>NW_027528818.1:703154-779543 GCF_008692635.1 Crocuta crocuta
TTAGTTGTTTTCTTTGTTAACTCTTTCAGGCTGCATACTGTTTGTCCTTCACAAATTTATTATGCTCATATTATTTGAACATGATTGAGATCGAAGATATATACACATACAGGATTCAGATTCGTAAGAAATACACATACCTTGTCAGTAGTCAAGCGTTGGCTTACATAATGGAAGTCCATGCATCGGTAAAGTTTGTTACCAATGTTTGATAAACTCTGTTTTGTTATGCATAACGTATTCAAAACACCAGGAGATGCCTCATTATTTAAGTATTCACTTGTTTCCCCCCCACTAAGAAAAATATCAGGGAAGAGAAAAGAAGCTGCTAGAATCTGCATGCCATCATGATAGTTCACCTTCTTGTTAGCCCAGTGACACACCCTAGTGCTTGAAACTATCAGTTGGTCCTGAAAATGGTGACCTCCCAGTTCTCAAACAAGGATTGTATTTGTGCAAAGCTCTGCAATAATGGAAATAGTTACTTCTATAAACTTAACGGGGCACGTAGATCTTTGCAAACTCCCAAAAGCTCCAAATCATACAAGATGCTTTTTCTTTTAAAGCAAGCTGAAAGCATATCTAAAAACGATATAACTTTGGGGGGCGCCTGGGCAGCTCAGTCGTTTAAGTGTCCGACTTCGGCTCAGGTCATGATCTCACAGTTCATGAGTTCAAGTCCCATGTCCAGCTCTGTGCTGACAGCTCAGAGCCTGGAGCCTGCTTCGGATTCTGTGTCTCCCTTTCTCTCTGCCCCTCCCCTGCTCGTGCTCTGTCTCTGTGACTCAAAAATAAATAAACATTAAAAACAATATAACTTTGAAAATCACTTAGCAGCTAAAATTTACACAAGTGAGGCCAGTGTGGTTCTTTTCAGAAAGTCTCTGTCTCTAACAGTACATTATCACTGTCTACTATCAGCGAAAAACTTTCTGTCGGAGAGTTCTCGCCCTGGCACTGTCGCTTACTGCCTGGGTGACCTCAGGCAAGTCTTTGAGCCCTGATTTCCTGCTCTCTGAAAGAATACTGCCTCTGATTCCAAATTCACCCCCCAGTGTCATTGAGCGGACAGAAAGCAACTGTCCACACACCGCGTGCCTCGCTTCAGACTAGTGTTACAAAGTATTGGATAGATGATATAAACCTTTCGTTTTTCCAAATATCTGTTTAAATGTCTTCACAAATCCGTACGATGGGGAGTTTTTTACTTGCCCTGCCGTGGAAATCTGACACCCTTGCAGGGCTGGCCAGGTTTGCTCTGCATACTTGAGCCATTGAGAGCTGTGACAGGGCAGAATCCTCACATTTGAACTGGATCCGGAAGGCCGGAGTTCAACTTTTGTGTTCTTGAAAGCTAATTAAATAATTTCTGACAGCTGGTAGATACAGACCTCAAGACAGAGTAAGGGAGGGTTTACCTCTGCTTGGCTAATGATATTTTTTGTCCCTTGTGACATTTATCAGAATAAGCGCCCGATGACTGCAGAGCCCAGAGGTCTTGTGGCTGTTTTTATATCCCCTCTCACAAAGGGGCCTGACAATACGGAATGCTTAAAGGTTGTCATCAAAGTCGGAAGCGGAACACTTGCAACTACTGCAGTTTTCATGCTGAATCAGAGGAAAGCAGAAATTTTCAGCTGGGGAAAGATATAGTAGAAATAACTGTTTTTGTGCACATCTCTGCCTGTGTGTATGTACTTATTGAGGCCTCGTTAAAATCAGACAACACTCTTGAAATTTGTTAGTAACGGTTTCCCTTTGATTGGTTTTTACTAAAATGTTTTTGCGGAGGCTCCCTATATGCTTTTCACGATTGTCTTTGCGAGGAAGACAGGGAAGATTTGTCTATTTCAAAAGAAACCAAAAGAAAACCACAGGAAGGGGAAAGGAAATGTTAAGGGAGTTTCTGCTTGAGCCCCAAAAGAAACAAACTGAGTAAGAGCGACCTAAGAGGTACATTTTCATTCTTTCTCTTCACAGAAAAAGTGAGCAAAGAGCACAATCACACAAAAGAAAACACCATTCGGACGACCACCAGGTAGGTCACTTTATGCCGGGGTCCCCTCAGAGCGCCGCCTGTGTGGGGGCCATCAGGCCCCAATCACGTGTTGCACATTGGTCCCCAAACTGGTTTCTCCCACTGGGTTCAAAGGAGTCATGCCCTTTGCCACTAGTTTGTATTAAAATTTTTACGGACACAATACAGAAAGGGAGGACACCAAGAGGGAAGACCACTAATATTTATCAGACATCTACTAGCTGTTACCTGGCTGGGTAATTTTCCACATGTTCTCGTTTCTTATTCCTTACAGTAGTTTTGTGAAGTAGATCAAAGTCTCCCCTTTGCAGAAGTTTCTTGACTTGGGAGTTTAAATGGGCGGTGCAGCTGTGATTGGGAGCGGGGTCTGTATCTCAGGGAGGCTTCCCCCACTCGGTCTGGAGACCAAGGTTCTCACTGAAGCTGTGCTCCTGAGTCACTCGGCAGCTGAGGACTGATAATGTGTCAACCAAGGATATCACAGCATTGTTAGGAGGGCAAAAAAATTTAGAGCAAAAGAAAATGCCGTAGAAGTCCGCAGGAAAACCGTTCTCACTAACAGCTGTACCTAAGGAAGCTTTCCATTTGCCAAAGGCAGCTTGTGGACGTCAGCCATCCATTTGCCCTATGAAAGATAGGGGTCCGGCCAGTTCCCTGCTCCTCCCCGGGCTGGGAAGGCGGTCCAGACCTGAAGGGTTGTGCGCAAGCTCCAACAAGCGCACATCCCACCAGGGAAAGGAAGCTCCTGGGGGAGATCCGACCTCTAGCTTTGAAGGANGAGGCAGCAGGTGTGAGCTGCCAAGAAGGCTTTAAATGAAGGAGCTTTGCTTTCCTGAGCAAACTTAGCAAATTCTTCCTAAGGGTAACCATTGACTGGTGTTACATTTTTAATTCTTGCAGCGGACGATGAAGGATGCTTTTCTTCTGAGGTTGTATGAATTGACCTCGGAGCACCATCAGACATATGAACGTTGCTCATTTGAACCTTAACCCGAGTTGTTTTTTTCTTTTTAATTCTATGGACTGGAATTTAAGAATATCAAATATCAAACAGTAAATAAAACAGAGAGCCAGCTGGCCTCGCACAAAGTTTGCGGCGTATCAGGGAAGGGAAACCTGCTGTAACAGATCAGAACAGTGGTGCTGTGCTGGCCTTGTCTCTGTATATAAGTGCACAGGTGGAAAATGGGGCTTGCGATCTGGTCTGCGCATTATTTTGGGAAAAGGGTCTGGGGGCCGGGAGGGCTATGTATCTATTACGTTAGATGCTCAGGTAGGAGATGTAAGCTGCTATGGATTCCACTGGACCTTATGTCTGTTTTCTGAAGACCATTTAATAAGTCTTGTGTCCATGGGTGTAAATACATGAAATTGTCCAGATTGGGAGACACTGAAAGACAGCATACTAAAAATAATAAATGTTAATTTTCATTTGCTGCCATAGGGTCCTTGAAGCGTCATGAATGTAGGTTCCCTAGAAGCAGAGCCTGAGATGGGGATCTGGAAAGGGGCTTCTCAGGGGACCATGCTGGGATGTGAAGGGGCAGAGAGGGAAGGGGAAGTTGTAGAGCAAGGACATGGTTTTCACCGGACTCCAGCTCTGCCCGATCCCACAGAGAATTCTGGAGCATGAACTGCACCGCAGGGTAGAGCCTGCCTGGAGGCAAGGAGGCTCGCTCTTTGCTCCCCCGCTCCATATTATTCACCAGCTTCAGGTCACCTCCAGCCGGGAGTGTAGAGTGGTGAAGACAGTTCTCCCTCACTATTAGCAGCCAGCACCACCAGCCGCTTGCCGGTGGGCACACTAATGCAGTAAAGGCGTTGTGAGCAGGACCCAACAGCACCCCCTCTGGTGGTTTTCTGCTGGATCTTTAAGAGAACATAATAATATTTATATAACAGAAAGGTGTGCTGCGAAGCCGTGTTATTTTATGCCTTTCAGGTGTTCTCTGGGAAGAGTAAAAGGAGATTTGAACCAGTCCCAAATGAGTGAAATAAGTCTCATAGTCTAAATTGCCTTGGCTGGAGCTAGAGCATAATTATAGGATAGAAGAGAAATTTTTTTTAGCCATTTGGCAAAAATGAAGCAATCCTTAGATTCTTCTCTTGCTGGGAGATTATGAGTAAGAAGAAATCCAAATCAGACCTTTTGCCCAAAGCAAAGGAAGAGGTGCTTGCTGTGAGCCCCTGACATGGTATAGTGTTCCGAAATCAGTGGTATAGAATTCTTGGTTTATTCTTCTATAGAATCCTTGGTGTGTTTTTATTTTCCCTTTGAGTAGGAACTTGTTCAATTAGCCTCTCCTCAAATAGATCTCTTTCTTACCTTCTCACCTCATTACTTCAGGTGGAATAGAATCAAGCGGCTTTGTGCCAAGAAATCCTCTTTAACCTCAGTTAACTGATAACAGGGAAAGGGGAAAAAAATGCCAACTCCCTCTCTTATTTTTTGATTCCTGTTTTAGAAGGAGCATTTATTTTGTTTGTACAAGATCAGCTGGGGGGTTGTTTTAAGGTATGATTTTCTGTACTTCTCAAAAAGATTGACATCAAGCCTCCAAATGTCCTCATCTCCAGATATTTATGTACTTCGTGGGATCTTCTTCTATATTTTCCAGAAGAAGCTCACTGTCCAGAACGATGGCTCGTGATTGCAGTCAAGTTCAGAATCTGCCATGTTTGAGAATTGCTAGGGACATTGAAGATAGTTTAACTGAGGTCAAACTCTTCCAAATGTCAGGGGGTGCCTGAGCCCCTCCACTCAGTGAGATCTCCTGCCCCCCGAGGGTCTGTTTATCCAGGGGCCCGAGGGCAGGGAAGAGATGTGCAGTTCTGAAGAGAGAAGCTCATTCTCTCCTGTCCTGTGCAAACCCATAACTCTCTCCACAGTTGTTTGTCATTTTTGGTCTTAACTCTGATTCCAACCGCAAGAACTAAGAAAAAGTGTAGCAGCCTAGAAAGAAACATTGTAACTCAGCATTCCAGTATGTGCTTACCAACGGGACATGGGGTGTGGATTTCCAGGCACCAGGAGGAGAGCATGAGCTTGTGGATGTGTCCAGTGGATACAGCTCACTGTCCCTTTGTCCGTTCTTAGGGATGATAATTACACCCTCCTCCCTGTCAGATCCTTTCCATTGGCAATTCTGCTGTTTGTTAATACCCTTATTATAAGATGAGCAGACATGGAGAGAGAAAATGAAGTGAAGACCGCATTCCTTGTTAGCAGTTTTTTAAAACGTGGTTTAGGTGAAGCTAAAGGTTGACACTAATAACTAGCAAGTTTCTGAATCATTGGCTTTCTACTTCATTTTTTAAAAACTCTTTCAATGGAAAATGTCAAACATATACAAAGGTAGGGAATGTACCCATTGCCCAGTTTGAACAGTTATCTCACGACCTGTGTTGATAGGGCTCTCTGTTTTGTTCTCCCTCCCCCTAAATTACTTTAAAGCAAATCCCAGACATCATTTTAAAGGCTTGTTTGAAAACGCTTTTTTTTTCACCCCAAGAACTGAGACTCAGCTACTTAAATTAGTATCATCTTCCCAAAAGTAAAAGAGAAAAACAATCTACCGAATTGCACCATGTAGCCAGGCAAAGAAATCAATCTACTTAACAGCTGGAATGATTGGATCATGTGGTCCTGCTCACCAACGCCTTGACCTTAACCTTTCCACCCTTGCTTGTGCCCTCCTAGGGGCCCCTTCACCGAATCAGTCCTTGAGTTGGAACTTCGCTGTAAATGCTAAAACAGCAGTCCTTTTTACCTCTTTAACCTCAGAGTCCAGCAAATTCAATCTAAGTGTAAAGAAGGCTCTGCATCTCCTTTGAGATAGTGTGTGGACTGAGTGTTCTTAATGCCATTCTACCTGATAAATGAGATGAGGAGACGGTCCAGCCAGACCCGGGAGAACAGAAGGGCTGAACACTTAAGAGACTAATAAAATCCTGATGTTTCTATTTCCTTTCCTAGCACAAGCCTAGATTCTGCAGGGAATAGGTAACCAGCTAATATGATCATTTGTTGATGAAAATATATGAGGCATATAACCAGGATCATAACCAGATCCCAAAGTTTAATGGAATAAGAAGAAGATCTACATCTTCTGACATGGACCATCACCCAGCTAGATGCTGGATAAGATCGAAATAGGAAAATGGAACCCTAGAGTAAGAACCAGATAGCTCCTGGCAGGTGAACTGGACATGCTCAGTGTTGTGTAACACCATGAACATCAAACAATGGCTGCCAAGAACCCTTTCTTGGTTATTTGCTCTCTCCTTTACCCATTAATAATTCAGTGTCCTCAGGGATATAAGATTGCAAGCCTTAAGAAAAACTTCTCACACCTGGTTTGCTTTATTCCAAAAGCAAGGAAGTGTTTGCCTGAATTGTCCTTTTCTCCACTACAAGACAAAAAGCAGAAGTGGGAAAATCGGAGAAAGTACTCCTATCATGCTGTGCCGACCAACATTTAATTTGCCCAATTTTCAGAACGTTGAAATGCGGGCTATTTGTTATGATTTAGATAATGTCTCTTACAGTGCTGACTAAAAGACATATGCACTTGGAAGTGTCCAATATAGAATTTTCCTGTGTGACGGTTTGGATGCATGTCCTTAAATATTTATGATTCAGTAATAGAAATTGCACACATTTGGAAAAGCATGATGTGCTGCCTCAATTTGTACAATTTCCTCCTTTCATTTTTTGGAAGGCAAAAGAGAGTAATACTCTATTACCTTAAAAAGTAAAAGATTACTCACCAAGAACACCAGATTAGACAAAAGCAATTAGGGGAAAAAAAAAAAACAAGAAAGAGAGCAAATTAAATTGGTGATTGTTGAGTAGCTCTCCACATATTCTCATTACCTGTTAAATTTTAGGACTTTAAAATTAAATGCATTGAGATTCCATTTCTGAAAAATGGAAGCTGCTACTAATTTCATGAAGTCCCTTCAGTTAAGATATTCACTGCTTTTTATGGTGAAGTCAAGGCTCTTGTGGGCCGTATGGTGCCATTGCAGATTTTAAGACACGCTTCCTGAAGGTACTGCCATCTACTGGAATATTGTCACAATAAGTACATAAATCTTTGATATCTGTGATGTATATGGTGCCTTTGTGCAGTGCACGACCTGCACCACCATCTGCAACTGCTCTGACACAACTGTTAACTTGCGTGTGTTTCACTGGCAATACATCGTTTTCAACTTATGTTTGAGTTTTTATTTTTCAAAGAAATTAAAACTCATCCTTGAAAATAGTAGATCCCCATACACACACACACACACACACACACACACACACACACACACACACACACAGAGCCTGAAATTATTGCTGCCACTTGGACTTTTTCCTTCATATTTGACCAAACTGTTCTCAGTACTTTTATCTATTCCTACACTCTATTGTCTTGTAAGCATCACCCCTGCCATTTTCCTTTCCATCTGTGATATCTATATTGAACTGTTATAGTTGAAACAATACACTTCCAGACCCATTTGGTATTGTGTTATTATGAAGAGACAGGTTTAAATCTCCTTTTGAGGATCTAAAGAGGGGTGTGCCTTTTCCTCATTCCCATGAGCTCTGCCAACTTTATTTCTCCTGCCTTGCAACAGTGTTCATCTTGTTTATATAACTCAGAATAGCCAGAGATGAAGCATGAACTTGTAACTCTCTGTAGGTAGACATGTAGCTTTCTTCCTTAGCCACCTTTGACAAATGAAGCACGGGCGACGTGACCAAAGGGTATATGTGGCTCAGGTGCAAGCTCAATCCCATTCCTTCTTATCTGGGATTTTCCCTCAAGTGTGTCTCCACGGTTTTTACTAGAAATATATCAGATATGCAAGGACTGGCCCCCGTGTTGGGGTGAGAAGCCCTCTTGGACGATGCCACAGGCCAGGGAGCATCCCTATTGCACTGGCGTTACCTACAACTTCCACAGGACGGTCTTGCGCCACTGCAGGGAAGACTGAGTTCGTCTGTTCTCTGCTCACCTCAGCAGAAAGCCCATTGTCCTTGTTTGTGCATAGAGTCGGATTCCTCTGGGAGATCCAGGTCCCTCGCAAGCTGACCTTTCGTGGATCCGGACATGCAGGTTCACTTCCTGGGCCTGCGGTTGGCTCTGGCTCCCCGGGTCTGGCCTCCCCACCACACCACAAGGCCTGGCATTGTGCTCCTCTACCGAGAAGTTTCCTGGGTCCACAGTGGATGAATGCTTGAGCCGCTGCAGCAGGAATTGTTCCTGAAAACGCGGTGTTAAGTTGCCCAGGTCAGCCTGCCTCTGAGACAACCCTAAATAGAAGGCATTTGTGCTTTTGAGAGAAGAAAATAAAAAAACATTATCAATATCTATATCTTCGTAAGATGTTCTGTTGTTCTGTATTTTCAACAGCCTCTCTTTTCCATGGCTTTTGGCCTTTCTCCAGCTGAAGTTGACAGATACTGGTGGAATCATAATTTACATACAGTTGTCCCTGGCTATGACTTAAAACTGCCTTCAATCAGGGACGTCTGGGTGGCTCAGTAGGTTAAGCATCCAACTTTGGCTCATGTCATAATCTCATGGTTCGTGAGTTCAAGCCCCGCGTCGGGCTCTGTGATGACAGCTCGGAGCCAGGAGCCTGCTTCAGATTCTCTCTCCCTTGCTCTCTTCCCCTGCCCCACTCAGGCTCTCTCTCCATCTCTGTCTGTCTCTCTCTCTCAAAAATAAATAAACATTAAAAATTTTTTAAAAATAACTTATTTCTAGGGGCGCCTGGGTGGCTTAGTCGGTTAAGCATCTGACTTTCGCTTAGGTCATGATCTCGCGGTTCGTGGGTTCGAGCCCTGCGTCGGGCTCGGTGCTGACTGCCAGCTCAGAGCCTGGAGCCTGTTTCAGTCTGTGACTCCCTCTCTCTCTGACCCTCCCCTGCTCACACTGTCTCTCTCTCTCTCCTAGAAATAAATAAAACATTAAAAAACTTTTTTTTTTAAAATAACTTATTTCTAGAGAATATTCGAGGGCATAAAGAAGAAAAAAACAATCATTTATAATCAATCCTGCTACTTAGAGACAGGCACTGCTAAGTTGGTCATTCATGTCCTTGCTGAATTTTTTTGTCTGTTTATATACATATGCTTTCCTATAAAAATTGGATCCTTCTATATATACAGTTTTGCAGGTTTCTCTTTTCACCTAGCAGTATATTAAGAACTTCTTTCTATGTCAATAAACATAACTCAATATTATTCTTTTAATGTTTACATAGTTTTCAGTGTTTGCATGTGTCATAATTTATTTCACCAGTCTCCTGTTATTAGATATCAAGGGTTTTGTTTTGTTTTTCCAAGTTGTTGCTAATATAAACAATCTGGGGATAAATTGACTCAAAAAAGCATTCACTGTTTTTAGGCTTTTGCATGAATTGTCTAATTGACTTTCAAAAAAGTTGAATCTACAATTCTACCAGAAGCTAATGAGAGAGAGAGAGAATGTTTCAAAGGTCTTCTGTTTTATCATTAAAATTTTTTTCTGGCCAATTGGGAGGTTAAAAATTATATTTTATAGTTAGAATCTTTTGATTGATTGATTCTTAGTGATGTCAAGCATTTTGTTCATGGGGAGACATTTGGGAGGCATTTGTATTCGTTCTTTTGTATATTTTCTTTTATTGTCATTTATTATTCTGTTTGGTGGTTTGTCTGGGTTGGGATTTTTGTTTGGTTGTTACTGATTTTTTTATTATGAAAAATTTCAAAACAGAACAGAAGGAATAATGAAGTAAACCACCATATTCCCATCACCCACTGAAAAAACATTTGTCACACTTTACTTCACAACCCTTTTCTTCCCTATAGTTTAAAATCACATCCCAAACATCGTGACATTCTGTCGCAGATTCTTTGATGTAAATCTCTAAAAAATAAGGATATTTTCGATAGTGTCATTGTACGCCACACAGAATTGATGACACATTTGATTGTTTTTTCATTACTGAGAAAGTTCTATTTGAGCGGAACCAGCCAAGTATGCGGTCATGTCAGTGGACTAGAAGGAGAAGGAGATACATTTTAGCTTCTTATCAACTCTGAAAATTAAAGATGAAAATCTGGTGCTTATATGAGTGATATAATGACCCTGGTTCTCATCTGCCCACAAGCCCCAGTTAGAAACCCACTGAGTCTGCAATGCCAGACTCAGTGTATAGATGAATGTCCTGGCTGATGCTTGCCGGTGTGTAGCGATTAGTTCACATTTTATTCACTACAGTCCTTGCTCTGAAAATGTGTGCCCCCAATGTGATCGATGCCTGGGTTCCAGGCCTGCCCACTGGGGTCATCAGTGGTCTTCTCTGCTGTGTCCCCTTTCAAGCTTGAAGAGGGAACTTGCTGTTTTAGATGTTTAGAGTTGTCTTCAAGTGGGAGGCTGGCAATCATTTTTAGTCTTGGGCACTCTTCGCCATCCCTATGTTCAAAGTCTTTTATTAAAACAAATACATACATAAAATCATTCAAGAATAGGGTGTCCAAAGAGAAGGTGTTCATGAACACCATTAAAACTGTTTTCTTTCATTATAGACGATTATTTTTTTAGCTGACTGCTTAAATGTTCATGGGAAAATTGGCACCAACTGATGTACCTCAAATGTTAATATCTGGCCCCATTTCAGAAGAAACAGTCGCTCACCCAAAGGGAAACGGAGGGCCAAAGCTGGAAGTAGTGAGGACCACATACAGTCCAACATGACATATAGTGATCGCTATACCGTAGCAAAATGACCTTACTGGCGTTTTATAAAACGCTAAAAATTCTTTTACAAAGATCTGTCGAACTGAGCATTTAATGTATTTCAAATACAATCATTTATAAATGTTACAAGACACATAGGTATGTAAATACATTAAAAATATATTAAGCACCGGGCGCCTGGGTGGCTTAGTCGGTTAAGCATCCGACTTTCGTTTAGGTCATGATCTCGCGGTTCGTGGGTTTGAGCCCCGCGTCAGGCTCTGTGCTGACTGCCAGCTCAGAGCCTGGAGCCTGTTTCAGAGTCTGTGACTCCCTCTCTCTCTGACCCTCCCCTGCTCATGGCTGTCTCTCTCTCTCCTAGAAATAAATAAAACATTAAAAAAAAATTAAAAAATGTATTAAGCATCTATTACTCTATTATAAATTATTAACAAAGAAAGTAATCAGAGCCAGTAATATCTGAGATAAAAAGAAACACTTCTTAAGAATTTACATGTTAATCATGAAAATGAAATAATATTCCTTGACCTTTTATAAAAAATGAGATCTCAAAAATAAAGTGTGGCGATGTTTTACTGTTCGGTCGTGAACATACTTTCATGCTAGTGACTCCAGCTTCTCAGAAAGTTTCTTGTGGCCCTAAGGTACTTGAAGAAATGTTGAGAAGATTTAGTTATAACTAAACCAAATAGTTCCCCTATTCCTTATTTTTGAATAATAACATCTTTTGTATTTGATGTGTTGGAAAAGCTTACCAAAAAACAGCCCTCTTTTCTCTGGCAAAGACTGTATTCCATTTTTGGTTAGCCCTGTCTAGGTCTTGTTGAAAGAGAACATTTCCAGTTTGTCGTCCTTCCTTTAGCATCATCATATCTGCCTGGAGTTTCCGTGTGGAAGCTACCTGTATCCATTTCTGTCTGTCATATTCAAATTCCACATGCTCAGAGAGTCCTTGAACTAGAGCAAGATTTGTTCTTGGAATCACTGTTCTATTGCCTATCTTTTCTTGAGGCATGGAAGATTTTCTCAACCACTGCTTCCTGTTCAATTTAAGATATTAATGCAGTGTGTCACCCTTGGGGTGTGTCTCAAGGTCTAAGTGATTCAGAGGTCAGAGTTTTAAAAATACCAGTACAATGGTTTTAGATAAATATATGGAGTTTTAGCACTTTAAAAATAACATGATATATTAGTACAGAAAACTAGGATTTTTACTGACTTGAATTAATAGCAGGGACTGAATAGAGACTGAGGCAAGCCCGTAAACAGAGCCATCTGATGAGATGGCCCAGGGGCTGGAGTCTGCTGGGGGCAGGTAACAGTGACAGAGAGAAAACGTTGACCCCCACAGAACTTATCCACTCCAGAATGGGATTTCTGGCTCTCCTTTCACAATATATTATAACTTCTCAGAAATATCTGAGTCAGATCATTTATTCTTGAGATTTCCTTAAAATAAAATAAAACTAAACAAAACTTAACCCAGAATCCTTAGGAAATATTTTACGCAGCTCTTGGGAAAATTCCTGAGGCCCTGTTATGCTGTATGAAACATAGCTAAATAAATAATCAAGTACTTTTACTTGAAAATACACCATCTTTTCTTATTCATTACAGAAAAATTCGTAAATGTGCACAGGAAGTCAGAATGTCACTTCAGGATGATTTGTCTGAAACTCTTACCTTCATCGAATTTCCTTCTACCCTGAAGTATACAAATCCTTATGGGTTCTGAGTAAAAACTCATTACAGAGCAAAGTCTCTCTTCCTTGTTTAACCTTTCTTTTCTGCTTGCCATTCCCAAGTTCAGTCCTAAGAGTTATTGTCTTTAAGAAGGAAAAAAAAGTTTCTTCTCTGTTGCTCCTTTAAAATAATTGTGTCATTATTTATTTATTTGTTTATTTATAAATATAATTTATCGTCAAGTTAACCAACATACAGTGTGTACAGTGTGCTCTTCATTTTGGGGGTAGATTCCCATGGTTCATCGCTTCCATACAACACCCAGTGCTCATCCTAACAAGTGCCCTCTTCAGTGTCCATCACCCACTATCCCCTCTCCCCCACCCTCCATCAACCCTCAGTTTGTTCTTAGTATGTAAGAGTCTCTTATGGCTTGCCTCCCTCCCTGTCTGTAACTTTTCCCCCCCTTTCCCTCCCCCATGATCTTCTGTTAAGTTTCTTAAGTTCCACATGAGTGAAAACATATCTATCTTCCTCTGACTGACTTATTTCACTTTAGCATAATACCTTCCAGTTCCATCCACATTCTTGCAAATGGCAGGATTTCATTCTTTCTCGTTGCCAAGTAGTATTCCATTGTATATGTAAACTACATCTTCTTTATCCATTTGTCAGTTAATGGACATTTGGGCTCTTTCCATGATTTGACCATTGTGGATAGTGCTGCTCTGAACATTGGGGTCCATGCACCCCTATGAACCAGTGCTCCAGTATCCTTTGGATAAATTCCTAGCAGTGCTACTGCTGGGTCATAGGGTAATTCTATATTTAATTTTTTGAGGAACCTCCATACTGTTCGTAGAGCGGCTGCACCAGTTTGCATTCCCACCAATTGTGTCGTTACTTAAAGTACTTCTTCCAACGCTCTTTTATATACTGTATCCGCCTTTTTCTTTCCTTCTTGTTTCATTCTGCTGTTGTCATCAACATGAGGATTCCTGTAACGTTTTGGTTTCGATGCTGGTGCCCAGGGAGGGTGGTTTGCAAGTAGACGGGCCTTCTGTTCGGCATGAGGCACAGCTCCCTGCTGGCACACTCAGATGTTAAAGGTGGAAATATTTGTGCCACAGTCGGCACTTAGCAAAATGTATCACTATTTACAGCCATAATCTTTTATGAACTGTTTTATTATTTATTGTAAATCTTTCCTTTCACAGCCCTGCGCTGTTGACCCTACAGTCCGTGCCGTCTGATGCCTGGACTTGTCCAGTCATGGTGACAGCGGTGCCCCTTCATAATTTAGCCCTTAGATTTTCTACCAGAGAAAAATAAAAACACGCAATGTTCATTTCACTTCTACCCAGAAGAGACACTTGAATAGGTAAACGTTTTGGTTTTTCTATGTAGCAAAAGGCAAGAAAAGTAACGGGGGAGTTTACATCAACAGCCTCCAGATGCCGCTTCTGAACATTTATTTATCCGAATAAATGCAGTCTTCCGGGTAGCGGGTCTTTGTCCAGGGCCAGAAGGGATATACTGTGGCAGGTGGGAATTTCATTATATGAGGACAGCTGATGATCTCTTGTCCTTTCAGCTATTCGTTTCAACCTCGTCCATTACCAAAATGTTAACCAGAAATAAATCACTTTGTTGGTAGTGTTTCCCTTTTTCCACCTCTTTAGCTCACTTTCTGATGCAGAGGCTTTTTCACAGTGAAATGACTAAAATTCAGGCAGCTGGGGAGTCAGGAAGCGAGAGCCGTGCAGCAGCCACGAGCCGGCTGCTTTTTGGAAGAAGTGGGAACCGACGAAGTGACTAGTTGAAGGATGGTACGAATGTGTTCAAGTCAAGCCCATCAGCAAGTCCGTATTTTATTTATTGTTCTCCTCCCCGAGGAGATGCAGACCCGGTGCATCCTGTGTTGGGCACATCCTGGTACTGCCCTGACCACCACCTCCTCCCACCAGTGGCCATCACCGCAGCGTGAACACAGGGCCGGCTCTGTCCGCCGCAAAGCTGGGCCTCTGCCGAGAGTGGATGTACTTCTGCGCTTTACAAATGCGTGAGGCATGGGAGAAGAAGAGCTGCTTAAGGAATACCATCTCGGCATTCTGAAAATGACATTGCTCGGCCCTAAGGTGCAGGGGGCGGTGTCCGCTGTCCTCAGATCATGGGCAGAGCTGAAGATGGTTAACATCATTGGAGATCTAATCCCGTTAAGCAAGTGCATCTATGTAGGACATGCGGCAAGTTTGGTTTTCCTCCTCCTCTTCCTGAAACATAGCTGCCAGTCTAGGTGACTGGAAGATTAATGTACGTCTGTGTAAGCACAGTGCCACCATGAGCTTCACATCTGTGCTGAAATAGAGGCTTGTGAACACCTGATGGCCTCGTTACTCTTCCCTCTTCATTTAGGCTTAATCACAGAGATGAGCTTGCCCTCAAAAGCAGTAGGTGCAGACAGGGGGAGGTGTTTAGGATTGCAAATTGACAGGCCTCTGGGTTGCCGAAGTTTTAGAAAATTGGGCCATATCTTAACTTCTAGAGGGAGGGAAAGACTAAATCATTCTCACTTGTGGTATTTCTCAGGTGGAAAAGTCTTCTTTCAGTTACCTGGGATCCTGTATACTGAAAAGGCTGCTCCCATCTCCCCTTCAGCCCTCCTTCCTGTATCTCTTCCTGCCCTGTTCATTCCAAGGAGGATCTGCGGCTCTGTACTGCCCGTGAGCTGCCTGGATGTTACGGGATCACAGGAGGAAGGCAGTGTAGCTTAGTGGGTAAGAGTGCAGACTGGGAAGCCAGCTTGCCTGTATTCAAATCCAGACTCAGCTCACGGGCACGGACAATCACTTCTCTTCTTTGTGTCCAAGTCTCTGCATCCCTTACAGACGATAATAATAATGGTAGCCACCCAGTAGGGCGCTTCTGAGGACTAAGTGAAGTTAATATACACATACTTTAGAACAGTGCCAGATATTTAGTAGCAATATATGCCTGGGTTGTCAGTTGCTACTTTTTACTGAGCTTGTACTATGTACTAAGAACGTTAACATGAACTACCTTACTTAACCTTGCAGCATCCTTACGAAGAAAGTAGTTTGAAACCGTTTTCCCAGTGATGAAACCAAGGTTAGAGAGGTTGTTGGCCGGAAGTCACTTAAACTACTAAATGGCCAGTAGGGAATGCAGGCTCAGATTGTTGCCAACGGTGCGCCAAACCACCACCCTCCTGACCTCCTGGAACGGACGCCTACAAACGCAGAGCACTGTAGTTGTGCGTGTGTGGCCTGAGACTGATGCTGTTAACCTAATATCATCTCTTTCTAGAGAAGGCCTTCCATTAGGCTTACGCTGCCTTGGCTTGTGCAAGGTTCTTCATTGATTCCTTGCCCCATAACATTGCTTCTTCTTTGGTGCCTTTTTAGTATGCAGCACCACTCCCTCTCCCTCAGAAGAAACCTCTTCTGTGCTGTGCAGGATAAAGCTGCATCCAGGGTAGAAAATTATTTGGGATGTTGTTTCCCTCGGTGATTGTCTCCCTTTCAACTCAATTTCTTCTTAGCGGCTTGGTGATAATAGGGCTTCACTGCTCACATCGGGGGAGACCTGCTGTGTTGAAGAGACCATGTGAAGATACAGAGGTAGCCCATTTCCACTATTTAGCAAAATCTAGGAGCCTGTTCCTGGCATGCAGCATGGCAGCCTCGGCCTGGTTCACCTGGAAACCTGCGGGTTGGTTTTAAATGTACCTTGGGGCGCCTGGGCGACTCAGTCGGTTAAGCATCTGACTCTTGGTTTTTCAGTGTGGGTCATGATCTTGTGGTTCATGAGTTTGAGCCCTGCATCGAACTTGGGATTCTCTCTCTCTCTCTCTCTTTCTCTCTCTCTCTCTCTGCCCTTCCGGTGCTTGCATGCACATGCTCTTGCTCTCTCTCTCAAAATAAATAAATCAACTTAAAAAAAATAAGTGTACCTACAGTCTCTACCTGCTCTATCTCTTAAACTATTATTCAGTCTGCATGTGTCACTGCTGTTTTGATGCATTGGCCACTGGTGTCACGATGTCTCATGCGGACCGCTGCTCTGGCCACCTGTCTTGTCTTCTGCGAGCCCCACCACTTTGTTAAAACACAGCAGGGCTTCCCACCGCTATTGGGACAGAGTCAGGATCCCTACATGCAGTGTGCCTGCCCGAAGCTTTAGCCTCATATCCCTCCTCGGTGCGCCTTCTAGCAGCTCCGTAGATGGGCTGTGTTCTCTGGCTGCATGAGGGACACTTTCCCACAAGCCTCCCTTCCATTCGGGTCTCAGCTCAGTAGGCCAGGCCGGCCTGCCCCCGTAATACTGTAGCCTCTCTTCCACAGTGTTAGACTCCGTTACAGTTCCCTTTCATGTACCCACACAGGTCTTTGCACTCCCTGAAATTTGGAGTCATAGCTGATTTTGCTGATCAGTATGTGCCCAGGGCCTGGCACGTCGTAGACATTCACTGGATAGCTGCTGTCAGACTGAGGGAATGGGGGCAGTGCCCATGTTTCTCTGTGGTAAGAAGGGTGGTATTTTGAGATCCCCTTTAGGGAGCCCTTCTCAGGACTCTTCATGTCCTCAGAGGGATGTCTCCACATTTCAGACCAAACAGTTCGTGGGTTTCCCTGAGCTTTCAGATCTCAAGGTAATTGCTAGAGCCAGAGTCATGGTAACATGCAGACCCATTGCCAGACCTTTGCCCTGTGCACAGCGACCAGCTCCTGGTGTTTCCCATGTGAACTGTCCACTCAGACACAAGAATAGCACTGCCACATTTGTATAGAGGCTCCAGCACCAGCGAGGTGGGGATGGAGAAATCTTACACTCTGGGTTTGACCAACGATACTCTAAGGTGTCTCTGTCCTTAAAAGCCCTTTGATAGTTAACCGTGACTTTCATGGAAGAGTTGGAAATTAACCTCGTCCGTCACCCAGAAGTCAAAGACTTCAAAATCAGAGTGACTTTTTCTTCATTCATTTTATACCAGGAAACTCTACACTTTCTGTCAACTCGTACTTTGGCTCATTTATGCTCCTCTTTGAGTTAGAGATGCAGATAAAAAATAGCTCCACCTTTATTGAGCACGTAATGTGAAAGCACGCACTATGAAAGCATATTCTCCGGATTGTCTTCCTCAGTCCTGACAGCTTCTGTGTGAGGTGTGGATGCTGTGATCCTCCCACTTTATAGATAAGAAACAGGCTTGGAGAAGCTCAATAATATGTAGGAGGTCACACAGCCGAAGTGGTGGGACTGGAATTTGAACTCAGAGCTGTTTACCTTTGAGCGCGTGCTGTTAACCACCGTACTGCATTGCCTCGTCCTTCAAGTGTTCTGCATCATGTGCAGGTTATGAGCTGTTTGGCATCAAAGGACATTTCCCCATTTCCTGTCACCTACTAGCCTGTAACTCGTTTATTCTTTAAGTCTCTTTAAACTGTTTTGTGTTTAAGATGTAACTAAAAAGCATGCCATACAAAGTTGCCTTAACTCTAGCCTCACAGTCATATAAAATCATATTGTTAATTAATGTATGTTTTACTTTCTTATAAAAAAAGATGTCTTCCAGTTTTATCTTAATATTTCCTTTTACTCTTTAATGACAGTAACCATAGCCTTGAGGCATACTTAGTAAAGCAACACCAGTCATAGTCCTAGCCTTGTGTGCCNAAACAGACTCTGAAGCAGGCTCCAGGCTCTGTGCTAACAGTTCAGAGCCTGATGCGGGGCTTGAACCCACAAACTGAGATCATGGCCTGAGCCAAAGTCCGATGGTTAACCAACTGAGGCACCCAGGTGCCCCCATTGTCTTACAGTTTTGCAGAGCCCTGCAGGCTGCCTCTCCTTGGCTTCTGGGAAGGTTCCACCAGTCAGAGGCCCTGGTGGGAGGTGGGGGGAGGGGCTTAAGGAAGACCACCCCACCCCTTTCCATCTCCTTCAGCAGCTGCGTCTCCTCCCAGGTGCAGACCCCACCAACAGGCCCCAGACCTTGGGCTCCATCTACCTCCTCCTTTTGTTCTTCTAGCCTCAGGGAGGGGGCTGCCTCCTGTTCTACCTGTCTCGGGCTGTATACTGCCCCCCATAGACCTTCACCACCTGTGTACGCAGTTCCCTCCATTAAATTTCCTCTGTTGTAAATAACTTGGGCCTTCTGTTCTCCAGGTTGAACATTACTGATAACTGCAGTATTCTCACGTGTGATCACAATACTTATTTACAGTTTACTTCAGAGGCATGGACGGTGGGTGCTACAATTGGATTAGAATCCTCTGGTTAAAAGCATCCGAAGCCTTTGTGTTCGGTGTAGAGCAAAACCCTGGCCAAATGTGTGTCGTCCCTGCTTCTAGTTCTAGCTGAGCCCCTCGGGGAACTGAGAATCACTCAAGTCAGGGCCTCCGTTTCATGGGAAATAAAGGTTCCCCAGGGTCCTTTCAGGAGTCCCATAAGCTGGCTTACCTCCTTCCAAAGCACAATGGTTCTAGGATGCAGTTTCGGTTTCCGTGGGGACCAGTGAGTTATCTCTGAAAGTGCGATGGCCCCTGACTCTGGCCTGCCTGCTGTCCTTCGGGTGCCTGCTATTGGTCTTGAGGGCCCAGGTGACAGAACGTGGGTGAGCCAGGGCGAATCTGTCTCCCCTCTGGGAAGAACCTCAAATAGGCCTCGTGATTCTGATCTGGATCCGGGCAGTTGGTCTTCATTTGGGCACAGCACACTTACCGAACATACAGTACAGGAGTAAAATTTACTGCTCAGCTGTCCTGACTGTGCTTAACAATGTTTCAAGATGATGTTTCCTATATTCACCTCAAATAGAAAACCAACAGGCAGAATATACAGATGGCACTTGTCTGATGTAATATACTTTCTCTTCCATTTTAAGCACAACCTTCTTGTATTAACACCATTTTTTTTTTTTTAAAAGGTACCTTATCCTGCGTGTGTGTGACTGTGTGTGTCTGTGTCTGTGTGTCGGTCTTTGGGGCCAGATTCTCTGGGTAATGCAAATACCTTTAATTTACTAAATTTCATCTCCCCTTTCCCCACCCCAGCCCTTTCTTTTCAGAAGATACATTTAGACAATCACCATTCACCTCTAATTCGAAAGACCTGCTGTCCGGTGAGTCTGTGCTTCACGGAAGAATAGCAGCGCCAGGTATGGAAACATTGTTGACTTTGCTTCTACCGTTGGTTGCTTAAAACTCCTTTTCTGAAGTGTGTAAATTTTCAGATACTTTCAGCTTATGTGCTTAAGTTTTTGTATGAAGCTAGATTTTTTAAAAAAGAGGAGAAACTCAATTTAAACACCCACAAAAGTTTATTAAAATCAAGGGCCGGCAGTAATCAAGCACTTCATTTTTGCTTTAGAGGCTCATTGTTCTTTACCTGCTGATGTTTCATTGATAGAGCAAGTTTCTTTTTCTTTGAAAGAGCTAAGTATAACCTGAAAATAATTTGCTTTACACGCTGTTAGTATTTCAGGCAGACGGCCAGGAAGATATAGGAGGGCAGTGGCGAGAACTAATCGCCAGCAGGGAAGGTCGTGACCCTAGTGGGGTGTGGGTGGCCACAAAGACCACTTTGGTTTCCATGGAAACAGCACAGCTCATTAAGACAATCTCGGCACGCGGATTCCGCCTCTCTTCTTAATCAGAGTATCTTCATATATCCATCTAATGTTCCTTTTTGCAATCTCAGCGTCAATACATAATTTATTGTCCACTCTTCCTTTGTCATTTCTCCTTTCCAGAGGTGAAGGCAAGATGCGTTTGCTGTCGCCTTCCCAATTGCATGGCCATCCCTCGGGGCTTGCGTGTGTGTTCTCAGAGTTATTATGAGATGAGAACATTTGAGAACCACTGCACTGTAACCCATACTCTGCTCCTTCCCCCGCTCCAACCCCAGTGCAACAGTCAGGAAGCTTCCTGTTGTCATTACCTTAGCTCCAGCAATTTGAGAGAATTTCAGAAGCTCTCCGTGGCCCCTGCACCCATTCATTTGTCCAGGAGAGTGTGGGAGACCAAGGCTACAAGTGTTCAGGAGGGCTTGCAGCAGGGTCATTGACCAGGAACCCCTACACGAATAAAGTCCAAGTGTCTTCCACCCACCCAGGGAGCCTGGTGTCACAGGTGACTGGAGGTCTGAGTATTTTGAAAGAACCAAGGAGCACCTCAGGAAATACTGGCTTGGGGTATCACAGGTCACTGGAAGTGGTTTGTGACAAACACTGGGGGAGGGGGACGCAACTCTTTGTCACTTTTTAGTCTGACACATCCATTTCTTCTCATCCCCAAAGAGTCCAGGTACCTACATGCGTTTAAGTTTGCAGGGCTTTTCAAATGGCACAGGTAACACGCTTACACAACAACACATTACATAAAACCTGGTTCTAGAGGTGGAAAGAAATTTTGCTTAGTTGATGTCTTCATTCTCAAACAGGGACTATTTGAACTCCTGTTTACTTCCCACAGTGTCATTTTGAATAGCCATCTCCCTGGTCCCCAAATTATCACCCTGCTGTTAAGTTGATGGATTGTGACTTTCTAATGTCAAAATAACTGCCTAGAAACTGCCTGTCAGAGTGCGGTGACCCACACAGCCAGCATCCCGTGATGTATATCCAAACCCTGCATTGCTGGCCTAATACTGTTTGGCTTGACTATATTTTAAGAAGGTTTTATTGGTCAAGTTACAGCTCGACCTCAAAGAGTGATATCAGTGTATGTTTCACTGCATGTAGAAGACGTTTGTGTGGTTTGCTGGATAGACATATTACAAATTAGATAAATTCACTTAAAAAGTTAACTTTCATTTTAGGTGGGAAGTCAGCATCAATGGGAGTTTTAAAATGTAAATCTACCATTCTGAGGGAGAGTCCGTCTATACTTCCAAGAGCCTTTATGTAGGCAGGGGACAAGCACAATGAGTATATTTACATTTTGCTAGAACAGACAACTAAAAAGGGACTTTTTTTTTAATTAAGCAAGGTGAAAATGCTTTAGAAATGTAGTCAAATTAGGAAAGTTAAAAATGAGAAGGACAACCTTGTAAGCACAAGGTTCCCATAACTTGAAGACAAGTTTCGTGAGAAGAGCCTCAGTAATTTGGACTAACTGTGGAGGAGACCGATCTGAGTTAACAGAAGATTGCAGCATGGAGGCTTTTCAAGAAAACGTTTCTTCTGAGTCTGGATCGCGATAAATGGCCATCATATTCCGACTACAGCTCCCCAGTCCCTTTCCCACAATTCTGAAATCCAAAAAGCTCTACCAACTACAATTTTCTTTTTTTTTTTTTTTCTAGGAGAGAGAGAGAGACAGCGTGAGCAGGGGAGGGTCAGAGAGAGAGGGAGATACAGACTCTGAAACAGGCTCCAGGCTCTGAGCTGGTAGTCAGCACAGAGCCCGACACGGGGCTCAAACCCACGAACCGCGAGATCATGACCTAAGCGAAAGTCGGACGCTTAACCGACTAAGCCACCCAGGCGCCCCATCAACTACAATTTTCTTAATAAGTTACTTGGTGGCAAAATCTAATGGGAGGCGATGGATAGCCCTTATGTACTGCCAAAGGTGAAATTCATACATTTTGCTACAGAAATATCAACGTGCTCGACTGTGAAGGCCTACTGGAGTGTTATGTAAAAATATGTCTTAGACTTCATATTATCATTCTGAAATAAGAAAAAGTATGAGTCCCAAATACACGAGAGCCCAGGGGTCTCAGCTAGATGAGTCCAGTACTCTGCTCGATGCGGTGCTGGAAGCAAAGGCATTAAAGGGACAATTGAGGATCTTAAGATTCGAGGGTATAAGAGGCACGGATTCTTACAGAAAATTTCAGAAGACCAAGTGGGCAGCAGATTGCTGAATCATTGGAGATGTGGCAAGAAAGAGGAGTCCAGTGGGGATGTTCTAACGCTAAGGGAGCATTATCAATGAGGGCCTGGGTTTAAAGAGAAAAGGAAGAGGTTGGTAGGAGAGGCAGACAAAGAGCCAGTTCATTGGTTTGGGAGACTGGTTAGGTTTGCTGTAAGGTTGAATAGGGAGGAATAGTGTCTTGGCAGAAGTGGGGAAACCAAGAAGGAGACAGGTGGCTTTAGTGACTAGGCAAAAATTAATTTGTTGTTACTGTATACATAAAGGCCTCAGAGTTCTTAGGAATATTCTCTTCAGTAGTTTACATGTTACCATTACAATATTATTTCTATCCTTTATTTACTTAGCAAACGTCTTCTTTCCAGAGATAATGCAAAGATAAATATCAGCCCAAAGAATTGTCTCCGATTCCCAATTAAGAGAGACTGTAATTAATGAGATTTAACATGTCCATTTTCAATCTAAGAGATCTCTTGCAAATGCTGAAGACCCTTAGCTTTCTTCTCATCCCCAAAGAGTCCAGGTACCTACATGCTCTTTTACGTTTGCAGGGCCTTTCAAACACCACAGTAACATGCTTATATATTTCTGTACTTTCTATCAATGGGATGAAATTATCTTCTAAACACCTTTGGAGTAAGCCCGTGGGGCAGGGGAGGTGCGCTACTCTCGACCACCCGTTAAGGCCCTACAGCTCGGCACCAAAGGGATCCACCCGGCGTGTTGTGATTGTGTTTCAGGCCCGTGGAGAATGAAGCAAGCAGCGTGGGGGCTGGCAGAGTGGGGAGAGGTGGGTAGGACTGTGGACTGTGAAGACATCGAGAATAGCACAGTTAACTAGGCATTTGCCTTCGGCAGATGGTGTCTGAGACACACAGCTGCCGCCATCCCAGAGAAACAGAATAAACACAGAGCTTCAGGGTGTCCTGGCCTTCGTCGTTGCCACTATTTCTAGACTGACTTTCCTGAGAACCAAAGAATGTTCATGAGCCAAGACCTAACATTTTCACTTGCTGTGAATGTCTTGGACAGAGCGAACACCAGGAATCCTTAATAAAATGATGAGTTAAAAGCTCCTGTCACCTTCAGCTGGAAGGATACAGGGACAAAATATCCTTAAAGCCGTGAATAGATTACTGAGTGCACCCTAGGCGGTGGTGTTGCTGATGGTGATTTTACAAAAGGAATAAAAGAGCTTTCCTATAATGGGGGAGATAGGAATTACAGACCATGTATAATTTAATGTACTTTGTCTAATTTGTAGTTGTCTCACTTTGTAGAAGATTTACACTAATAGAAGAAA
Source organism: Crocuta crocuta (assembly GCF_008692635.1). Taxonomy (NCBI): domain Eukaryota; kingdom Metazoa; phylum Chordata; class Mammalia; order Carnivora; family Hyaenidae; genus Crocuta; species Crocuta crocuta. The sequence continues at coordinate 726,828 of NW_027528818.1, forward strand.
GAGTGTGAGATCAGGTGTTTTTCAGGGCACCAAGGGCCGTTCTGTATAAGGAGTGGATGCATTACCATTGTACCTACAGCTATTTACAATTCCCCATCGTCTTTCCGTAAGCAAAGACTATCAAGAGAAGAATTTCTCTCTCAGCACTGCTTTTAAACAATACGGAGCTTCAATTCTTGTGTTATTATGACTTTGAAGGCACAGTATGTTTGCTCTGTATTAAGCCAAAAAACAAAAACACAACCAGAGCGGGTGTGAAGGGAAGTGCGGGTCTCTGTGGAATTCCTTCGCAGTGTTTGGAGTCACCGAGGCTTCTGTTTGCGGTTTCAGATGGAGCTTAGAGTTAGACAGTGCAAAACATCTCAACAATTATGTTTGTAAGCCCTGCCCCCATTATTTGCAAGAGCCCCCGAAAAAGAAAACAGGACTTTTTGTTGTCGTTGCTTGTAGCACATACACAAGATGTAAAAAACATGCGGAAAGTTTGGTTCATTCCAGGACTTGGTATGCCAATCAGGATCTGCTGTGAAGTTAAAAAGACTGGTTTGGAGTGGTCTGCCTTGTCACCGGGCCAATTCTCGATCTATTTTCCTCTCTCTGTTCTGCCCATCAATCTAATATAAGTGGTACCATCTCATATACTTCACTGAAATCTAAATAGATGATGCCTCACATTGAGGGCCACCCACAGTGGACTGTCAGCCTGCCATGCTACTGGCCAGATAGCAATGACCTCATTCAGACCGTTGGCCTAAAAGATGTGCATGTCACCTTCCTTTACATTAAGACCTACCAGCTCAGAGAGAGAGAGACAGACAGACAAAGCTGTCCTGGATTACAGCAAAGTGTTTTCTTTAATCCTTTTTCAAACACAGCAGATTCTTTTTAAATTGAGCCTAAGTCATGGGTAAACAATAGAACATTGAGTGTTGTTGGTATGTATCATTTTGTAGCCTAAGCTCCTTCTGATTTCACACATTTCATTGAGTACAAAGGAAGCTAATACAACACGGGTTTGCACTGCACAGGTCCGCTTAAATGCAGCTTTTTTGTTTCAATACTGTGTAGTACTGTAAGTGTATTTTCTCTTCCTTATGATTTTCTTAATAACATCTTTCTCTACCCGACTTTATTGTAAAAATATAGTAGACAGTACATATAACATTCAAAATACGTGCTAATCAACTATATTATTGGGAAGGCCATTGGTCAACAGTATTAGTAGTTACATTTTGGGGGTACCAGAAGTTATATGCAGATTTTCGACTGCTTGGGGTCAGCACTCCGACACCCCTGTGTTGTTCAAGGGTCAAATGTAGTTCTCAGGACACAGGACCTATGTCATCTCATTTAAGTCTGAAAACAACTCACCGAGACATGGGAATTGTGCTTACTTTACAAATGACTAAATGGAGGTTCAGAGAGATTGAATAACTTTTCCAGTTTTATTGAGATGTGATTGACAGATCAGACATTGTTAGTTTAAGGCATATAACATAATGAGTTGATATATATATATATATATATATATATATATATGGTACAATGGTTACCGCAATAAGTTTAGGTACGATCCATCACCATACACAGTGACACAGTTTTTTTTCTCATGACGAGAACTTTTAAGTCTATTCTCGCAGCAACTTAAAAATTAACGATACGCTACCATTAACTTTGCTGTATGTTACATCCTCACGACTTAGTTGTCATAACTGGGAGTCTACACCTTTTGCGGAGAGATTTAATAGCTGGTGCGAAGTACTCTGTACTTGTACCTATACTAGTACCCTTTTGCGGAGAGACTTAATAGCTTACAAAGTGATGCCATTGGTGAGTGGCAGCACTGGAATTCAAAGCCAGAATTGCACACAGTACATTTTCTTTCTTTCTGCCCTGTCATGCCGTCTGCTAAGCCAGGTGAGGTGTCACTCACAGTAAGCATAAGGAACACATCTCTATAGTATTTGCTCACACGTGCCCATACGGCATCCGAAGTATCATGGATGGATTACCCTCGTTCAGTTAGGAATAGAAAGTAGCCCTTTAAGTAAGGTATTTCAAAGAAGCTACAAGATAAGAATATTCTGTTTATTAATGTTAATTCTAATCTTGCCCTCTTCCCTTTCTCTCTCTTTTCTTTCTTCCTTTAATACTTAGATATCTGGTGACCATGGTCCCTTAAAATGTTTCTTTCAATTAAGAAAACTAAAGGCAGTGTTAATGTCTATTTTTAGTCATTTTTAATAGATCCTCTGAGCCATAGAAATAGTTTCAGGAAACTATAAAAACCTCTTGGCTAAATAAAATGCATAACTCTGAAGGTAGTCGTGATCAAGGCAGCAGGACAGAAGAGAATCAGGAGAGCTCAGGTGTAAGTATAGCCTACTTTCCAGTAGAAAGAGGATAGAAGGTCTCCAAGCTTCTTCCATATCCCTTCTTTTTCAAAAAGCCTGCCATCTGGAATAGTACTGTCAACTGCAGCCCAGGTGCCTTTATTTTCTTGATAGGGCCCAAACTATAATGCTGGAACTGGGCAAAATCAGAGTCTCTACCCCTGAAATTCTACCACCCACACTAAGAGTTGGGGAAGGGACAAGTGGCCATAAGTAATTCAGTATTGGAGGTGGTAGCAGCTGGGAAGGGGCCCAGGAAGGTTTCTAGGAAGCCAGGATGTTACTTTTTTTTTTTAATGTTTATTTTTGAGAGAGAGCCCGTTTGCAGGGGGAAGTGGGGAGAGAGATTGAGAGAGAGAGAGAGAGGATCCAAAGCAGGCTCTCCATTATCGGTGCAAAGTTCAACATGGGGTTTGAACCCATGAACTGTGGGATCATAACCTGAGATGAAGTCGGATGCTCAACTGACTGGGCCACCCAGGTGCCCTAAGGACGTTCTATTTCTTTACCTGGCTGCTGCTTACATGCCTATGCAATTTTGTGAAAATTCACCAATCTGTGTACTATGACAGTCTTTCTGCATTTGTTAGGGCTAATTGGCTTATTGACAAATAGATGGATCTGGATGCCAAGTGGTCACCTCCCAGCCACCAATCTGAATGCACGTTCATTTCAGAGACTACGACAGTGATGATGAGGACAGCAGTCTTTCAATTATCCACCTTTTAGTCTGCAGGAATATTTGCATTTGTAGCACGAACTTATTGCCCTGAACTAAATGACATGTAGACTGATAAATCTGATTCCTGTTGTCTTTCAAATTGGAAAGCCATTCTCTATGGCTTATAGCATTTCTTTGATGTACTTGCAGTAGATGAACTGTAGTCTGTCCAGCTGTTTACCAGAGGGAAAGTTTTCATTGTTTCAGATTTTCCTGATCTAGATAATGTTATTTGAAGCTAAAAAAGATTGCTCGCAACTAGCGCCATCCATCCCTCACCAGCCTAGGGAATTCACGGGTGAATTCTAAAAAAAGAGCCATTGACTCCATTCAAAAAACTCCTTCCAGAAAAAGGGCTTGCGTTAATCACTGTCAACTTTGTATCTAAGTAAGCCCTTCTCAAAACTATAACCAGGGGGGGTCTCTGCAGACCGACAGTTGTGGGGCTCACACACTGTAGTGCCGGTACACTTTTGATGGTAAGCTTTGCGAAGAAGTTCGTATTTCCTCTGGATGCCTCACATGAGCTCTCTCTAAAGACAGGACCAAAAAACAACTGTGGTTGTTTGGCCAAGCCTCTTTATCTCCACCCGGATGGCACAGGGGTTGAATCACTTGGTATTGAAGCTAATCATCAACACATTCATGTTTGTTCTTTGTGGGAAATGTAACATCCAGAAGCCCTGGGAGCTGTGACCACTTTGGCCCTGGCCCTGTGTCTTCCTGTGAGCGCAACAAATGTGTTTGTGCTCACATAAAATTTCCTGCACCCCATTTATAAGGCCTCAGCAGCGCCTGTGGTCGTGATTTTACTTTTGCAAAGACTATTGAAGTACTTTGAGAATGAATAAAAGGCCAAATTCTCAAGTATGTGTAATGGATGATGGAGAGTATTTGTTCGAAAATAGGAATGCAGTAACCTCTGGCTTCAGTTGGGGACTGACTAATTCAATCTACGAGGCATATTCTGTGTATACAATATGTCCTTCCATTCCTTTGCTATCAAAAATACATATTCTCATTTCATGCAATTTCTTCTTTGTGTTTATTCCTTTTCAGGGCAGCAACTGCCCTCCGGTAACCAGGATAGAAAAAAAAAGAAAAGTCATTGCAACCTAGACCATATATTTTCATTTAAACAAACCCATTCTGTACTCCCATATGTAGGGCCAAATGAGTGCTAGAAAGACGCCCCCACATCACACCACAGCCCTTTCCTTGATGTCATTATAGGAATGACAGTCAGGGGCTTCATTTTTTGGCTTATGCAGCGTCTTTCCTTTAGCAGAGTACTTATCATTTCTGTTCTCAATTTATCTTCTAGAAAAGAAAAGTTAACTAGAAGCATAAAAGTATGGGCAATCTTTGGATTTGCTTCATGATATTTGGTTCACTGTGCCATCTGCTGGAGGTCTATTGAGACATGCCATGCAGAGGTCACTCAAGCGCTTTCCATTCAACAGGTCCCAAACTAAGCTTAACATTTGCCCCCACCTTCCTCTGTCCCTTCCAAAAGTCAACCGATTGATTGATTAAATCCCTCCTCCGTGTTCTGTTACTTTCTGTTTTAGCGCATAGCATCATCGTCCCCCACTGTGATGCAAACCTTAAGGTTGGACACCATTTATTTGGGTTTCCTTAGGAGCAGATCCTGAGACAAAAATTTGAGTGCAAGTCTTTTTGTAGCAAGTGACACAGGAAACACCGGGAGAGGAATGAGGAAGCGAGACAAGGGAAAGAAGGCAGCCAGTAAAGGGACTGACATCCAACAGGTCACCGGCTGTGGACCGCTGGAGGGCAGTTTCACTGGGAAGCTCTGGGAAGCAATGGAGGGCCTCAGATTTTCGTCCCTCAGAGGTTGAGAGAGCTGGGATGCGTGTGGGGTCAATCACCAGTCAGTTAATCCGGCTCTCAAGGGTCCGTTCCGTCGTGCTGTGGCCTCCTGTCCAGGTGAGCAAAGCAGGCTGCAGTGGCTAGAGAAAGCCCTATATGCACCTGTATGCAGGTGCTGGCAGTGGGAAGGCAGGCATTGAAGCAGTGAAGGCCCATGATCACTGAGGAGAGGACGGCAGGAATGGCAGCACGGGCTGCGTCAGCTCTCATTATTACCTCTTCGACACCCTCCACTTTCATTCAGTTACCTTTCCTCTTGCACAGATTCTGCCTCCTACCCCTCTCCTAAATGCAGTCTTCTCTTTAAGTCCCAACTGCCAATAACTTCATTCAAGTCCCCATCGTTGGTCCCTTGGATTACAACAGTCTCTGGCTGGTCTCCCTGTGTCCAGGGTCACCCCCACCAGTCGCTTCTAGAAAGGTCCCAGTCTTTCTAGAAGGTGGATCTCATCGTGTCACTCTCAGCCCTGCTGACTGCCCCATTGCCCTCTAGATCAAGTCTAAAGTTTGCACGTGCCCTCTCCTGTACACTGCCCGTTTGGTTGTTTTTTTAATAGCCTGTGTTTTCTTTGGAAATTGTTCCCTGCCACTCCCAAACTGGATCAGACACCACTTCCTTTCATGTCCCTGCATATTTAGAATTCCCTGTTTACTCATCACCTTCTCGATTAACTGCAAGCTCTTTTGTGGATAAAAACTGTCCTGTTGACCAGTATATCTCCCAGAAGCTAGCACCTAATATAGTTACTAATCAAATCATGGGAGGAAAGCATATTGTTGAAAAACCATTTGTTTGTAAGAACTAGTGTTAAGTGTTCTAAAGAGAGATCTGATAAGGCTTTGATTATAACACAGATCTGTTTTTGACGACAGATAAAAATGGATCCCTTTATAAATATAAGATGTGCAGTAAAGCCCTTTCCAAATATAGTTGGTCTCTCTATCTAATATGGGCAGCACACTACCATGATGTAACTCTCTTTTTTAGCATTAAACAGTTTTGTTTGACAAGAGAAAGATTGCCGGGCTGTTGTGTTCATTTTTTTTTTCACCTTAGATATAGATCTAACTGCCAACCACCAAAGAAACTTTCAAAGGCAGAGAGTGGGTAATGGAGGTATAAGAAGAGTTTGGTTGGTTTGATGTGAAAGGTCAATACTTGAATTACTGCTACTATTACACTGATTTTCACGTATAATAATAAACTTCCCAGGCCCAAAATTCCTTATGTCACTAACCTTATTTAAAAAGTAGAGAATTATTCCGTGTAGAACTTTTTTCCCCAGCCTTGAGCCAACTGTTTTATCAGATGAGCTCCTCTTTTAATGTAAATTGTTTTACTGAAGGACAGTGTTATAAGGGCAAAAGTTCACAGAAGAGTGTCTGATAAATACTAGAGAGAAACTTTGCGTGAGACAGATTTGAATTCAGGCCTGAATCCTGGAATTTGGACAGCCCATGAAATGAAAACATCTTTTTTACCCCATTGCAAATCATTAAAAAGTTGTAGATAGCTTTTTCCTCTTGCTTGGAAACATGTTCCACAAATCTGATACTTGCTCAAGTGTTTCTTCCATGTGAAGAGAGAAGCCATTTTCTACAGTTCTACAGTCTACACAGCCCCCTGGCCTTACCCCTCTCTCCTCACCTCTGCAAGACACGACAGAGTTGGCCCCACTACAGATGGAAACTAACTCCCGTGCCCGCCATTTTGCCCTCAGCTGCATGCACTCTCAAATGTTTCTACATTCTATCTCCTCTCAGTCTTTTCCTTCCTTCTTTCCCGTGGTGAGCCATTGTGGGACTAACCTGAGGCTATACTTCCATTAAATACTCTATTAAACATGTAAATAAGAAAGAAGTCCTCCAAGTTACAGAGAATTATGAAGCTCCAATGTTATTTTGTGAGCTTGGAATCTGATGTCCCATTCTAGGGATGTAATCTACAAATAGACTTGAACAAGGAGCACTGAAGTATGTGGACAAGGATGTAAGGTGTGTGGACCGAGATGTGCTGTGTAAGATGTGCAGCATAAAGAACTGAAACAAATTCAGTGTCCGTAGGTGGGAGGTTGATGAAATGAGTCATGGGACATTCCATGGGAAGCACAGCCATTGAAAAAAGATGAAGGGAATCTGTAAGAATTTCTTTGAAAAGATGTCCAACAGACAATGTTAGATTTAAAAAAACAAACACACAAAAAAACTGGTAGCAGACAACATGTGTAACATATTCACATTTCTGTTAAAAAGAAGAAAAAGCTGATGCATTTATGGGCACATAATATGCTTGCATGTGCATGGATCATTTCTCAACAGATAAACTGTTCATCGTGGTTACCCCTGAGGAGTGAAAAGGACTGGGTTTAGAAGGAGAAGGATAGTAAGGGAGAGGTATTCTTTTATTTTTCAGCTTATATCCTTTGTTCTATATTTTTACCATTAAGTTACATTACTGTTATAACTCCTAAAATTTTTAAAAAGTAAAGTATGTGTTCAAATCATGTTTTGTTTTGTTTTGTTTAGAATTTGTCATTTACACATATGATGACTTGAGGCCTTAGTGAATAATCTGTAAATTAAGTGAACTACTGAAAATAGAGATAAAGCAGTGACTCTTAGGCACCTTCCCTCACTGAGCAACCCCAGCCAGAAGCCGGTGAAGTGAATGTTTCAGACAGTTCTTGAGACTATAAAGCAGGTTACAAATCTCCTTGAATGGTATGATCCTCTTGTTTATAAAATGTGTGCATACAGGGAAAAAAAATCAGGAAGTGTAGAGGTAGAAATATTAACTGTTGTCTCTGTTTACTTAGGATTTCAAGTGATTTTTACTTTTATTTTATGGACTGACATTTTTACAATAAGCGTATTTTATTTTTATAATCAGAAAACCTCAATCAGCTCCCTTCATTTTGAACAAAGGAGAAATTATCTTATATATTCTGGTCCTCAGTGCTTGACACCAGATCTTTCTGGAAGTTTCTATCGCAAGGAAATGCCTGGAGCTTTGGACAAGGGGATCAACTTCCGCAGAACAACAATTAAATGTGCCCCCGGGAAAAATGGTAGACTTACCTATAAGCAACAAAGGTGAATGGAAATATTTTCAGCTAGAAGAGATGTTGGGGGTTGATGGGGGGCGGCAGGGGGAGACTTGTAAACAGGCTTTGGAAAGTAGAACCCATCTTAAGATATGTAAGTACCTCAAACTAAGGAATACTCTTTTAATGTCTTGTTGTTTATTGGCACCTACTACCTTCATGATTTCCCCATCCTCTGTTACATGCACCCTCAGATACTTTTTCCCATCCAGGCTTTCCAGTCAAAATGACTCATGCATCTGCAGAATCTAGTTCGTGCCTTAAGTATCCAAGAATGAGTCACTCAATCAGTTGCTTCTCTTTTAACTTGAATGGAATTAGGCTCAGGGAAGTTCGATGGAAAGAGTCATGAATGGGTGGGTCCGGGGGAGAAAAGGCAGTGGTGAGGTTATCTGGGAAATCAGCTGTTTTATAGAAATGAGAATGGGGCTGGGGAAACCAATAATTAGGGAGTCAGATAGCCCAGAGGGAGAGTGATTTACAAAAAAAGATTAAGTCCAAACTCTGGCTCTCTGTCTTTGCTAGAGTACAGCGACAGGAATTAATTGGTTATATGGATTTTAGGTAACTATTTTGTCTGAAAGCAAAATGACTCCTACCAATTATTTTCTTGCTCACTAATTTTATATGTACTGTGTAGGTACTTGCCAGAAGTAAAGCAGGGGAGAATTTTACTCAGAAAAAAAAATGTGTACTCTTGCAAATGCTTTTAACATGTAGGCATGCTTTCGGTATGTGAAAGTTATTTTTGACACTATTTTTGGCCAAATTGGTTTTCATTTTTATGAAAAATGTTAATTTTTAAAGCACTCCGGTCTATCTCCCAACTGTTACTTTTATCACTCGAAAATGTGGTATTTTAAAAATATCATCACTGGCGTTGTACTAAGACTTGCCTTGAATTACATGCCTTTCATAGTAATTAATGTTTTTTTTTTTTTTAAAGAGGCATTTGGACATGAAAAAGGAATAAAATGAAAGTTCACCAAGATGTTCATAGCAGTTGTCTTTAAGGGGTGGTGATGGGTCTGTGGTTGTGTTTCTTTTTTTTCCCCCACTTGTCTCTGTTTTTGTTCTGTATAATGAGCATGGAGCACTTTTATAAGGGAAAAAAAAAAAGCCCTAATTTATTAGAGGGAGTAAGGTGTTAAGGAACAAAGTAAGGGTCACAATGTTTTGAGTTACACTCTAGTAATTATTATGGTCACACGCTCACACGCGAGATAGGTCTTTTGTCCAAGGCTCCTAAACATCTTGTGTTACCGTGAACAAATATTGGCATAGTCATTTCCAAAATTTTATGTTAAATATCCTGCAAGTTACTCACAAAGAGCTGTGAAACCCTCATATGAAATACAAATAGGACCACAGTCCTTTAAATACATATTTCAGTTTGGGTACTTACTCCGTTCACTTGAGGAGTGTTTGAAGTTTCAGGATGGTTACGTATTTTTAACCTCACAAGGGAGGTTAATGAATTAAATGCATTTTTAGGGCACCAGCGGCTAGAGAAGTACTGCACACCATCCTATTTAACTTGGTCGTGAAAATAGTGTTCAAGGGAACACTCCCCTGTCCTACTGCAGTATGCTGCTGGTCTCATAAATATCATTCATTTAGGTATAATTAATAAAATAATAGCTGCTCTGGAGAGTATTTTCAGTAGTTCTATCAAAATACTAAATGTTCACATTTCTTTGCATCTTTTTTGTTTCCTAATCGGTTAGAAAAATGACCTCAGTGGCTACAGACAGGTTCATTGGCTTTCCCTTTCGATTGTTTTCATTCTACTCCATCAGTGTCGGGGGACACGGAGATGTTCTGAAACAAGAATTAAATATAAAAGGATCGGAGTACCATTACATATCTGATAAACAGTGTAAGAAGCTGTGGTTAAAGTGTATGTGCCACTGGGATGAAGAGAAAATTTATTCACTCATTCAACAAATACTAACTGAGCAGCTGTTATATACTGAGTACTTTTGTGGTCCTGGGGAACAGCGATGCACAAAACGAAGTCTCTGTTCTTAAGGGGTTTACACTCAAGGGAGTGAGGCAGACAACAAACAAATAATCATACACACATATATAATAACATCATAAAAACATGTCATACGTATTAAATGTAATATGTAATAACATCATGGGAAAACTAAGCAAAGTAGGGAGAAGGTGGTTGGGAAGGGGTTACCCAAGGTAGGGTAGTATAGTAGAGAAAGCTCTCCCTAAGAGAGATAAAAGGGATCAACCAGATCCCTGGAGCAAGTTCAGGAGCAAGTCTTGTCACGCCACGTGGGATAGAGTGTTCTGCATCAAGGGAGCAGTCATGATAAGGCCCTGGGGTGAGGGTGCATTTGGTGAGGAAGTGACAGCCATAAGAGAGGAGAGGCTGGAAGGAAATAAAGGCGAATGGCTTATAGGGCCTCCTGGTGAATAGCAGAGCCTTGGGCTTTCATTGTTAAGTATGCCAGGAACCAACGGAATGTTTTGAGCACAGAAATGGCATAATCTTACTTCCATTTTAAAAAATTAATCCGACTCTTTCTTGTTTAATCTTTAAAGCCTGAGTAAAGTCCCCTGAAAGGCTTAATGGAAACAGAGGCCCTGCAGAAAGATAAGAGAGGCAAAGAAAGTTAATTTAATTTGCTGAGTATTATTTTTATGGTGGATGGGATCTGGGCATATCCCTTTAATAATTAATTATTGGTGGTAAGTTTCACCCAATATTTCTCCCATTTAATTTTTCTTACTATTAAGTTACTTTAAAAGAGATTATATTTTTATTATGTTTAGTTGAAGATTTGATTTTCTTTCTCAAATAGTTAAAAATGGCTATCTAGATATTTTCCCTGAATGTTTATGGGAAAAAGTATACAAAACTCAGTGTTAATATAAAAAGGCTTAGAAAATTAACAGAGTTTGAGATCAGAAATTTTTAAAAACAACCACAAGACAAATTCATTATTTAGAATTCATTGTAGAAAAGAGAACGCCTTCATGAGAAAGGTGACTGTTGCTTCACGCAAGAATTGCTCCAGTATTATTGTAAAGAGCTACGTCAGGGAACTCTGAAGTCACCAATAAAACTGCAAATTACTCTAACAGATGCTTACAGAGTGTGCCTAGAGGTTATTGTATATGTGTGTTTTGCCAATTCTGGCATTGAAGAGGTGATTTACAGTCCTAAAACCACTAATGATGGCATTTTACAAAGGTTATACCCAACTATATTGTGTACAGCAATAAAATTCATTATTTACAACGGAATTCCTAAATATTTGTTATATGTGTGCATTACTGACAATCCGAAGGGCCATATTTGCTAGTACATACCATGAATCTTTTGGAATGGGAGATTCACCTTTGCCCCCATTCATGGAAATAGTACTGAATAAGGAATTTCTTTCACTTCCGTACTTAGAAGGACCACCAAGCACTAACTATCAAAAACCTAATAACAAAGTAAGAATGACCACCATCACCGATGGATTCAGGTTCGAGACAGCCTTTCGGCATATGTGCCACACCCCATCTATCACCAATAATCCTAAAATGTTGAAATCGCTTTTAAAAAATATTTTGTTATCCATAATACCCGAGGAAATATAGATTCTATATAGACTTTTCAAGACTTGCATTATATAAATATATATTTCAGCTATTACATTTTTAAGTAGTATGTGTATGTGTGTTTTGTTTTGTTCTGTTTTGTTTTTGGACACAGGAATAAGAGGAGGTGACTCTGTTACTGAGATAGGGAGTGAGATAACATGTTACAATGATAAAATAAGCAGTCCACTCCTTGCTGGCAAGCTGTGAGTGAGGTTGACTACTTAATATTGACCTAGAGAGTGAGTTGTGAATTACAGCTTCCTCCAAGATGATGCAAGCTTCAGGATTCCCTGGGGTAAAGGGTGAGGGTGGAGAGACAAACCTTTAATAAGTGGTCTGTTAATGTTAATGTCCATTTTCACCGGGAGTATGTGTATGTTCATTTACTTCTGTGGGAGAGCAAACTGGTCAAAACTCTCTAAAAGGGATTTGCAATTTTAAACAAATTTCCACTTAAAAAAAGGAAGTTTTATACTTAAAAAAAGGAAGTTCTTAGTCTGCTCATCATTTCCCTAGTAATGGAGGCCCCTCTTCCGGGTGGCGCACCTTATATTAGAACAAGTTATGACAAAAAGAAGTGAATTTAAGGAAAACTCCTCCTTTTTGAGAAACTGGATTTTTTTTTTTTTGTATGCAGAAATAACCTACGAGAATGTTCTTGTGTCCTTAGCACACTGAATGCATTGAAGTCATTTTTGTTTTATTGGGGAACTGGGATAAACCTGCAGTTAGACCTTTGGGAAATCATTACTGGCTCAGGCTAAATGATATTGCTGACTCTATTACATTCTTAGAGTCTTGGGGACTCATATACACTGATTCATAAGGAATCCTTTGATCAATTGGAAAAGCCTCCCTGCTCAGAAGGAAGGCAGAGAAGACGTCTCACAGGTCAGATTGTGTGGTTGACATTCTAGAGATGATGATATTAACTCCTCTCAGATTACATCCATAACACTTTCTAAATCCTTTTGCAAACAGCTGGATTCCAACATGACTGTTGGTTTGTGCAACTGAAGAACTAGCGAGTGATTTTGATACACTGTTTGCTAGAAAAGAAGTGATTTTCTTACTCTTCTGCAGGTGGTAACAAGGTTGGGCTCCTTTTTTTTCTTTTAATTGCTGAGGTGGCTGGGATTAAAGAGATTTCTGGGAGAATGAGTTGTACATCTGCACTAGGAAAAAGGTATTTGTTGTTGTATATACTGGGTTTCATAGAGTTGGACTCTGAATTAAGAGACTTTATCATAACAGAGTAGCTAGAATGATGTACTGAGTTGTTATCTTTCAAGCTTTTTTGACAAAAACCCAGGATAAATTTCATGTTTATGTATGAGTATGTGTTTGTGTGTGCTAAATGACAGTGTAAAATAGGGGCCGCTAGGTGGCCCGGTCAGTTAAGCATCTGACTCTTGGTTTCCATCTAGGTCATAGTCTTGCAGTTTTGTGGGGTCAAGCCCTGCGTGAGGCTTTGTGCTGACAGTGCAGAGCCCGCTTGGGATTCTCTCTCTCTCTCTCTGCCCCTCCCCCACTCGTGCTTTGTCTCTCTCAAAATAAATAATCTTTAAAATAAATAAATAAATGGCAACATAAAATATGCAGAGAGATTGGTTGGTTGATAGACAGATGAGTGAAACAATCTTCACACATGTACCATATGTAATATTTTCTCATCTATCCAGTTGTGTTTTACCTTTTTTTTAATGCTGGTTGAGACCCACTAAGTTCATTTCATGATCTTCGAGTGAGTCACAACCGGAAATTTGAACATCACTGGACTAACAGATAAGGATATCTGGAGTCCTCTCTCACCTTTGAGTTCCTCTCTGGCAAATCCAAGAACTACCATCTTTGGTTTTGACTCAGCAGGCTGGCTTGTGCCAAACACGTTGTGGATCCAAAATCCCATTTGTATTGAAATAACTGGACCGCTCCAGATCCAGACCTTGGAAGCTGCGCCCTCCTTTACTAAAAACAAACCAAACACAGGGAACCAAACCCTTTCCCAGCAAGGTCTGGCAATACTTGGCTTTGTATCTAGGTAAGAAAGATGAAGGAATAATGTTTTACATTTGAGTGAATTTCATTGAAGAACAAATGTCTGTGAATGGCCTTTCAAAATCTTACAGTGACGGCAATGGGAGGAAAAAGAAACTTTTAAAAATCTGTCATTAATTGAGCTATTTAGGGTCTTTGTATCCGAAACTAGTCTTTGGTGTTGCACCTTCTGAAATATAGGTAGCTATGACACTGCCCAGCCTTCATTCTTGTTCAGTGTGTTAGATAAGGGATAAATAACCGCCTCTCCCCAGTATGTTGCCTTTAATTTCCATTTTTTAAATAATCTTTTCCTATGAATAGCAGATCACCCTTCCTACAATCCCCCTCCAAGTCCCCCTCACCCCCCTACCCCTTCCTGAATGGTAAAATGCTCGGAATAAAATAATGGAGTGTTTTTGGTTGCCGGAAATGATGGATTGCAGCAATGAGCTAAGCTTTTAAAAGCATACGTAGTACTAAGGAAAAGAAAAAATGTCTTGGATTCCACCCACTCCAGAAATCAGCAAAGAGAGAGTTCTCTCAATTAAAACATAATGTCATTTTCATCCCACCCTGGGGGCATTACTTCTGCTTTGTTGATGAAAATGAACATCAAATTGATTGGCTTCCCACACCCTGACAATCAGTAATTATGCCAAAGGTGCTGGGGACCTTCCTGATGAGTGTAGTGATCTGAAAGAAATGCAGGGTGACAGCTTTTTCCTCGCCTCACCCCCAGAGTTCCATCTCAGGACCAGGTGACAGGCCTGACGTATCTCTTCAGAGTACACTTCTTCCCCTCTCTTCCTAACAAGAGAGAAATCTTGAAGGTATTATTTGCATTGAATGAGCTGATTCCATGGAACAGAAATGTTCCATTAGGCAAAGTAGATTCAGTGCTAAGTATTGCAAGAAGTATCAAGGTAGAAGAATGTGCCTGGTGGGGCTAAAAAAGCCTACATGTTTGAACATACCTGCGTATCATTCTCACTGGTAACACATAATATCCAAATGTCTGAAAATATGGAGCTAGCACATATAAAGGCTCAAAGGAACTGGAAGTTTAGTAAGGCCATGCTCTCTGTTCTGAAGGGTCAAATTTCCTACTATCATTAGAGTTTCTATAAAAGAATTCTATTCATACACAGAGATTTTTTTTTTTTTTTACTTCACATAGGCAATTATTTCCATCTTAACCTTGGATAGAGGAAGTTGGGCTAAGAGTTAAATGTGCTTGGAATTATGCCTATGACTTTTTTACTACCCCGTGAATTTTCTTATTGAAAGCTCAGTGAACTTCTTAATTTAAAAAATAAGAACCAGCTCATGCTCCGTGCCCCCTGTAATCCCCAGGGCACCACTATGGTGGAAAGTATATTAAGGACCTACCTGTCTGTATCTCTTCTGGAATTGAAATAGTCACAATCTCTGCTCTCCCAAAAGCTGGCACCCAGGATACATGAAGTGTAGGGTCCTCAGCTGGGGGTGATTTAGCAGTGTCTCCTGCCATGCTTCATTGTCATGATTCAGGGAGCAGATGCCCCCAGCGTCTAGTTGGTAGAAGCCAGCAGTGCTTTTAAACGTCCTACAGTGCACCAGACAGACCCTGCAACAAAGAATCATCTGGTCCAAAATGTCAATAGTACCGAGGTAGAAATCTTGCCTGGGTGTTGGCAGATGCTTACAAAGGGCATGTGGAAAGCTGAAGCTCTTAGACCACATATACAAATTACATGATACCACTTCAGCTGTGTGTAAACCTGTGCTTCTGGAAAACTTTTCAAGTTTCTAAGCTACAGTTTGGTTATTTAATAGCTGTTAATACTTGCACCTGTTTCATAATAAACAACTGGTCAATTTTGACACTATTTCAGGGTAACAGTACTCTGAAAAACAAGCATTAAACATGACAGAATCTTGCTCATGAATTATCATTAAAATCTCAGTAAATGGAGAATATGCATTATAGAATGAGAGTCCCATACCCCCATAAACTCACGGAACGTACGTCAAATGATACAAGAAATTGTATGTATTCGTTAGGATAAAGTTTCAGCTGTAAAAAGGCTAATGTAACAGTGGCTTAAAATAAGTATAAATTTTGGGGCACCTGGGTGGCACAGTCGGTTACATGTCCAACTTCAGCTCAGGTCAAGATCTCATGGTTTGTGAGTTCAAGCCCCATGTCAGGCTCCATGCTGCCAGCAGTGGAGCCTGCTTGGGGTTTTCTCTCTCTTTCTCTCTCTCTCTCTCTCTCTCTCAAAGTGTTTTAAATAAAGATTTTAAAAAAACAAGTAGAAGTTTCTTTTTCTCTTCTATAGCAGTGAAAGTATGAACAGTCCAGGGTTGATGTGGTGGACACAGGGTGCTGGGACCATTCCTTTCTCTATCTTGATCTGCCATCCTTGGCACACAGCTTCCATTCCATGGTCCAGTACAGCTGCTCTAGCACTCATATCTCATCTGCATCCCAAACAGCAGAAAAGCAAGAAGGGTATCAAGGCCATAACCCCCCTTGTAAGGGCAAGATGGAGAGGCTGTGCACATTACTTCTGCTCATCCTCTTATCTGGAACCTGGTCACATGGTTATACCCACCACGTAGGGAGACCACCAAACATGCTTTGTTCTGGGTATCCAGCTAAACTCAGGGTTGCCTTTATTAAAGGAAGAAGAAACCCATTGATGTTGAAGGAGATGTCTCTGCCTCAGATATTTTGTCCTAGGTTAATTCAAGGTCAAGGAACTCAAAAGACTGCTTAATTCCAGGTGGCCTTTGGTCAGGATAGAGGTCATAGACTATGATGGTGTCTACAATGGCCTGTGTTTTCACTCTCACGTTAATCCTAAATTACATGAGAGGCAGCACTAGGTCGGGAGCTAAACCACCAGGGTTCAAATCTTAGCTTTGCCACTTGCTAGCTGAGTTGATTTTAGCAAGTTTTCTTCCACTCTCTGTGCCTGGACTTCCTCCTTTTGTAACTTGCTAAAGATGATAATATCTAACTCACGGGGTCATGATAAGGCTTAGTGAAGTAATAACATGTGGAACACTCAGAACAGTCCTTAACACAGCACCCCTGGGAACTCTAAACATCGTTATCATTATGGGGCTCCCTGCACCTGACTGACTGACTTCATATCAGCTGATTTGAGTCTTAACTTGTTTTTTTGAGTCTTCACTTATTAAGCACATATATATCTGTTCACTTCATTTGGTTTTAAAACCTCAGTAATATTTGTTGCTTTGATCTAATTTTTGAGTTGTAGCCCCCACACCCAGTAAAGTATCAACTGTGGGATTTGACAAAACAAATGAGTAAACAAACATAAAACAGTATCAGACCTATAGATACAGAGAACAAACAGGTGGTTGCCAGAGGGGGAAAGGGCAAAGTGGGGGAAGGGCATTGGAGGTACAGGCTTCCAGTTATGGGATGAATAAGTAATGGGGATAAAAGGTACAGCAAAGGGAATAGGGTCAGTGGTATAGTAATAGCATTGCATGGATGGTAGTACACTTGTGAGGGTAGAATACCTTGCAGAGCTGTCGGATCTCTGTTGTACACCTGAAACTAATGTATCATTGTATGTCAACTATACTTCAGTTTTTAAAAAAGTAGAATTTGGGGTGCCTAAGTAGCTCAGTCATTAAGCATCTAACTGTTCAGGTCATGATCTGACTTGAGTTCGAGCCCCGCTTCAGGTGAGCTCCACTTCTCTCTCTCTTTCTCTCTCTGCCTCTCCTTCACTTGCATCCTCTCTCTCTCCAAAACAATAAAATAAAAATTTTTTAAGTAGGATTTTTACTTTACTTTTTTACGTCAGCACAGACCCCGATATGGGGCTTGAACTCACAAACCATGAGATCATGGCCTGAGCCCAAGTCAGACACTTAACCGAGTGAGCCACCCAGGCGCCCCTAAAAGTAGAATTTGGTTTGAAATGAAAGTGAGACTAACCTGGGACTGTTGTAGACTTGCGCTCACTTGTGAACCAGTGGATTGCCAGCCTCTTAGAACGAAGTCTCATCAGTGGACAAACTAGAAGTTTGTGGTGAAAATCAGTGGTGACCAGCTTTGTCAGTAGATAACCTTGCCTCTCACATTTGTTGATTTCTCAGCAGATGTCAGAGATTTCTGGTTTAATCCGACAAAGTTCACTAAACTTGATAATTTTTTTCACTCTTCAGTAAAAGAATTTAAGAACTCACCATGAAAACGTTCAAACTCAGAAGATCTACAAACAGTTGTGGTTGTCTTCCTTATTACAGTGTTTTCTATTTCAACATCTTGTAGCAGATATCTTTCCCTGACATTCTGTCTCTTCAGTGCTAGTAAGCAAATGACTACAAATAAGGTTAGAATATCTTTAAAGCTGCAAACGTGTGTGTGTGTGTGTGTGTGTGTGTGTGTGTGTGTTTGTGTGTGTGTGTGTGTAAGAAAATCCGGTATTGAAAATAGTGTAGTTTGACCCCTAAAACACCATGTTCATCATTAGGTCATTGCATGCTTTTTACTAGTGTAAATTTTGAAAGCAAGTGTCAATATTTTACCTCCATATGAAATTCTAGAAATGCAGATCGTGTAATGCTATATTGAGGACAGG
This sequence comes from Crocuta crocuta, assembly GCF_008692635.1. Lineage (NCBI taxonomy): Eukaryota > Metazoa > Chordata > Mammalia > Carnivora > Hyaenidae > Crocuta > Crocuta crocuta. Next base: position 745,198 of record NW_027528818.1, read on the forward strand.
ATGTATTTTCTATAGGCCATAACATACGCTGGTGTGAATATGAAGTTAGTAGGTGCAGCCATACTCCAGCACACAAACCTTTGTCTTGATTTTCCTCTCAAAGTCTCTTTGGTCCTCACAACATAAAATCTAACAGGATGAGTCTCTATCCATTTAATATTAAATTCAGTAAGGAAGAATGATGGCGACATCATAGTAATCATTATTATTCTATCAACAGAAATGCTAATGAAAACAATTTAATAGTCATATGGAAATGAAAGTTTGGACTTACTGTGCCAAATATTTAGTAGGCCAGATAATAAGCACTCAGAAGTTGTGTGGGTTTGAAACAACACGGTGAGAATTTTCAGGATAAACCATTTCCATTTCTCCTACAGAAGCTTTAAAACTCAATATAGTATAGTATAAGCTGAAAAATTATTCATGACTTGAATAAACAGGCCTTAGAATGCTAATTCCTCCAAACAGAAAAAGAAGGGTCCATTTCTTTACTCTTTCTTTTTAAAATAAACGAATACAGAAAACAGAAAGGCAGAGAAGGAGCAGATGAGAGGGAAGACTGGTCGCCTTACGTTGGTGAACAAGCTCCAATGAAAAGGGAAAAAAGTCCATTTCCTGTAAGGCAGCATTTGTGAGTAGGGGGCTATGAATAATCTCATAGAAGTTTAGGGACCTGGCAAATCTTTTCTTGGCCAACTTAAACAAAGCATGAGACTCATGTGAGTGACCAAGTAAACAGTTGTAACTTGATAGAAAGATAATCCTCTGGTTATTATTATATAAGAGCAGTAGAGGGAGTGTCTATAAAGGTCAACATAAAGCTTTTGAAAATAATTTTATGTAAAGGCAAAGAGTTTGCCTTTAAGAACAAGATCTGTACTTACTTTATTCTATAGAGTTTTTTTAATCCAACATAGAGAGACTCATACTCTGACTTGAACCAGATATGATATGTTTGTGGGAGACTCTTCAACACCTCAGTGTTTGTTTTGGGATACGAGATCAAACTAGGATTCCATTGATTAATAATCTCTTGCGAATATGGTCCCAGAATTGTGTAACTCAGGGCCACTCTTGGAAGAACAGCCCCAGCATGTCCATCAGTACGGGTGGTTTGGTTCAGGATCTGCAAAAAGGGAACAGCACCTACCATATAAGTTGTTGGGAAAAGCAGATAATATAACTTACATCAGGTACTTTACAGAACGCTTGGCTCATCATTAACACTCAGTGAATTTATTTGCTTTTATTTTTTTAAGTTTATTTATTTATTTTGAGGGAGAGAGTGTGAGCGGGGATGGGGCAGAGAGAAAGAGAGAATCCCAAACAGTCTCCTCACTGTCAGCACAGAGCCTAGCATGGAACTTGAATTCACAAACCATGAGATCATGACCTGAATTGAAACCAAGAGTCAGATGCCTAACCAACTGAGCCACCCAGGCACCCCCAGTAAATTTTATTATTGGTGCTGTTGCCATGTTTCCTGCAGTAGTGTTTAGAGGGTAAATGGAGAGATGATACCAAATTCTTAAGGTTGGTTAGAATTCAGTTTGGGTGTGAAATAAAGTGTCCCTCCCACCCTTTTTCTCACCACCAGTTCATGGCTTCTGGCTCCTACCACCACCCTCCACATCTCTTCCCTCCCCCACACTCCCCGTCTCTGTCACCTAACCAGTGTTACCGGTTTCAGGGCATCCTTCCAGAGATACTGAATATACAGACAAGTGAAAACATATCTGTGTATATTGATATTTTTTGTTCTTAAGCAGCTCTCCCCTTGAAAGAGTAGAGAACCTCCTTTCAGGCTGATAATTGAAATGGGAAATGAAGTAATAGTCTTTTACCTCCATGGTTGCATCTGGCCATTTCTTCTACCCTGTGGAATCAAATGGTTATGTCCTTCCCAATTTAACAGGATGTAGAAGACCTTAGCATCCTTTGATAGGATACACGCTGAGGCCCAAAGAAGTGGTTCAGTGGAGTCCCATTGGAGTGTATTACTGCATTCAGTAGACCATTTTATGTCCATTTAGAGACATGATTATTTAACTACTGAGCCAAATATATGAGCCCAGAATCAACAACCAATTTTCTTTTACATAATTTCATATGAAGTTTGGTTGACTGGCTCCCAATTGAACAGAAATTGAAGCCTTAATGAAGGATCCACTGGTGTAAGAGACTTTACCCTAGCCGAGTAGATACAGTAAAGAAGTTCAGAAAAGTGACAGCTGCTTCTACTTCTTTTAAATGCGCCCATCGCTTCACACAGACAAACCTAATCAAATCGTGATTTAGCACTTCCACATTCCATCACTTAGGACGAAAATGGGCATACGTGTGATTATCGTGGTGCCTTAGTCATGTGGTAATATTATCTATAAGTAAGGCAGTGAGGGAAGAAGCAGACGCAGTCCCTCCCCGTGAGCCGCTGACGGTGACTGACGTCATTTGGCAGGCACACGTGCGTGATTAACAGACCTGGTCTAGGTATTGTGGTTTACCGTTTTGGTTAAACTTTCACTTTGGAGGAATAGATGTGCCTGTCTGTTTGAAAACCTTCCCTCTGGAAACTCACTTTTTGCTCAGGATGTTACTGGTCTTCTTAACAATAGAAATAGTTCTCTGGATTCGGTCTCGATAAGTAATGACCTTTTCCATTGGCCTTTAAGATGTTGGGTATGTGTGTGATTTTTAAATGAGAAATGTAGATATCTCCAAGAGTTTCACCTGACATTATCTCCTATAAGATTAGAATGTGACCATATTTTCAGCTCCGAAGACACCAAGAGGACCTTGAGGCAAATTCTTATGCTGAAAAAGCAGCCATACGCTGTGGAAATCAGAATATGGCAGCATTCCAATTCAAGGAGCATTTGTGAGCCCCCATATTAATATTAAATGCAAGAATCTTTGTTCATGCAATGTTAAGGTTACAAATGTGCACATGCCAAAATTGAGAAATAGCAGAAAATAAGATTCTCATGGTGACATCTGTTCTCTACTATAGTACATGTTCTGTAATACAGTGTACAGTTTGAAGACTGATTAGTTACGCAAAGCCTTTGGCATGTAGTTTGATTGAGAACCTGAACTTCGTGTGGGGAAGCAGGAGGGATGAGGTGAAGAGAGCACTAAGCTAAGACTGGTTCACTGCCAGCCAGGATTGTACTGTATAACTTTAGGCAACAATTGGCTGACCCACACCTCGAGTTCTCTAGAAACTAGAGGTAATAATGTTCCTTCTTTTTAGTTCTCCCTAGTTCACAGGTGAGGCAAAGATTCTGCTTAAAGTGAGGCCTCCAAAGAACGAGCTTTGAACTTGTATTATCAAAGTTAGAAGTAATGGCTTTCTGTTATGGGGTTGGAAGTGGCATGTCAGGGACAGGCTAGGATTCCTCAGTTTTGTCTGTTTGCAAGTGATTTTCATTAATTCACATATATCATGCATCAATGCACATGTTCTCTCCTTTGCCTATAATTAGTGAGATTTTAACCAAAGCAACAAATATTCATTGTCCACACTATTTAAGGTCTGTATAGACACAGAGGATGAATAGAGATGCTTTCAAAGATGACCAAGTCAGAATACATGAATAAAGTATGTATATACCACCTACAGTAAGTAATACAGGACACTAACTAAAATATGTTGCATTTTCACCGTGGAGCAAGGTAGTGCCTCCATTATTTGATTTTTTAAATAGTTTTATTTGTAACGAAAATACTGCATTGATTTTTTAATTTATTTGATTTTCTCTTCAATTTTCAAATTGAAGTGGAAGGAAGATACTTTTTTTTAGATTTCTCCTTTTGCTCAACTACTTTGGAATTGTATCATTATTACCTGTTTCTTAACGTATTTTTAAGCTAGTAGATATTTATATTTATGATATTATATCTTAATGTATTTTTAAGCCAAAAATCCACTTTGTATTCTTTCAATCCTGAAATGATTAAATAGAAGTGACTTATATTTTCCATTTATTTATATTGATAATGGTTATGCCCTAACCTTCATATACAAATTCAATTTTTCAGACCCCTTGTCTGAAGGATATCTGTTTGGAGTAGGATTCAATTTATATTAAACCTTCCACACTGTATTCAACAGGGACATTTATATTCAAGGAAGCTGATAAGATTGTATTTTCATCTGAGACCATAGAACGCAATGACACTTGCCACCTAGGAAAGAGAAAAATTAACACATGACCATGACCTCCATAGGACCTGGTCCAAATCAAGGCTGTCTATGAAAATCGCAAAGCCAGCAGCCAGTAGCCTCTTTCTACTTTGATACAGAAATGAAAGATCCTTCACAAAAAAGAGTGACACTCCGTGGACACACCTAGAGGGTTACATACAGTGTAAGGGAAGCCATACAGTACACATTCTTCCAGCTTGAGTATCCGGGGTTCAAATCCTGGCTCTGTCTCTCAGCAGCTGTATGAGAACAGACCTACTCCTTAATCATTCTGAGCTTTGATTTCTCCCATCTATAAAATGAGGATAATAATGAGACCAATCTTAATGTATTGTTATGAAGATTAAATGAAATGATACAAGTAAAGGACTCAGCTTTAGCCCAATTCCGGCAACAAAATAAATGCTGAGTAAACAAACCTTAGTCATAGATATTTGAACTAATGACAATGATATTAGTATGGAGGAGAGGGCCTGGCATATATATTTTAAAAATGAAATATTTGCCAGTTGTGTTACTTATCATTCTTGGTAACAAATTACCAGTGCTGCCAATGATGATGGCAGGCTTTAATAGGAAAATGGTAGCAATCCTTCCCTCCTCTAGCTAACACAGTATTTCCCAATCCTGTCTGTGATCCCTTCCTGGGGAAAAATCATTAAATAAACCAACACACAGAAATCTCCAGCATATAAACACACATACCTCTGTTTGATCAAATAGATAGTATTTCTGGGTCCAGGAGAAAAATATTTGTGATCAGTGTTGCTTTAAAATGTTAAAGCTGACATCAACTAACATAAATTTTAAATGTGCTAAAACTCAAGGTCAAGAGAAAGGCAAAATAGAAGAGTTGTATTTTCTGTTAATACAGAACTCAATAGATTAGGAGCAGAGAGAGAAGAAGACTGAAAATTTGAAACTGGATGTAGTCACACAAGAATATTGCAGTGTCTGGGAGCTGATAAGGGCTTTAAGGAAATTTAGAAATCTTTAAAGGAATGGATGATATGATCAAGGCTTGTCCATAAGAAAAGAGGACTAAAATAATTGAGAATACCAGTGGATTCCAATCTTCGTGAAGAGAGGTGCACAATCCCTAAAGGCTTACTTGAATAATATTTGGAAATGACTGTGACTTGAATTTTAAAAGAAGCATACTAAATATTTTTTAAATACTCTATATTTAAAGTATTTTAAATACTTTAGGTGTGATGCACATCATATAATTTTAGGAGTAAATGGACGTTAAAATCTTCATCTCTTAGAAGGTATTTTCAGAAGTCTGAATTTTCCTGTTTTATAGTATCCGGCTATTTTCCTTATTCAGTAAGTATATATTTATTCAACAAGTATATATTTAGCACCTAGTATAACACTGAAGAAGAGAAAAAAACAAAAAAAAAAAGAGGGAATTCTGTTTGCCCAAAGGATGGTAATGTTTTTTCCCAAGATGTTCTCATATGTGCCCATACTTTATAGTAAGTCATAGAAGGAGACTCTTAGATTTAAAGATTTTCCATCACCTCATGTGCGGGTGGGGTAGCTCCACACTTGAAAGCCTGTCCTTTTCTTTCCTTGGGAAAAGTTGGAAGAACAGTCATTATAGGGTCTAATTCTGGGGCAAGTGAAACCTGACCTGAAAGGAATTTCGTAATTAAAATTTACATAACTGGTGCTCAGAGTTTTGGCACGCAGCAGCCCACCAGACGCGAGGAACCAGGAAGAATCCTAAAGGAAGTTGGCGAGAGCAGTGAGGTGTTTGGGTTGTCCCGGGAAAGCCCCCTTTAAATTTATGTGACTATAGATGCTTATTCTTTATGGTTGGTGAATACAGGAAAATTTAAAGTAGAACCAATCAAGACTGTAGCAGATTTGTCTCTGGTAAAATAAACCAGAACGTTTTGATTTTTCTTCTTTGATTTTTACAGTAAAGAATAGTATAATGTAATGAGTGGTTAAGGATATGGGCTTTGGAGTCAGACAGACTCAGGTTTGGGATGGGCTGTCAATTTCTAGCTGGGTGACCTTGAATTCATTTTTCAACCTCCCTGAGCCTGCTACTTTTTTTTTTTTTTTCCCCTTGGTAAACTGGGCATGGATATCAGTAACTAATGCATAGTGCTGTTATAAGGTTCAATATAATATGTGTAAGCTGCATAGTACAGTGGCTTATACAATGGTAAATACTCCATAAGCCTAAGCAATTGTTTTCATTATGCATTATCTCCTTGATATGCTTTTAACAAACTCTGATACTGTTTTGCATAATGGAGATAAACTGCCAAAATGGGGTGAAACTAGTCATACAGTTTAAGCCTTTATGTGTTACAATTATGTTCAGCTTAACCACAATGACTTAACCAAATGAGAGTCTGTTTTTTCCACATAATTAGGAATTCAGAAATAGGCAGGATAGGACTGGCATAGCTGTTTGAGGACCCAGCCTCCTTCTAATTCTTTGTTCTACATCTATCTATCTATCAGATGACTTTCATCTTCATGGTTGAGAGAGGGCTGCTTTACCTTCAGACATCTGAGAAAGAAGAGTCCAGGGTGAATGGCCTTTTTACAAGACTGCCATTTTTTCAGGACTGGGGGAATGCCAGAGACTCTCTCCTTAGGAACCCCCACCTATATCTTATTTGCCAGAACAGTGTTTCATGACTAGCCCCTCACTGCAATGGAGGCTGGAAGGGAAGAGCATATTTTAACTGGGCACATAACCACCCTAAAAAAAAAAAAATAACTGCAGCTCTGTTAGCTATTACATGAACAATTAGCAGGGCCTGTTACAAAGCCACAGGAGGATGTAGCTCCCAGGCCTGATGGTTTTCCTACGAAGATTTATAAATGCCATCATCATTGGGACATTCTGAGGACATCTGCTGAGACGTTAGGTCCTACTATCATCATTAAGAACAGAAACGGTCACTGATCTATGTAATTGACAAGATAACAGCCAATGTCCTTTAGATGTGACTCCTGAATCAATATTGTCAGGTTGCTTTCATGTCGCAGTGTAGAATGAGGTTGCCATTTAGTTCCACAATCATGATCTTGGTGATATGACTGTCTCGTTTATTCAAAAAGCACTGGGGCGCCTGGGTGGCTTAGTCGGTTAAGCGTCCGACTTTCGCTTAGGTCATGATCTCGTGGTTCGTGGGTTCGAGCCCCGCGTCGGGCTCTGTGCTGACTGCCAGCTCAGAGCCTGGAGCCTCTTTCGGTCTGTGACTCCCTCTCTCTCTGACCCTCCCCTGCTCACGCTGTCTCTCTCTCTCCTAGAAATAAATAAACCATAAAAAAAAAAAAATTCAAAAAGCACTTATTGTGGACCCACTCATCTTGGAAATACAACTAGGGAAAAAATGTAGAAGCAACATCCAAATCTTTTTTTAAGGTTAAATTAGAGGTGACACACACCAATTGGCCTAGATGCTGACGGTGATGCTCTATGGATGCTTAGAGAAGTTCTCTGAAGTTCTCAAGTTCTATGTGATTGGCCTCAGTGGAATTAGGAGTACCAAGTCCTAACCATTTCCTTTTACCAGAGGGATCAAGGTCCAGTTTTCTTCTGTTGACTTAAAATGACCTGCATTAACACACACACACACACACACACACACACACACACACACCTAGAAAACAGTGATGATTCTTTACCAGTTTAACAGATTACAAGTCAACCAGTAAGGATTTGTTTAGGCAAACTGTTGCCAAGCACTAAGCAAAAAATGTTACCCAAATTTGTCTGAGTTAATCCCAGGATGTTTACTAAGAACCAGTTTCACAAACCATTCTTTTTTATAGACTTTGGCATTGATTTCTTAAGGCCAAAAGGAGCCTGAATGAGACTGTGGGGCAATTGCTTAAGTACTTTGGGCTTCAGTATCCTTATATGTAAGAAGAGAACATTGAAGGAGAGATTCCTGAAGGTTTCTCCCTCAACTAACGTTTGGGGCAGAATGGCCTTCATTACAGGGGAAACCTTAATTCTGGTACTCAACCCTGTACAAGTTGTGGGGTGCCCTGGAAGAGGACACGTTCTGGAATCTGTGCCTTGGAATCTCTGGTTCCTTCCTCATGGAAATGAAAGAGTTGGATTCGAAGAAATCGGAGTCCTCTACTTGATCGAATATGCTATTGAATAGAGTTTGGTAGAGCTCCCTCGAAATTCTACCAACTAGGGTTTATTTCATGGAAAATTTTGGAGAAATACTTGATGGGTTTCATCTCCCCAGGGCCTGTGTATGGGCCCTCCTAAGTTTGTTAAGCATTAAAATTTGAAAGGAGTCTACAGAAGACAGAGCCTGTGAACTCTTATGCCTAAGTATCTCAACTCCGTGCTTTTAATTAGACACAGAGTAACTAAAACTATCACCATATTCTGCTGTCTTACCCGTTCATGCATTGACATCTTGATCAGCAGAAAATCCTGTGCTTTGGGACAGTGTTTGAAATGGTCCTTAAAGAGGATTGGTCACACCAAGACCAGCAGAGAGGTAATCCTAGGGACCCTAATAGATCTGGTAGGACCTGCCAAGTTACCCTGAGTTGAAGTGATCCATAAAAAGAAAAAAAAAAAAAAACAAATTAAGACTATAGACGTGTACACCAGAGCATAAATGTCAAGGCCCCAAGAGTCCGTCACCACAGCTGACCCCTTAAATCACAAGCAGCCCACAGACGGCAGCGCTTGTTCTACACAGAGAACCTGACACCAAAGTCCATGGTTCTGCAGAGCCCATGACACCGAAGGATGAAGCCAATAGGGACAGGCTCTAACCAGAAAATCACATGGCCTGCCTGGAAATGACCTGATGGGTTTCAACCTATCCAGGAGTACTGACTATAAAGGCCCAGGATTTCAGAATTTCAGTTGAGGTAGGCCTTGAAACTCCAGGCATGATGATGAAAGAAAGAAATGATCAAAATACCATCTGTCATAATGGAAAATCCAGGCGGCCCCGAGCCTCCTCCTCATGCAGCGCTAGTCAATCTGGACACTTATTTATGCGTTGAGGTCACATTTTGGCCAATCTTTTGCTGACGGCTTCAACCAAATAAAGCCTTCCCTGTCCACATTTCTCTTGCCAAAATCAGGTTGAGAGATGGTTCTTTGAGACAATTGTTTTGGCAGGAGATACAGGAGTTTCTCACACAGCAAAATGCACCAATGCCATTCGGGGGTTAAGTGATGTTAAAATGGAAAAGAAGCAAACTCAACTCCACTCCTTTGCTCCACCTGTTGTTTTTTGGATTTGGGGCTTGGGGGTGGGGGTTGTTTGTTTTTTCCCAGAATGCTCCCCAAGTGTCAATGGAATGTCCAAGGGAATTTTCTTCAGTAACAACCCGTTTACCTCAGAGGGAATTGACTTTTAGGATTTTCCTATTTCATCTTCCTCTTATTCCTTCTTTATTCTGACACTTGACATACTACAGTTTCTAACTTCTCTGCGGCTGGAAATATTCTAGGCTGCTACTTTCAAGAAGAAAAACAGATAGAAATCCTGGTGTCTGTGAATTGGTGCTAAATCTGCACATGTCCACTTATAACCAAGAATATTAAACTGTGAGCCAAAGAACAGGAGGGGAAGAAAAATCCCTTCCTTGTTTGTTGTGGACTTTGGCACCGATCCTACAAAGCTTGGAGGAGCTTCAGTGTGGGACCGTGGGTCTGAGGTCTCTGCTCTCCCAGAGTCAGGAGCCAGGCTACGGAGGGCAATTACTCCATTTCTCTGGGCCTCAGTTTCCTTATAAGTAAGAGGAGAACATTGAAGGAAAGGATCCTTAAGGTTCCTCCTGAACTGAGATTTGGGGCGAGATGGGTAAACCTTGATTCTGGTACTCAACCCTGTACACGCTGTGGGGGGCCCTGGGGTGGGAGAGGGCCTGGAATCTAGCCTTGGTTTCTTCCTCATGGAAATGAAAGGTGGATTCAAAGGAAGAATTCTCTACTTGATCTGGTGTTCTGAAGGTCTGTCAGGCTCCCTCCCAGATTCTACCAACTGGATTTATTTCATGGAAATTTTTGGAGACACGCTTGATGGGGCTCATCTTCTCAGGACCTGTGTGTGAAATGAAACCTGTCTTCTTGGATCGCTAGGTCATAAGAGGCACAGTTTGGTACTGTCTCTCGGCCATTAGGCCTCCTCATTATGAATGAGGGACCACAGTTCACTGTAAATGGAAAGAGCCGAGAGCCCTGGATGGGGACTGCTAAGATAGTGACTCTCCTTTCACTCAGGTCCTGTTTTCCCAGCTGCACCACAGAGATAAAGGTGCTTGTTCCCATATACACATTTACTTCATATAAAACAAAAACCTGTTTAAGGAAGAGGGAAAGTCCCAAATGACCTTCAGGGCAAAGACCACAGGTGGGAAAGTAGCGAAAAGAGCATCAGATCCGATAATACTGAGTAGTCAGGAATTTGTGGAAACAATGAATGGATATCCTAGAAATCCGAGCTTAAGACTGTGAAGAGAAATAAAATGCTTTGTAGGAGATGAAATCCTCTGTGGCTGTAGCTAAAGAAGATATCATTAGATGAGTATTTTGTTATAAAAGAATAAGAAAATCATAGCTACTTAAAACAACCAAACAAATGCTAAGGGATATGGGAATAAAGGTGAAGCGCAGAAGTTTTGTCAATATACCTATATTCCAAACTGTTTAAAAACAGTTACGGTTATAGGGAATTGTCTGTTAAATGTTACGCTTCACTAAAAAAGTTTTTAACAAGGAAATTCCTTATTCATCTAAAAGAAACTTTTAAGTTTTGCATTTTTAGCAGACATGAAAGAAGATAATTAAGGTGTAAGTGTGATCAGCTGCCTGTACACTTGTTGCTACGGATAATGAACATGAAGAGTTCTTCACAGGGGGCTGGAGTTTTAGAATAAAGTTCGTCAAAGGCCAGAACATAACATTCAAAGTACTGAGACCAAGGGAAACCAAGGGAGGAGATTTGAGTTAATGTCATAAGTAATAGAAAGCCCAACTAATAGTGGCTGAAACAAACAGGGGCTTATTTTCTTCACACAGCAAGAAGTCCGTAGGTGGGTGGTTGCTGCTAGTCATTCAGGTACTAGAAGATGCCATCAAAGACCAACTTTTCCCACGTTTCCGTTCCTCTAGCCTTAGCAGGTTGGATTTTAGCCTCATGCCTCTTATTCACAAAATGGCTGCCAGAAGCCAGGCATTTCTTCTGTGATCAAGCCAAGAATAAGAGAGAAGAGGACCAACACCAGCCATATCGTCCCTTTGATGGAGAAAGCAGGGGCATTCTCACCGGCTGGAGCTTTCCTGTGTGGCTGCCCCAGCTGCCTCTATAGTGAAACAGGCAGAGGAGAAGGAAAGTTGAGAATGAGTTTTGAGCTAACTGATAAGCAATGTCTGCCAGAAACTTTATCATGGGGGCACCTGGGTGGCTCAGTCGGTTGGGCATCCGACTTTGGCTCAGGTCATGAACTCGCAGTTTGTGGGTTCGAGCCCCGCGTCAGGCTCGGTGCTGACAGCTGGCTCAGAGCCTGGAGCCTGTCGTTGGATTCTGTGTCTCCCTCTCTCTGATGCTCCCCTGCTCACGCTGCCTCTCTCTCTCTCTCAAAAATAAATAAAACATTAAAAAAAAAAGAAAGAAACTTTATCATGAAGAGAATAATCTGGCTTGTTATTGGGAGGAAGTAAGGATATAAAATCTTTGGGGGAATAGCTCAGAAATGTAGATGTTTCCACTGATAAAATCCTTAAGTCACAGTTCTTGGATGAGTCAAAACATTCAGAAGGCAAGGGGCCTCATTTTCACCCTGAATTGGCCATAAACCTTATTAACTAAAACTCTCTCCAAGCTTCAGTCTTTCCCATTATAAAATAAGAATAGTATTTATTCCTCACCTCACTTAGATTCTTCAGGGGCGCCTGAGTGGCTCACTCAGTTAAGCGTCCAACTGTTGATTTCTGCTTAGGTCATGATTTCACAGTTCGTGAGATCAAGCCCCATGTCTGATCTCTCTGTCTCTCTCTCTCTCTCTCTCTGTCTCTCTCTCTCTCTCTGTCCTTTACCAGCTTATGTGTGTGCATGCACTCCCACACTCTTGCATGCACTTTCCTTAAAAAAAAAAAAGATTCAGTCATTCACATATTCAACATATGTATACTATACACTGGTTATGTGCCAGGCACTGCTAATGCTGCAAATACAGAAGTAAATCATGTAGAAACCCTTCCCCTTAATGACTCATATTCTCATAGAGAAGGGAGACCAGGGAACGCATTTATCGAGTGCTGCTGCATATTGGACTCACTGGCTGCTTTATGTGAAAAAGATATATGTAATATAGAAGATATGCAAACAAATAATATAATAGGTAAAGTGGTGCAATGAAAGTATTCATAAAGGTGCTTTGAGACAGAGAAGAGGAAATGACTAATTCTGCCTGGGGAATTGGGAAAGGCTTTACCAAGGAGATGAAATCTGGATAGGGCTTGAAAATGAGCCTGACTGCTGTGCAGAAGAAGGGCTGGGATGGGGGAATAGCTTCTGGTGCAGGTGCACTTGATTCAAAAGCATCGACGGCTTAAAGGGACTGGTTAGTTTTCCAAAAGGGCAAGTAGCTCATTCTGCCGAGTGCTTGGGTGGTTGGGGGTGATGTGGGGAGCCGAAGGTGAGAGGTGGTTGGAGAAGGATCACAAGGGTTGGGAAGCTCTTCAGAAGGCACACAAAGGAGTCTGGCCTGGAGGGGCCATTGCAGTCCAGGACAAGACAGATCAGATTTGTGCCTCCAAAAGACCATTTTGGAACCGGTGAGGGGGACCAGTGGAACAGAGAGGCTGTTCCGGAGGCTTTGCAGCAGTCCCGGTGAGAGATGATGACTGTGTTCAGGCAGTGCGTTCTGGAAAGACCTTTGAGATCTTTGTTTCCAAAGCTTTTTTTTTAAATCAAATAATAGAAACCCTTTTCATAAAAATTTATCAGTCCTTAGCTTATCCACACACACACACAAATTGGAACATGAAATCTTTTTCATTAAGCCTGTAGCCTGTGACCACAAGGACAGCCTAGTGGGTCCCACAAGGGCGACAGAGTATGGTGTCTGAGTCTATGAATCACGACTCTCGCCCGCTGTCCTCACAGTGGTTTCCCTAACGTAGGCTTACAGTCACTATTGCTAATTCATAGAGGCTAGGACAGGCCTATATATCAGGGCTTATAAAATTTCTTTATCAATAGGCTCACAACTTAATTACTTTAAAGTATTTTTTTGATAATGGCCGGTCATCAAGAACAAGAGACAGAGGATGCCACTCTGATCTGGCATGCCCCCTCGAGAGCCTGGGCCGCAGCTGGCAACTCTCAGTGGCAGTGGGGGCCAGTCGTGCTTTAGAGAGGCAGACCGTGGAGTTTCTGGTGACTGCCTGGATTGCACAAAGCGAGGGAGGGAAGGAGGAATCAAAAAAGATTCTGCAGTTTCTCACGTGGCATTTGAGTGGCACCGTGCACAGGACACGTGGCAGAACGTGGTATCGCTGAGCGCCCTTTGAGCTTCACTGCAGTTCTGGGAGGAGAGGGGCAGGCCCATCACCTTAGTGCTTCTCGTGTCAAAGCAGTGCTCCTCTTGGCACTGCCCTCCACTCCCCGGTCTCACCCAGCGGTGGTTTCCAAGTCGTGTCCTGGGCGAGCTGCAAAGGGCCTGTGGTTGCCTTGTTCCTGCCTGTGAAACGAAAATGGGTGGCTGCTCTAAATGCAGACAGCAGTGGAGCACCTGGGTGGCTCAGGTCGTGATCTTGCAGTTCTTGAGTTCAAGCCCCGCATTGGGCTCTGTGCTGACAGCTCAGCTCAGAGCCTGGAGCCTGCTTCAGATTCTGTGTCTCCTCCTTTCTCTGCCCCTCCACTACTCATGCTCTGTCTCCTCTCTCTCAAAAATAAATAATCATTGGGGGCGCCTGGGTGGCTCAGTCGGTTGGGCGTCCGACTTCGGCTCAGGTCATGATCTCGCAGTCTGTGAGTTCGAGCCCCACATCAGGCTCGGAGCCTGGAGCCTGCTTTGGATTCTATGTCTCCATCTCTCCCTGCCCCTCGCCTGCTCACTCTCTGTCTCTCTCAAAAATAAATAAACATTAAAAAATTTTAAAAAAATAAAATTAAATAAATAAATAATCATTAAAAAAACATTGTGGAGAAACTATCTTTCAACTAACCTCTTACGATAAAAACAAAGTAAAATAAAATAAAATAAAAGCAGACAGCAAGCGCGCAGGGAGAGCAGGTGATCCCCATGGTGGCGCCAGGGGTGTGGCTGCCCGACGACGGCCGGCTCCTGATGGCTCTGGCTGTCTCACCGTGACTGCGGGTGATTTTTCTGCTTAGCTGCAGCAAGTATTCATAGTTTTAATAGTTTTCTAAGGCCAGTGGAGGATATTGGACTTCATATGATGCTCAGCTTCTCAAGTGTGTGACTAATACTTGAAAGAATTATTAAGACACTTCTTTATTTTTAATTGCATCCACTTGTTTGGTATGTGACCCAATTAATTCATTCTTGTTGTGAATGTATTGGAAGACCCTGTACTGACTTGACCTCTTCTTGTAATTATGACTGTTGCCCTCCTTCGAAGCACCATTTTGATTACACACTTAAAAGGAGCTACTTAAATACCCTCTCATGGCTGTGTGGCTGAAACGCCCACTGCTTGGGCTCGAGGACAGTCATCTGAGAGTGGTTCTCGTGTCCTCAACGGCTCGGTGGCCACCACTCCCTTTTCACCTCCCCCCTCCATGCCTCCCCTTCCCCCCAGAGGGTTTTAGTCGCACCTTCCTGCTTTAATAAGACTCGCTGCTCTCCCTGAGGCCCAAAGCACTGTGTTTTAGCAAACACAGATAGATCAATAAATGTGCCTTATCAATGTTGGGATTGCTGGCCGGTGCCTCAGAGCAAACGTGACTGTGATCCCACCATCACCCCCCACCCCTCCCCCAGACACACACTCTCTCCTGTTTCTTCTTTTCCTTGGGTTCCACTATCTGGCAAATCTGCATTCAAATGAAAACTGATTTTGCCGACTCACCCAAATACAGCTGGAAGCCTATATTTGGGAAGCGGTTGTAACTAAATTGTGTGAAATGAAGTCCTTTCTTCCGACGTCCCTCTGTCCGGTGGTCTGAGCACTTTCATCTGCACAGATCTTATGAAAAAGTTCTTTCCACCATTTAATTATCACCGCTTGGTATCCAGTTCTATAAAGTAATACTCAGTAGGCTTTAAAAAGATTCACGATAATTTACTAAGGTAGCGGACAAGATATCAGCTCCGTAAACTGTCTAGTTCTTCGGAGTGAGGCCTAAGAAAAGCACTCTCGACATGTCCACTTCACTCTTTCATATTCTGTCACCTGGCTTCTTATGTTACTGTGGAAGTAATGCTTGTACAAACCGTTACAGTTCAGAGAGAGGAAATGTGGAGGAGAAAATCAGACGTACTCCTAGGGATGATGATGCGGAAGTGAAACCTTTTTAAGAGGACCAGAGGATGTATTAGTGTCCACACATCTCAGTCGTGACTGTGAAGTATGTGCGGATAACCGGTGTCTCTCACCATTTTTCCTAATAGGATGAGATCTTTGGGGAAATGCTGGTTGTGCATTACTGCCTTCGGGTATTTTATGTGAACAAAATCCCACAGGCATCCTAGCTTATAATAACAACAGGAGTATACTGTTCACACTTCCGCAGTCCAGAAGTCTGAAATCAGGTGCCAGCATGGCCGAGTAAGGGCCCAGACCGCCCACTTTGTTCTGTGGCTTCACAAGGCGAAAGGGGAGAGAGAGTTATCTGAGGTCTCTGTTATAAGAGCACTAATCCCATTCCTGAGACTCCACCCTAATGACCCAGTCCACTCCCAGGGGCACTACCTCCTAATACCATCACCTTGGGTCCTAGGGTCCCAACGTTTGAATTGGGGGTGGGGGTGACACAGATATTCAGACCAAATAGTATACAGTTGCCACCACTGAGCCCATGAAACATTAAGTTCCTCATGAAGGCCTTTGCACAACCCAGGACCCAGGCAAAACTTTCTTCGTAAAGGGCAGTGTACATCCTTTCAAGGGATCCAACCATTTGTTTTCACATCAGAATCTGAGATTCTTTATGGGGTGCCTGGGTGGCTCAGTTGGTTAGCTGTCTGACTTCAGCTCAGATTATGATCTCACGGTTTGTGAGTTTAAGCCCTGCGTCGGGCTCTGTGCTGACAGCTCAGAGCCTGGAGCCTGCTTCGGATTCTGTGTCTCCCTCTCACTTTGCCCCTCCCCTGCTCATGCTCTGCCTCTCTCTCTCTCTCTGTCTCTCTATCAAAAATAAATCAACATTAAAAAATTTTGAAAAAAGAACCTGAGATTCTTTATTTACTGTCTTGTGGCAAGAGTGTACATGTCTGGAGTTCTGACATGCAACTCAACTAGCCATTCAGCGAATATTGAGTACTGACTGTATACTGGGCACAGTGCTAAACCATACTCTCAACCCCCTGGAAGGTCTGGTTGGCTGACCTTTAGTGATAGAGAGGGAAAACACTGGAGACTTGACTAGAAGTGGCATCCATTTCCCATAACTTTCCAGAATAGCCTTCTTAGAAACAGGAAGTGAGCATGAAGACCAGAGGTTAACTTGGACTTCTCGGCGGTTACCAGCCACGTTGTTCAGAAGGAATCCTCTGCTAACGTCCTGATGGATATCGACTAAAATGCAATTTGTTCATGATGCCTTGTCTATCCCTCATGATGCTTTGCTCTTTTGGCCCAGAAACAGAAAAGATAGTACTAGAGGCAGGAAACGGATTGCCATCCTGGAAATTCAATGACCAGCTTTTTCCCTGTGATGTGTGTGGGAAAGTGTTTGGCCGGCAGCAGACGTTGTCCCGACATCTCTCGCTGCACACAGGTGAGTCAGGACCCCCCTCCTGGGCTGTCTGCACTCTGGATCACCAGCCTGTCTACTGGCAAGAAGCTGACTTGGCCTAAGACAGTTTTAACAGGAAGTGGTGGAAATGTTTTATCCTGACCCTTCAAACCATTTTAGCTGGCACGTTCAAAGAAGGCCCTGGAAAGGGTTTTTAGTTGGGTTGAAAGTAGGCTTGATGAGAAAAGATACACCTGCAGGTGTATCCAGGTGAGATTTCTGAATTCTGAGAAATGCGTTGCTCTCATCTTGAGGGCTCAGGCAATGGGGGCTGCCCCCCATGTTCCTGGCTCCATCTTATGGTGGAAAGTGGGAGCGGCAGGGAACGGAGCAGCGTGTCTTTACCTTCACATAATAGTGGAGAAATGTTGGTTCTGCACGTTGCAGAAGGGATGGCAACCAGATTAAGAAAGGATAAAGGAGGAATAAATAGTAACATAATCAGTTCAGCAAGAATAAGTTCCTTCTCCCCCAGAAGGAAGGACTGTATTTTATCTTTACGGCCGCGACCCTCCCCTATCCCAGCACGACAGATGTGGGGGACCATCTACAGTCACAATGATGGTGGCTTACATCTGGTTGGAGAAAAACATTTTTCCTCGTTCCTTGCTGTGAAGTGGGGTAAGACAGGTATTTTTTAAAGGCAGGCCCAGTGAGACAAAATAAGAAGCAAGGATGGAAAATGAGGTTGCTTTTTGCTTTTTTTCTACTACCGTCCATTCCCTGTATCTGCACAATGAAAGCAAACCTGCTCCTTTACTATAATCTGCTTGATTAATCAAATGAATTCAGAATGCCACTCTGGAAAGCCCTGAAACGTTGTCAGTTTTAGGAGAGGGTTTTCATTAAGAAATTAATGGCAACTTTTAATTCTATTTATGTAAAATGAACATCTGCCATCATATTATTTCACCCCAGTCACTTTTCCCCCTTTAATTTCATGAGTTTTTAATTTCATGGCTGACCCAGGCCTAAGCTTAGGGGAAATGATGGGGCTTCTCTTACATCAGTCCCAGGGGTGCTGTGTTCCACTCCCGTTTCCCCAGCTAAGCACCCACCACCTTCAGCTGACACATGGGAGGTGCACACACACATGTTATTTTAGCTCCTGTGCGCCCCCCCCCCCCAGCCCCCGGTCTGGAAGAGGGACCTGTGGGTGTCTAAGGTAAAGCAGATGGTCTGGCCACCCTGGGACTTTCTTCAATCTCAGTACTAATACAGCAGTGACCTCCCGGATGAAGACTTTTAGATATTTATAATTCCAAGGTGTTCCCTTTGTCCCCATTGGAAATGAGATTTGAACCTTCCTTGCCATGACAGCTTCAAGTGGCCTCTTGCAAGGTGTTGCGTTTTCATTTTTGAGATCCATTTGGGTTTTTTCCTGTTCCTTCTCCCCAGAGGAAAGAAAATACAAATGCCACTTGTGCCCCTATGCTGCTAAGTGCCGTGCAAACCTGAACCAGCACCTGACCGTCCATTCGGTGAAGCTGGTGAGTACGGACACTGAGGACATTGTCAGCGCCGTCACCTCTGAAGGCAGTGATGGGAAGAAGCACCCGTATTATTACAGGTGAGCTGTGAGTGGAACCCATGAGCCCAGCCTTCCCCAGCTTTCCAGAACACTCCTTGCCGGGCGCTGGGGCATACGTGATGAGGTACCTCTTCTCAGTCATCGTGCTAACCTTTGTTTTAATACTTGCTTTGCTCAGACTGGACCCAGCAGCCACGCTGACTCCTCTCTTGGCTTGGATGGCCCTGGTAGAATTAATTGAAAGGGAAATGGTCTTGGACATGGCTCTCTGGGGTGGAGCTCCAGGGAGTGACCGGCTCCGGGGATTATTAGCTTCTCGATTTGTGCAGCTGGAAAGCTCCCAACCTTTGTAACTGAGCACCTTGCTGCTTCCTGAGAATTGTCCTAAGGAGAAGGAAAAATAAATCCGAGAAGTCTGAGGAAAGAGCCCTGAAAGCACTGCATGTTTTCCCCTGGTTGTATTGTCTTCAGTACCTGGAACTGTAGGCTTCCCTTCCATATTTGACCATGAACCAATATTTGGTTTGGTTGCGGTCAAATCCCAAGTCTCAGAATCGTGCCCAAGATGAAGGCAGTACAGATTGGTGGACACTTGTTTTTGCACAAGATATCTCCGTGGACAGTGACTGCTATCGGCAGTTGTCACAGACAGGACTTGCTCCTGCTTGCAGTGCTATCTGGTGACCTGCACGTGCCTTCCTTCCTACACGGAAGGTTTCCAGAGCCAGAGAGAGGCTCACTAGATATGCGGGGTGCTCTGAATTTATCAGTGTATCAGCACCGCTAGTATCTTGGCAAGGCTGCACCTCATCTCTCTGCCCAGAGGAATCAGTAAGGTGATGTGCGGCATCTGGAACCTGTAGTTTTTAATTAACTGTATGATTATTCAGCATCATGATAGCATGTATGGGATTGTCACATTAAGCTGACACTTAATCCATTTGGCACAGTGACCACTTCAGAGGCATCCCAGAAAGCAGAAGAATTTTCTTTTTTGTAATGTTTATTTATTTTTGAGAGAGAGACAGAGAGTGTGAGTGGGGGAGGTGCAGAAAGAGAGAGAGACACAGAATCTGAAGCAGGCTCCAGGCTCCGAGCTGTCAGCACAGAGCCGGACACGGGGCTCAAAGCCATGAACTGTGAGATCATGACCTGAGCTGAAGTCAGACGCTGAACCTACTGAGCCACCCAGGCACCCCAAGCAGAATTTCCTAATGCAAAACCTTTTGGTGGGAGGAAAAAGCATGTGTCCAGGCCCAGTTTTCTGAGTGCACCACACAGTATCACTCTCCTCTCTCCCTTTCTTTTTTTCATCCCCTCATATAGCTGTCACGTGTGTGGATTTGAGACCGAGCTCAATGTCCAGTTTGTCAGCCACATGTCACTCCACGTGGACAAGGAGCAATGGATGTTTTCCATCTGCTGCACCGCCTGTGACTTTGTCACCATGGAGGAAGCAGAGATAAAGGCTCACATTGGCACCAAGCACACAGGTGACCATCACCGTCGGTCCTTCTCTCCTCTGTCTCCCAACCTACCAGCACGCATGCCCGCCTGGCAGAAGCATCCTCATCACCACGCAGCACTGACACTTCCTTCCTCAGGAGGGAGGACCTGCCCAGGGTCGCAGAGCCACCTTTCCCTGTAGCCACCATGTCATCACCTGGCACAGCTTGTGCCTCGCTGATCTGAAAGACCCACAAGTTCAGATGCAGTTGTGAGGTGCTGTGCCCTTGGCTTGCCCTCTCCCGGGTGTCATCATCCTAGGTAGCAGCCATCAGGCCCTCATGATGCCCCTCCCTTGTCTTCCCGTGTTGGATCTCATGTAAGCCTCTGAGGCCAGTGCTACTGTTCTCATGCGATACGGGTGGAGAAACTGAGGCTTTGCAGAGGTGAGGCATTCTGTCCGAAGTCAACAACTAGGAATGACTCCAGAAGCTTGGGCCAGACCAGTTTCCATTCTAGCCCATTCTCCGAATCACTGCTGTAGCCCAAGCAACACTTGGCAGTGGTTTGAACCTCTGTGTTTCTCTGTGCCAGGACACTGCGCGCACATACTTTTATAGGCTCTGCTCCTCTCCTGTGAACCTGCGGCCCTGACACTCCATAATGACGCAGGTCAGGTCTGCTCAGGGCGGGGTGGGGGCTGAGGGAGGACAACCAGATTCTCCCAAAACAACCTGATCGCTCTCCAGGCCGTGGCCAAGGTGTTGCCAGTGTTCGGCCTCCGTGTAAGGCTCTTGGCATTCTTAATGATGTTAACATTTTGAATTCACCGTGCAATTATCCTCTCACAAGTGATGGTTACAAATGACACCAGCACAGAGTCACTGAGAATGAGGAAGAAGCACCCCAGCATTTTGCGGTGCTTACAAATCATGAGCTGATGTTGCGACTTGCCAGCCCTGGGTGTCGGGTCAGTCCCTCACATCGTTGGCACGTGAAGGATTTGAGAAGGGGAAGTTCCCTGCCATTTGTGCCGACGACGTGCTCGGCCGAGAAGGATCTCTCTGTGCTTTACTGGCCGCTTTGGTTCCATGGTGCCAACAGCAATAAAAGCTTGCTTTTATCATAAGTTGAGCAGCCGTGACGTGGAGGTCTGCAGAGAGCCAGGTGAGAAGGTGCCAATCTTACAGTTGGTTGTCCGGCTGTAACCACATTAGCACCATGGGCAGCAGGTGAGCTGGGAAGCCCACGTCAAAGACAAATTCAGCATTTCTGGAATGCCAGTGGAGGGAGAGGCCAACTTCTTTTCCATTTCCACTGGGTTTTCATATATTTTTCCCCCATTTTCTGTTACTTTCCCATTCTTCTAGCCCTCTCCACCCCAAGTATGCCTAAACCCAGCCCAGAACTTTCCTCCTCCCTCCCCAGGCCACAACCCCCTCTGCCACTACCCCACCTCAAGGAAACCATAGAAACCATAATGGCGGAAAGCCCTTGGATTTAGAATCACTTAATTGTCATTGGTGGAAACTTGACATTCACAGGTAACCAGTGCAAACACACTCATTGCCACAGGGAACACAGAGATCTTGTTCCCTCTGAGGTGGGAAAGCTCCTGTCTACCTGGAAAGAATATTCTTGTTTGTTAGCACAGAGAGCCAGAATGAAATGCATTAAAGAAGTTGCTTTTTTAATACTGTAGAAGCAGTTAACACTGCTGCTACTAAGGAAGAAGGTTATAACCTATTTTATTGTGTTTTTTAGCCAGGGAAAGTTTTCTTTTTTTAAAGGGCCAAATAGTGAATATTTTAGGGTTTCAGGCCATACAGTTTCTGTCACAACATTCAGCTCTGCCATTGGAATCTGAAAGTAGCCAAGACGATACACAAATGAGCGGGCCTGGCGGAGTTCCAATAAAACTTTATATACAAAAACAGGAGGCTATATCTGGCCAAAGGGCTATAGTTTGCTGACCCTTTTTATAAGCTAATGGTTCCATGGTGAGGGTTTCTTACATCTAGTTGCTGTTTTGAAGTGTTTGGGTTTGACCCAAGATATATTGATCCACGTCTGCAAATTAATAAACTGTGTAATTACAATGTTATGATATAAAACAGCATATATGCTATGTAATACGTGTTATATATTCCTGAGAATAGGAACCTTATCTAAGTTGCTGCTGTCCCTCAAGCACCTAGACCAGTGCTTGCACAGTGGAAATGAGGAATAAGCATTCATCTGGTGAATGAATGAGTATATGTGCCTAGGCACATCTACACACATTTGTGTATGCTAATATTCAAACACGCCCCTTACCCAACCCTGAGAGTCTACTGACTTATGCATATAATCCATGGGGAAGCAGTTACCTGGGATGGAGGAAAACACATTTTGAATTCTAGACCCTGGTTCTGGACCCCATGTTACATTACCATAAATAGCACTGCAATGTAGGAACTCACTCAACTTTTCTGGGCCTTCATCCATTCCTTGACTTTTTGAATATACAGGAGATGTCCAATAGGTACAAGACTCTAATTTTGTGAACCTTGTTCTCTGATTTGATTTACCTGTCCTAGGAATGGACACCTTTTATTTCAGTATGCTAGGAAATCCACAATGCTTTCTCATTACAGAAATGAAGTTGTGATCTCTGCAAGGGAAGAATATTCCCTGCGGTTGCTTCTGATTTCGTCAATGCAAATTTTGCTGCAGTTTTTAAATGTTGCAGTAACAGCATCGAGGAATCTGAATAGCTCTTTGGAAAACACCACCAACCATACTTTACCCTCACACCAACACCAAAATAAATACCAGATGACTTACACAATCCCCCTTAACAAATCAGCCCTAGAAAAGCTTGAAGGAAGTAGAATGTTTATCAAACTTCCAGAGTGAGAAGGATTTGTGAAAGCTTAAGTGATACAAGAAATGGCAAAGGAAAAGAATCAAGAGATTTGACGCATAAAAATATCTTCTTCTGTTTGCCATAAAAGAGGGAAAAAATGGGAAACAAAACACAAAAACCAGTCTGAAAAAATGTGTGTGTAAAAATGACAGAGGCTAATATATTTACCACACAGAGAATTCATATAAACTGGTAAGAAACACTTTAGGTCTCTAAGTGAAGAATTGACAAAGGACACAAACAGTCCATACACAATGAAAGATGTAAGCTAAGCACTCAACATAAGGAATCTCCCAAGCCATCAGTTAAAACTCCGGAGTGGCTGATGTTTCGCCTGTCACGTGAAGAGCATGTTTTACAGGGCCACCCACGATGGTCAGATGCTGCTGCTATTCTTATGGCCGTGACCCTACAGAGTGGGAGAACTTTTCAAAACTGATTGGTAGTGTAGACCAAGGGGTTGGAAAATGCCTGCAGATCAGTAATCCTTCTTCTGGGAGTCTATCTATAGGGGAAAGAAAATCAACCAGTGGAATATTAATTTTCACTTAAAATTTAATTTTAAGGAAATAAGTAATGTAGGATAAGTCTACTCCAAGGATATAATACTATCATTTAAAACCATTAATTCATCATAATTATTTTCATATATTTTTTGAGAGCCAACTATGTGCCAGGTATATAAAACAGCATGAGAAAATACAAAGGGCTAAATTATTGTTGTTAGTATTATTTATAAATATTATATATTTTATAATAATAATACATTTTCCTATAATGCTTGCAATGAGCCAGGCATTGTTCTTAGTGCTTTATATATAAAAACCCATATAACCCTCACAACACACATATGAGGCTGCCAGTATGGCCCCCATTTTTAAGATGGGATCATTGAGGCACTAAGTTGAATACCTTTTCATAAGTCTTTCAGCTATTAAGTAAGACAGGTGGCATTCAAACTCAGATATTCTGGATCTAAAGTCCTTATTCTTAACTACTATGCAACCGACAACAACAATTTTAAAATAGATATGCATACTTCTAAAAAAAACAGATGTCAAAAATAGTGTTTATATTGAGGCAGCAAGACAATTGGTAATTTTTATGGTCTCAGTTTATCATTTTGTGTCATTTTAGATTATGAAATACTGAGGTTTTTAAAAAAATTTTTATTTAAAACAAAACCTTTTAACATTTATTCATTTTTGAGAGACAGAGGGTGAGCAGGGGTGGGGCAGAGAGAGATGGAGACACAGAATACCCAGGCTCCAAGTTGTCAGCACAGAGCCTGACACAGGGCTCGAACCTACAAACCATGAGATCATGACCTGAACTGAAGTCAGATGCTTAACGACGGAGCCACCCAGGCGCCCCAAGAATACTGAGTTGTTGTTTTTTTAAGTTCTCTTTACCTGGCTATCCTCATATATGAGGTTGTGTTGCCTGTGCCCAGAATCCTTCACCAAGAATCATTGAGCTGGGAGCACCCAGGTGGCTCCGTCAGTTAAGCATCCAACTCTCGATTTCAGCTCGGGTCATGATCTCATGGTTCATGAAATCAAGCCCCACATAGGGCTCTGCACTGACAGTATGGACCCTGCTTGGGATTTTTTCTCTCTTCCTCTCTCTCTGCCCCTTCCCTGCTCACACTCTCTCTCTGTCTCGAAATAAATAAACTTTAAAAGAAAAAAAAAAAGCATCTTTGTGTTGCTGAAAGTAAGTGACCCCTCGGATCACAGCGAGCCTTGGACTGAGTTGACAAGGACACCCCGGCTCACTCCCTACAGACAGAGCAAAGGGAGATGAGGACGGAGAGCAGAAGAATTGGTGTGGGGTAGGGATTACAAGTCGAGCAGGCTGGGCTATTTCCCCGGGCGATTCTCAAAACGCAGACTGGCTGTCATGATACCTGTGTTATTTACACAGTGATTAATCAGGCAGCTCTCCCCACTGCCTTAAGCCAGAAGGTACTTGAAGCTGTTGTTAAAGATGGTAATTAAAATCGTATGTTTTCATTCTAAAACCTAATCTAAAATAATCACTTGCAGTATTCTGTGGATGAGATCCATCTTAGAGGATGGATTTGTTGAAGCAATAGACTTAGGGCCCCCACTGAAAATACTCTGTTGGTCTACAAAATGTGAATAAACCTAGGTCAAATATTTAGAGAAGAGACCGCCAATGCCAGTGCTGGTTTTCACATACCTTCCTTGTACCAAAGGAGGTCTACACTTTCAAGGCATATTCCATCCCTCCCTGGGGGTCAGTGAATGAGGTCACGTCGTGTCTGTCCAAGAACCAAGTACAGTTCTGCCAGGAACAAGACTTGGAAATACTGTAGGAGGCTAAATATTTTTTCCTTCCTCTTTTTAAAACCTGTTTTTAATTGGACAAGTAATTTATGGCGTTCTAGAAAATTTTGAAAACCAAGTAAAAGAAAATAAACGTAACACTAATAACTTCACACGCTAGCTGTGACCACCATTATACCTTTGTTTACTTCTGGGCTTTTTATGCCTATATACAATATATGACTTATCTTTTAATCTCCTAATAAAGAAAGTTCATTTCTAGAATTTGCAATCACTAAATTACTTAACTAACTGATTTAGAGGGAACTGAAGCAGTCTCCCTATCTTACCCACCTTAACCTAAAATGATGGGGTTGCTTTGATTTTGGGGGGCGGAGAATTGACATCTTAACAATATCCAGTCTCCTAAACCATGAACCGTGTAGAGCCCTCCAGTTATTTGGGGGTTTATAATGTACATTGTTGATTTATTACAGTACATGTTCAAGTGATAAACCATTTTACCTGTAGTGTAAGAGCCTCACAATGACGTACTCCTCTGTCCCCTCTCCTAGCCTTTATGCTATTGCTGTCGTACATTTACTCATATATGTTATGATCCTCTACTGTATTATTATCTTTAACAAAATGACTTTTATGATCTTTTAAAGCAGTTTAAATAAGAAACACTCATGTATTTACCCATGTAGTTGCCATTTCCCGCGTTCCTCATTCCTTTGTGTAGATCCATTTTTACAGTTGGTGTCATTTTGCTTCTGCCTGAAGAATTTCTTTCAACATTTTTTGTAATTCTGGTCCGCTGGTGATGAATTCTTTCTGCTTTTGGGGTGGGGAGGGAAGTTTCATTTTTGAAATCTAGTTTCACAGAGTACAAGATCTCAGATTGACAGTTGTTCCTTTCCAGCACTTTAAAGATGGTTCTCCACTACTTCTCACTTGCATTGTCTCCAGTGAGAAATCTGCTGTCGTCCTTATTTTTGTTCCTCTGTGCATCATGCATCCTTCTTCCTCAGGCTGCCTGTAGGATTTTTTCTTTATCACTAGTTGAGCAATGGAATTATGATAGTCCTTGATATAGATTTCTTCATCTTTCTTTCTTTCTTTTTTTTTTTTTTTTTGAGAGAGAGAGGTGCACGTGTGAGCAGGAGAAGAAGGGAGAG
Organism: Crocuta crocuta; assembly: GCF_008692635.1. Classification (NCBI taxonomy): domain Eukaryota; kingdom Metazoa; phylum Chordata; class Mammalia; order Carnivora; family Hyaenidae; genus Crocuta; species Crocuta crocuta. The sequence continues at coordinate 771,718 of NW_027528818.1, forward strand.
AGGGAATCCCACGCAGGCTCCTCACCCAGTGTGGAGCTCAACACAAGACAAACCCGAAACCCTGGGATCCTGACCTGAACTGAAATCGAGTCAAGAGTTGGACACTTAACCAACTGAGCCACCCCCGTTCCCTGACTTCTTCAGCTTTCTTATGCATAGGGTTCATTTTGTTTCTTGGATCTGTGGGTTTGTGGTTTTCCTCAAATTTGGAAAAGCATTGACCTTTTCAAATTTTTCTGCCTTTTCCACCCAATCAGGGACTCCAGTTAAACTTACATTACGCCACCTGAAGGCATCCCACAATTCACTAATGGTCTCTTCATTTTTATGATTCTTTTCTCCCTCTGTTTCATTGCAGATAATTTCTATTACTATTATCTTCAAGGTTCACTAATCTTTTCTTCTGCCATGTCTAAATTGCTGGTAACCCCATCCAGTGTATTTTCATCTCAGTCATGGTAATTTTCATCTCTAGAAATTTGATTTGGATTTTTTTTATATCTTTCATATCTCTGTTTAACTTTTTTTTAATATTTGGAATATAGTTGCAATAACTGTCCTTATGTCCTTGTCTACAAATGCTAATAACTGTGTCAGTTCTAGGTCAGCTTTGACTGATTGATTACCCCACTGTAGGTTGTGTTTTCTTGTTTCTTGGCATGTCTGCTAATGTTTATTTAGATATCCGACATTGTGATGTGCCTTGTTGGGTCCTGGTTATTTTATATTCCTGTAAACATGCTTGGCTTTTGTTTTAGGGTGCAGTTAATTACTTGGAAACCATGATTTCTTTGTGTCTTGCTTTGTGACATGTCGGGCAGGTCTGGAGCGGTGGTAAACCTAGGGCTGATCACTACCCATTACTAAGAGATCTTCTCTGGTTTCCCACCGAGTGTTCTGGGGTTTATGAGTTTTTTGAATCTGGCTAGTGGAAACAGCATTCACTGTTTTTTCTAATCCTTTCACAAGGCTTTATTCTCTCCAACTGTGGGCAGTTTTCTCACCAAGGTGCTTTGGTCCCTTCTGTGCTACTTTCCCCTCTCCGAAACCTCCCCTCTCTACACCCTGCCCTGCGAAGTCTAGCCATGTTGATCTCCCCAGACCCTCAGTGCTGTCTCTCATTTCAGTGAATCTGACGGGCAGTTCCCCAGCCCTGCATGGCAGCCTGGAGAGTAAAGTCTTTTAAGGCAGGAAGTGGGCTCCCTCTTCTCTTTCCTGTCTCTCAGGGATCATTCTTCAGTGCCTGATGTCCAACGCTGTAAAACGATTGTTTGAAAAAAACAAGAAAACAAAACTATTATTTGACATATTTTGTCTGGTTTTGTTTGAATTGTTTCAGTAGCGATGGTAAATCCAGTCCCTGACACTTCGTCTTAAATGGAAGCATTAGTCTCCTGACACTGGATTTTAATGGCCCACTGACCAGTTCACTCCTGGTTTTGAGGGAGAGTCCAGCATGGCTCCTGGAGTCGGGCCAACTGAAATCTGTGCTCTGCCACTGCCTAGCATGTGACTTAGGCCAAGATGCCCTGACTGTGCCTCCCTTCCCTCATCTATGAAATGAGGATGATAACAGTTGTGCTTCACTTGGATTTGGGGGAAGATAAAATGAAATCATGCATTTGAAGCATGACAGAGTTCCCAAGTATCACAAGTGTCATCAGTGACGAGGACCTGAGATCCCAGTTGGTGTACTAGGAGAGTTCTAGAAGCCTCACCTTGTGTTCCCTGAATGAGGATGTAGCCATGAGGCCCCGTTTCCCCACCCCTAATTGCTGTTATTTGAGGGTTCTCATCTCCTAAATAACAGATCTGTCTTTGGTGGGGGTTGTTTGTTTTTGTTTTCAGGAGAAGACAGGAAGACCCCCAGTGAATCAAACAGCCCCTCTTCATCCTCTCTCTCAGCTCTGAGTGATTCAGCCAACAGCAAAGATGACTCGGACAGCTCCCAGAAAAACAAGAGTGGGAACAATGTGCTGGTCATCTCTGTTGTGCCTGGGAGCCAGCCCTCACTGAACAGTGAGGAAAAGCCAGAGAAAGGTAAGGGAGGAGGTGGTGGGCCTGCTCAGTCCTTCCCACTCTGAGAGGATGACCCAGGCTTACAAATAAGCCCTTGAGGGGACTGATGTCAGAAAACAGACGTTAGACCTGCCAACAGTATAATGCTGTCACCTAAAACTTGTATTTCTTTTGGCTTTATTGGCATCCAAATATAGGGTGGGTGGTTGGGCCGTGTGGCATTGATTCCGGAGCGGAGCTGTCTGTTCAACTCCTTGTACCACCAAGATGCAGGGCGCAGTGCCTGAAAGGCCGGGAGGAGAAACGGGGGGATGTCCGTCCCACTCCTGCCCTCCGGTCCCTCTGCCACATGCACCCGTACACCCAGCTCCCGTCCTTTCAGGGTTCGAATGCGTGTTTTGCAACTTTGTCTGCAAGACGAAGAACATGTTTGAGCGCCACCTGCAGATACACCTCATCACCCGGATGTTTGAGTGTGACGTGTGCCACAAGTTCATGAAGACACCTGAACAGCTGCTGGAGCATAAGAAATGCCACACTGTCCCCACCGGTGGGCTCAAGTAAGGAAAGCAAGTACAGAACCTTTTACTGTGTTGTTATTTAACACCCTCCCCCATCCCTCCCCCAGCCCCTCCCCGAAGGTTTGGGGGTCATGGAGAGGGAGAGCTTGGCATGGGGTCAGTTAGTCAGCCACCTTTAGCTGGATATGGATTAGACGTGTTGCCCGGGGGGCCCAGCAGACACAGCAGGAGCACCCAGTTCACCAGGATCCCAGGATTCCTGGCAAGCGAGGGCACCTAGCGGAGCAGTCCAGCATGCAGGGGGAGACCCATCCTACACTGCTTGAGTTTCGTTGAGACTTGATTTTATGGACTTGGGGGTTCGTGTCCCCACTGTAGGTCATTACACTGTCACAGCACTTCACCATTTCTATTTTTTAGATGATTCGCCATATACATCTTTTAAGAGGCATTACAAGCACCCCATCCGCACCCCACCCCCAGCTATCGGATCCGTGCCTTTTGGAACAGGCAGGAGGCAGTGTTTTTCATGCAGAGATCACGTGCCTCGGGGCTTCCTGCAGACGTGCCTTGTGCCTTCCCAGGAACCGGGATTGGGATCTCCCTGGCTAGCCTTCATGAGATCTGACGTTTCCAGTCACACGTTATTCACAGGTCCCCAGAGACCTAGACAACAAGCATCATCATTAACCAATATTTGCAAGAAGCCCTCTGGTCTGAAGTGAGACCCATCAGTTATTATCAAACGCACGGTGTGTCTGGCTTGATAATAGGTGCTGAAGGGCAAACAAGGAATAAAATGTGATTTCCACCCTCAGGAAATGTATGTCCTAGCACTACCAGAATTTAATCTTCCCAGTGATTCTGAAATCAGCCCCTGTTCACATGGCGCTCCTGACCTAGTAGAGAAAGAAGCATATGTCGTTGAGTACAGAAAGACACACAGGTTTCAAGGCATAATTATTCATGTTTAGCTGAAATAACCATGTAATTAAAAGAATGAAAACTTATATTTTACTTGACACAAGAAAAAAAAAAAGACCCTCTTGTTTTAACCGTGTTTATCTTTGAAACTCACGAATTGCCAGAGAGGCGGCATGATTCTCCTGAATGGGCGAGGGATGGAGAGACCCAAAAGGACCCTGGGGGTCGAGTGTCGGGAGCCATGCAGGGTTGACTCCTCCAAGCTCCTGCCTGGTCAGAGGCACCCTCCTCAAACACCGCCCGAAACAGAGGAGCCAGGGAGCAGCGCCTACTGTCCAATTCCATTTTGTTTCACTCTTGGGGCACTTAAGTGGGAGGGGGAGGAGATGTTTACAAGGATGGGGGAGGGGAGATTAGAATTCAAGACAACCAGTAAATGGGAAATGCCCAGCAAGAGCTTACTTGGGAATTTGATTTGGTTTGTTCCCACTGTTCCCTTTCTAAATACTTGTTTATTCTTATTTATAAAAAAAAAAAAAAAAGCAAGGTATTTCCGTGGCTGGACTAGCACTCATTGCCCTTCCCAGGAGCCCAGTCACACCCATTATCTCTGCGGCCCCTGCCAGTTGTGGCTTTGTCAGGTAGCCTTTCCTTGGGGACCTCCAGAGTCCCGAGCCTCCAACCCTTTGGGGAGAATGCACAGTGAATGCTGATGCTTTTGCCGGTACAGACACTTCCGGTGTGGTGCTAACGGTCCCCTGTGTAATAGTTTATGTTCTAGGATGACCAAGTAGAAGAATACTTTGAAAAAATTGATAATGCCTTCTGGCTATACAGTGAGTCTTTGTTTTGTTTTGTTTTGTTTTCCCTTTGCCATATCAGAGAATTAATTTGCCTGAGAGAGTGTCTTTATGATAAATAACGGGAGCACGGAAAACCCTTAGCACTTTGCCTGAGCAGCGAAAGAAAGATTGAGCCGTGGGTCACAGAAATGTCCTTAAAATGAAACAGACTGCCGATGTCTAAGTTGCTTTTCTGTGATGGAACTGCTTGTACTCTATATCCTGTTCATAATGCAGATCAAATAAGATTATACTATTATTTTTCTTTTGCCGTAGCTCAGGACAGTGGTGAGTTTCAGACTCCTCTAGGTAAGGCCCAGCTTGGCGTAGGGGTTGTGTGTGCACCTGACCTGGGAATGGGCTTTATATTTCTCTCGTGTGCACTCTTCTGTGAGCTGAGGTTCAAAGGCTAACGGCGAGCTTGGCGCTGAGGAGCAGTGCACGGTGCACTTGGTTGTGTTGGGCTCTGCTGAACACCTCTCCAAACCCTCAGGGGACAGATCACGCCTGGGCCCTGCCCCACGGGTGCCCAGCAACAGCTGAGGCAGCCACTTTTGCATTCGCATTCTTTTTGTAAAGAGAGCAAACACGCTACAGCTATCATATCAGCCACCACCGTGAGCCTTGCGGCTTCCGAAAGAGAAGCTCAGCAGAATTTGTAAACATGCCCTCACTGCTCCTCCTAGCCCCTCTGCACAGCCAGGAGGCTTGGGGGTGGCATAGCCTCACTGTCTAGGATGGAGAAACTGAGCCACGGAGAGGCCCAGGCTTGGTCCCAGGGCACATCCAGCTATAGCCCGATAAGGTGACGGAGCTGGGACCAGAATCTGCCAAAATTATGTGTAGGGACCAGTCCGGTAATGAACCAGTGCCTACAGTGTGCTGAGTGCCTTACCGAGCACTGCAGAGAACGCAGAAGAAATGTAAGATATGGTCCTGCCCACCGAGAATTTATGATCCAGTTGGATTACTACTATTTCCACGATGTGATAATGTTCTCGTAATCTCTTCGAACTCCAGATAGCAGTCGCCTCCCTCCCTCCTTATCCCTCATTAGCGATGGGCTGGTGGGTGGGCCTCCCTCTCCTGTGCCCCATCCTGGTCCTCATCTGCCTGCCCTGATGGAGAACCAGGGCTGTAGGAGACAGGACTTAGGAGTACAGATCTATGTATATACACACACACTCACACAGAGACACACACACAGGCCTTCTCATCCTAACAACCCTTTTAATAAGCACGACTCTGACCCCTACGACTTTCTGTTTGCTGGAGGTAGCTCTCCCCCTATAAGCTGTTCTTCAAAACTCTTAGCCTTTCTGCGTGTGCTTGGTGTGGTGCATGAAAAGTCGATTCTTTGTGTTGCTCCCATCTCGAGGGGCGGTCATGAGGTTTAGACCTCTGCTATGTCTGGTGGGAGGCGGGGAGGGCTCCCAGGGGACGGGCGGGGAGGATGGAGGGGAGCGACCGCTTATTTATTCCTCGCACTTCCTCTGCTCCCCTTCCTGCGGGCTGGTGCTCACCCGTCCAGCCAGGAGACCCACAGTAGGCCGAGGGTTCCTTGCCAGAGCGGCTCCTTAGCGGGGACGGCTCTGTCCGCAGAGAGAGCCAAGCGGGTCATCTTACCCCCGGAGAGGCGGCAGGGCTGGGCTGGGCAGGGGCAGGCCAGGCCTCAGAGTTTGGAGGGGGGCGTGAGGGGAGGCTGGGCNTTCCACCAACCGCCCCGCCGCCATGGAGTGCCACCTCAAGACCCACTACAAGATGGAGTATAAGTGCCGGATCTGCCAGACGGTGAAGGCCAACCAGCTGGAGCTGGAGACGCACACCCGGGAGCATCGCCTCGGCAACCACTACAAGTGCGACCAGTGCGGCTACCTGTCCAAGACCGCCAACAAGCTCATCGAGCACGTGCGCGTCCACACCGGGGAGCGGCCCTTCCACTGTGACCAGTGCAGCTACAGCTGCAAGCGCAAGGACAATCTCAACCTGCACAAGAAGCTGAAACACGCCCCACGCCAGACCTTCAGCTGCGAAGAGTGCCTCTTCAAGACCACACACCCCTTCGTCTTCAGCCGCCACGTCAAGAAGCACCAGAGTGGGGACTGCCCCGAGGAGGACAAGAAGGGCCTGTGTCCGGCCCCCAAGGAACCAGCCGGCCCCGGGGCCCCGCTCCTGGTCGTCGGGAGCTCCCGGAATCTCTTGTCTCCCCTGTCGGTCATGTCCGCCTCCCAGGCTCTGCAGACCGTGGCCCTGTCGGCTGCCCACGGCAGCAGCTCAGAGCCCAACCTGGCACTCAAGGCTTTGGCCTTCAACGGCTCCCCTTTGCGCTTTGACAAGTACCGGAACTCGGATTTTGCCCATCTCATTCCCTTGACAATGTTATACCCCAAGAACCACTTGGATCTCACATTCCACCCTCCCCGACCTCAGACTGCGCCTCCCAGCATCCCCTCACCCAAACACTCCTTCCTCGCCTATCTCGGACTAAGAGAAAGAGCAGAGACTGTCTAAGGACAGCCATGTTCTGTACCAAAAACAAAGAGACAGAGACACAAAACAAAAAACAAAAACCCACAAAACTTAAACACAACCCCAGCAGGTGTATGTTGCTGCAAAACCTACAGACCCCCGCCTGGGTCTGAACCACGTGTACTGTATATCTTTAGTAAGGAATAGAGAATTGGCTCTGTGTGTATACCTATTGCATTGACCTGAAAGCTGCTTTATCCAATCTTCAGAGAGGTGACCTACTGCATACTTCTACCTTCAGAGGCATGCCTCCCCAGCCACCCACTCCCTCAGCCCCTTCTCCGTACTTTTATCTGAAAGGAATTTTGTCTTGTTAAACCCTAAAGAGAGTGTCCTTAATAGCAATCAGCACTTGTAAGCTTATATACTGGTGCATTTTGTTTTCTGTTGGGTGAATGGGGTGTGTGGGTGCTGTGGATTCTGAAAGAGAAAGCCGTGTGTCGTGTGCCATGACATTGCTATTGCACATTTCTTTGTACTGGCTTCTTTAACAGCGATGAACATTCTTTTCCCTCCTGGGTTGTTCATCCATTACAGTCTCTCCCCAAGCTCCTTCGTCACCTTTCCCTCTCTATTTTATGGCTACAGAGTGGTAGGGCCTGGTGCTTAGTCGATGAAGGACTGGTAGACACCCACAGTGCCACTTGAGATTTCCGACAGAGTGCCAGAGACCTTGTGCTCAGATCTTCTTGGTTATGAAGATGTGAGAACATAGAGAACACTCTGGAAGAAATATCTCGCAGCACTGCAGCCAATATCACAAAACTTAAGTGTGTTTTGTGTGTGTGTGTGTGTGTGTGTGTGTGTCCATACATATACAATGTGTATGGTGCACACACACTGTGCATCATTTTTTAAAGGGCAGATTATATATATATATATATATGATTATATATATATATATGATGTATTATTTCAGTGGTTACCATTTATTTCCAGGAAAAAAAAACTGTATGAATGAAAAATTTTATGGTTGATAAATCCAACCTAG
>NW_027528818.1:779724-891848 GCF_008692635.1 Crocuta crocuta
TTTTGCACAGTGCTTTGGTCTTGCACTAGTTTTTGTTTCTCATCTGCAAAAAAAAAAAAGTAAAAGGAAGAAAATGTACCTTTTATATTGAATGAGTAGACTGTAAGTTTGAAAATTTTGTCACAACCTCTTTGACATATAACGACCCAACAAAAAGGTGCTGTTTAGTCCTACGGTTCAATTTATGCCCCTGAGAAGTTTCCCTTGTGTTTGCAGATCGTCTGGCTATAGTGGTATTCTCCATGTTATTAATAATTCTGTATTCCATTTTGTTAACGCCTGGTAGATGTAACCTGCTAGGAGGCTAACTTTATACTTATTTAAAGCTTTTATTTTGTGGTCATTAAAATGGCAACTTATGTGCAGCACTTTATTGCCGCAAGAAGCAGATGTGGATTGGTTGCAGAGCCCTTGGCTAATCCTAAAAAGTAAAGGGTGATTTAAAAAGAAAAAAAAAAGAATCTTTGGCCGAATATGTCAATGGCCTGTATTTTTAAGACAACAGAATTCCCAGTATGAAACAGGCTCAAAGGGCAGGACGAAATGTGCTTTGTATAATAATGGAAAGATTGGAATATAAAAGTTTATATATTATTTATCTATTGAAGAACTGGTGTACAAGAGGAATGCCTTCTTACTGCCTTGCTGTTTTCCATCTTGTGTTATTCTAGAGTTGGGATTTTCCTTTTCATCTGTTTCACCAGGGGAAAATAAAAGCATCCCTCATTTTCTTCCTCTAGTCAGTTTGCTTCACTGAAAGCCACTCGAACTTGGTACAGTCCTACAGGAAGCCAGAAGACTGTACCATCTGTCCACACCATGGACTCCCCCACCCCCATCCCCATTCTCCTTCCCCCAGACCGAGCAGGTGTGCTACACTTCCCTTCGCCAGTCATTCAGCCCTGGCAAACCTGTTTACACTAAGGAGATGTCCCCAGGGGCAGGGAGGCCGAGCCAGCTAGGGCAGGAAGCTCCCAGACCCTCGGCCATCCTCCAGCAGAGACATTTGTCCTTGGCTATGTTAGAACCGTCATTCAACCTCGCCGCGTCAATGTCTCGGTAAAAAACACTATAGACAGTTACGGACAGTACACTCCAAGAATACCGGGCTTGTGGGTGGGTGTGTTTTTTTTTTTTTTTAAGTCCTGTCTTTATCCCCATATAATGGAGAATGTGCCACTTGGCTAATAATGTGCTTTCAAAACTACAAGTTCAGTGATGACAGCATAGAGGGCCACGGTGATCCCACTGAGGCTGGCAGAAAGGGTGAATCACACACAAGCACCAGCAGGTTAAAAACCTGAAAGGGTGGCCCCAACATTTAGGACTATAGGTTTTACAGCATGCCAACTTGTGCAATATGAGGTCCTAAGCTGATACTTTCAAGGTTGAGGGGGATGTTGGAAGGAGATGTTTACTGCTCAAATGCCATGCATTTCACTGCTTGCCACTGAACTTGTATTTGAATGACTTAGTTATGCTTAATGTAATTGGGCAACTTTTTTAGCACTTTGGAAAGAGTCATCAATCTTTCTGGTAAATTATAAACGTTTTCTGAGTGAGAAAAGGTGTGTTTGGAGTTTGTTTGACTTTTTATATTATTATTATTGTTATTAATAAAGGAAAATCTACAGCATTTTTCAGACTCCACCGAGATAATATATACCCTCGAATTTGGTTTGCAGTTTGATACTCAGGGAAGGATTATTCCATAGATATCCTTTCCGTGTAAAACACTAACGTCTTTGAGAAATTCACCTGCCAACTAACTTCAATTCTGTTTTCACTATGCATTCTTCAATGAAAGCTAGCTTATTTTTCCATATAGTACTGCAGTTAGCATTCTCAGCACTTTCTTTCTTCTTTCCTTTTTTTAACTCCTCATATTATGTTCAGATGATCATACTGTCAAGGTTTGTGTACATTACTGAAAATTTGTATTGTATAAAGCTTTTTGCATTACAAGGCTGTACAGGGTCATTTTGACAGTAACTGGTATATTTCTTTGCATCTTATGTTGCATTGCCAATTTCTAGTGTATCCAGTTTGGAAGTATAATATACTCTAATTAAAACAAAAAAAAAGGTTGGCTATACTCTTTGTTTCTTTTTTTTTTTCTCCTTGGTGGCCATCCTCGACTACTTATTAGTCTCAGGGTTCTATTTGTATTGCTTTGTTCCCATTTTAACTTTGCAGCGTATTTTAAATAAGTTCAGGAAACGTCCATTACTAGTTATAGCTATTGCAAAATGCAAGTTTTGAACAGCCATGGTTATAATGCAGAGTGTCATTATGTAAGTCATTAATAGACGTTAAGACATAAAGCATATATCCATCATTCAGTACAGTTTCAGGCCAGCTCCTTCCTGAAATTACTTAGTGACATTTAAAAGTGTTCACCAGCCTTCCCCTCTCCTGCTTAACATCGTTTTACTGACCCCATAGCCAAAGGGCCGGGGGTGGGGGTGGGGGGACAGATGAATAATTCCATTGCTCCTAATGAAGTTTGGCAACTAGGAGATTTTAATGAGGGGGGAAATGGTCTGTTTTGCAAGCTAAATAATAATCTATCCAAATGCAAGTAATAGTTCATCATTCAAAGGAAGGAACCAGAGAAAGAAACAGGAAAAAAAAAAAAAAAAGATAACTCACACTAAGTTGAAACAGTAATTTTTTGAAATCCATTTTAAAGTTCTAGCCACTAGAGATCTGCCCTATGAATCGGTGATGGTTGATAAAAAATATAAAACAACAAAAGAAAATGTTCTATCTAGTTCACAGTTTGCATGCTTATAAATATAATGTCCTTTCCTCCGTGTAAGAAATTATAAACTGCTTCACTCTAGCATTATAAAGGTCAAATTTACTTTTCATAAAATGAGATCATGTAGGAGAAGCCACTTTGAAAATGACCAGTTACTAATCACACTCTTTTCCCCTTTAATATTTCATCCAATAGCTATTTTTTAGGTGATTGAATCAAGTGCTCTCACTTTATTCAATATCAGTTTAGTTTGCAGGCAGCTGATATTTACTGAAAATTTTAAAATAAGTCAGACTTCTTTGCCTTTTGCTAGCACTATAGGCCAGAGTGACTTCTCATTTTGTATACATATTTTTTTTTCTTAGATCCCACACCTACCTCACACTTTCCCTGTGGTTGAGAAAAGCCAGAAATACAGAGAAAATAATCATCAGTTTCGTAATCGTCTTCCACTAATGGGCTTCCAGTGACTGAGGAAGGAGCGATCTGTGACGGAACAGACCACAGCCTCTAACACCTTCGCTCACGTAGAATGTCGCAGGTGCACCTGGGCAGCTCCAAGCCAGTGTTGTGGCCCCCACTTGACTTTAACCTAAAATCATACATACTTTTCCTACTGTCATGTTAAATAAATATACTTTAAGTTAAGACGCAAGGCCATGTTTTCTATAGCGTGTCTATGGCCGATTGGCTCTCTTTTTTGGCCACCGAAAAGTCCCTCATGATTTAACAGAGCCCCAGCGCTGGTCACAGACAGGGGCACAGGAAGAAATCTTAAGGTCTGATGAGCACATGTGCCTCCTTCCCCCACAGAATCATCATATTAGAACCCCCACCTGCCAAAAATCATGTGAGGCTTGCAAACTGTTTGAAGGAGAGGGCACATCTCATTCTTTGCTGAAACTTCGGTCCTTGGGGAGGACACGAGCTCTACGCATACAAGAGGGGAGGGACAGAAGGAAGAGGATCCAGGCTGAGTGACTACATCCTGCTTCCAGAAGACAGACAGTGTAAAACTGGAATCCTTTGCTCCCTGTGAACAAAGTCACAGGATAAAATAATGCCCTTGGGGATTTGGACTCCATTCTATGGAGCCATCAACCACAAATATTCAAGAGACCCCACCCAACCTTCTTGCTTATACCACTGTCTCAAAACAAAAAAAGGTTTATTTTGCGAATAGCTACCAGTAAGTAACAAAGCAGATATCCATAGAGCAGTCCCTGGGGTAAGTCAAGTGTGGTGACTGGAGGTACGCAGTCTTCCCCTGTCCAGGCTCTGAATGGTCTCAAGTTATCAACCAAGACCTCTTCTTTATGAGGCAGCAGATCTATCGATAATTCTTGATAGCCGGGTCTGTAAAAGACAAAATGCAAATATTGCTCGCATTGGTCAGAGATGCAAAGAGGAAAAAGAAAGTGAACTGCTGTATCCCTTTGGAATTCTATTTTGATAGGAGTTAGGATAAGGATTAGTTAGTTCTTAGTTTTCAATAGAATTATTGACCTGGAGCAAATGCCACCTCAATCCACACTTCAAACTTATTTCCCCCTATGCCAATCACTAACAGGTAGCTTTCTACCCTAGTTAGTGAAAATACCTGAATTACAGAGTGTTTTCCAACCCTGAGGGCAATTACCATAGAATCAGATCACCTAAATTTGAGGCCTAAGCTACAGGTTAAATTGGATGATCTCTAACACCCCTACCCCCCTACAGATAACATATAATAAACTATGATTCCACCACTCTCTAAATAAGTAAAAATGCGCCTTTGGAAACAAAGTGGCTGCAAAACAGAATCCTTGCAAGGCAGTTATAGCAAAAATGACATCTCAACATTTTCAAATGACAGCAAACTCACGGGAGAAAAGAAAAAAGTGGCCAAAAATATGTTTCTGCTCACTTCAGAGTTTGAGAGGTCTACAACTTTTCTCTTCTGATTAAACACTAAATCATCATGCTTGGATCACCTGCCAACATCTTGAGGGTGGCTTAAACATTATTTTACCAAATTGTGGGTACCTAATCTGGTTAGATGGGTCAGGGGGTAACCAGGTGGGGATGGAAAGGGTTTGTCAGGCCAGTCTTCATTCCTCTAACTTCGCCCCCCTACCACCACCCAACCCCCACTGCTTGAAACCTCCTCCAGGCAACTAGCACAATTATGACCTCTGAGCTCTCTTGCCACCACCCGCCACATTTCAAATGTTTCCTGTAGAAGGGCACACAGTTGCTTTTAGCAGCAAAAAGACATTTTAGTTTTAATACAGTGAAAGAATACACTAAATATGCTTATTTCGCTACTGGTCTAAAAAAAAGATTCTCAGCCTCAAAACTCTAAACACATTATGAAACCTCCCAGGCACTTCCATTGGATGGAAAGTCTCCACGTGCTTACAGAAACACAGGGAAATAACTGATCTATCCCCGTCATCACACAATTAATGCCAAGAGTATGGGTCTAGCCACTGGTCTAGGACGAGGGAAATTTATCTAGCCATCCTCTGGCCTGATGCAGCGCTCCACCCAAACCATTCCAGAATGGGAAGTGTCTTTTCAATCTTAAAGATTTCTAGACAGGAGACGCCATCACTTGGCCTCAGTGTGCTCTTATGTTTATTTGAACTGCAGTTCCTAATCGGTGGTCCACACTTTTCAGTGTGTCTTCCAAGAAACCAACAAGCCCCAGTCCTCTTAGGTGCCACTTCAAATAGAATGTTACAACATTCTGCACAATGGGTTTGGTCAGCATTTGTGGTCACCCCTCCCCGTGCTCCGCCCCCAATACCAATCTGTTTTCCAGGTCCTCCTAAAAAGCAGAACCTTGAGGGGCGCCTGGGTGGCTCAGTCGGTTAAGCGTCCGACTTCAGCTCAGGTCATGATCTCACGGTTCGTGGGTTCAAGCCCTGCGTCGGGCTCTGTGCTGACGGCCAGCTCAGAGCCTGGACCTGCTTCAGATTCTGTGTCTCTCTCTCTGACCCTCCCCTGCTCTCTCTTTCTCTCTCTCTCTCTCTCTCTCTCTCTCTCAGAAATAAACAAAACATTAAAAAATGTTTTAAAAAAATCAGAACCTTGGGATTTATTCTGGGAAGCTATTATAGAAACGAAAGTGGGGAACTATAAAGAGTGAAACAAGAAGGGAAAGCCAACCCCGGAATGAACAAGTAGGATGTAATCCTTCCAGAAACTCTCATGAGAAGCTGTATAAATGTATCTCAGGAGTGACAGCCCAAGGGACAGGAGAAAGAAGGAGCTAGAATAGCCCCAGAGAGTTAACTGCCTTGCACTTTCAGGTTTGCACATCATGTAGAATGCCTGATTAGGTTCCTGCAGGCAGCCACAAAGGTGGCAAAGAAGCCAAGGGTGCAGAACGCGCCTAGTGAAGCCAAGGGCAAGTGCTGTCAATTATATCTGACCATAGCTGGTTACTATGGCAAAGCTTGGCTTAAGAAGGTGGATTTGCGGGGCGCCTGGGTGGCTTAGTCGGTTAAGCGTCCGACTTTCGCTTAGGTCATGATCTCGCGGTTCGTGGGTTCGAGCCCCGCGTCGGGCTCTGTGCTGACTGCCAGCTCAGAGCCTGGAGCCTGTTTCGGATTGTGTCTCCCTCTCTCTCTGACCTTCCCCTGCTCACGCTGTCTCTCTCTCTCTCTCTCTCTTTCCTAGAAATAAATAAAAAATATTTAAAAAATTAAAAAAAAAAAGAAGTTGGATTTGTGAGTTGGGAAACAATAGGTATCCAATTAAATTATCACATTTAGCAAGAATGTTGCCATCACTGTAGCCTCTAAAACAATGTTGGCTACGTATCCAACCTAATGAGTTAGCTCAAAGCCCTTCTCCTTTCCCTCCATTGAAACTGGGCAGAGCCAAAGACAGACAGTGTTGGGTCATTATGCTACGGAAGGGAAGAGGTGGCACATAAGAAGGTGAAGACACCATACGATAGAGTCTCTCTAGAGTCTGCCCTTTGGGGTTTGTTTTTTGATGTCTGTGAAGGAATTGAGCTGTTCTAGGACTCCATTAGGGGAAAGTCACTTGACAAGGACATTGGCTGCCTCCCACCTCAGAGAGCCTCCTTGACCCGGGGGAGCCACGAGAGAGCCCCAGTGAGGCCAAAAGAGAGGAGTCATCTCCCAGGCTTCTGAGGACGGCCTCAAGTCTAAGCAAAAGGCATCCTGGTGTCTCGCACAGGTCCCAACATACCATGAATGGGGGCTCAACAAAGGCGTTGGCAGCCAGACCTCAGAGAGGAATAAAATGGTTACATATGTTTACCTGGCATTGTTTGTGTACACATATCTCCCTCAAGAACCTGGAGCTAAGCAGGGAAATATCTGTCCTCATGGAAAACAGCTGATTGAAAATAGAAATAGTCAGGATATGGGTCATCTATGTTTCTTTCTATTTCTAACCCACAGCTAGCAGTCCTTTTGCTAACGGAAGTTTGGGCTAAGCATGGACTGATGATGGAGCATACAGAGCTACGGAGAAAATATATATAAAGAATGCATACAGGAAATATATAATATAGATATAAACATAAAAGATGTGTGCATTTGTATTAGAGCATCAAGAAGGAAGGCCAGGGATTGTATTCTTCTGGGATCCCCATTATTAAATTTTTTTTTCATTTTTCCTTTGTGCTGCTGAGAATAAATATAGGTTGATGAAAAGGTAACATATGAAAAGAATAATTAAAAGTCAAAGAAATCCCATTAATCAGCATATCCTCCTGTCCCTCTTTTCTACAATTAAATAAATGGGCACAGCAACGGGTCATCACCACACTATCAGTCAAGGTCCCATCTCTTTATGGCATCACACAATAGAACGCAGCAGCAATAGCTAAATATGCAAGAGTCTTGGTTACACAGAGAAGCCATGTATCTTTTTAAATGGGCAGAATAATAATTCCGGCTGATGAAGGAGTTTACGATTGGGTTTGTCTGCCTCTGAGTAAGGCTAAATTGTGTACATATGTGATTTTGTGCCATAGAGCCTGTCTTTAAATATGAGTCCCTTATATTACCCAGAATTCATTGCCTCCTTCATTATTATTCCCTGCACTTATTCTTCACACACAAAGTACCTATCCCAGTTGGCCATATTCTAGAGCAAGTCCAAGCATCTCTTACCAATTACTTCTCCCCCAACCTCCTCTTCCATTCTAACCATTTCTCTTCTTTTCATTCATTATTTAATAAACAAATATGTGGGAGGTCATGTACAAGCAGCTGGTATGAAACAGAGACAAATAAGATACTTTTCCCAGCTTTAAGGAGTTTTATCAACCAACAGAAAAAAATGCATACTTAAGTGAATAAATTATAATACCAGGAAAAATACACATAAATTGTTGTGGAAAAAAATTGAATAAAGAGCTACCAATTCCAATCAGAGTGAAAGGAGGATTTATGAGGGATACAATCCCATGCAAACTGCAATCTAACCAATGAGTGGAATTTTCTAGGCAGAAAAAGTGGGGAGGGCATTCCAGATTGGGAGAACAGCTTGAGAAAAGGCAAGAAGGTGAGAAATTGCATGGTGGGTTCTGTTGTGCTAGGAGATTATAATGAAATTAAACAAAGCCGGCTTGTGCAGGGCTTCAAACCCCTTGTTAAGGAGACTGAACGTCTGAATTACTCCACAGTTAATAAGCGCTAAAAAAAAATTTGAGGAGGAGAATGGCATGATCTGACCTTTGTTTTAGGAAGATAATTCTAGCAGCTCTACAAAAGGAAGACTCGAATGACAAAAAGGCAGAGATACATGGTATGTTCAGAATGTCCTAAAGGGAAGCCATTGTTTTCTCTCGCAGACCTACCCCTTAACCGTGTATTCCTCAGCTCTGTAAGGGCACACCATCCTCCAAGCGGCCCAAGCTACACCACCTCAGCTCAACTTTGCCCCTTCTATCTCTCCTCATTTTCTCTCTCCTCTCTTTCTTTGGACAGCCAATCCATCACAGTTGTGCTTATTTGAGCTGCTATCCTGCCTCTCCACTCTTTCAACATCCTGGTGCAGGTCCTTAAGCATCCTTGCCAGATGCCTTTGCATAGTTTCCTGTCTGAATAGGACATTTTTTGTGTAGGAAAGACTGTAAAATTTATTCCAGAGCTCAGGAGAAAGTTTATGATCAGACCTGTAGACACAAAGATGAGAGGTAGAGCCAGCGGACAGGCTGATAACATTATGGTAGCAACAGCAACAACGGAACAGCAGCAGAGCGTCAAAGACAGGATGTTGGGAGATGCCGATTTTAGTGGAGAAGCCAGAGGAAGCAACAGAGGAGACTTAGGAGAAACCATCAGAGAAGTCATAGACAAGCGCAGCATTGTTAAGAGAAATCCAAGGTTAGAGAGAATTCCATATGACATTGGACAAAGGGATGAGTGGTGTGAAGTTAGATTTTAGTCCTTACCAATTTGATGGCATTTGGTGGTCTTTGAGGATACAGTTTCGGGGACAGGATGGGATGGAAACCAAATTCTTATAGGTTAAAGAATGAATTGACAGTGAGGATCCGGTGACAAGGAGAAAAGTCTGCTCGTGTATTAAGTTTGGTAGTGAAAGAAAACAAATTATGCATGCCTACCCCTTGCCAAAAGATGCCTTTTCTCTCAAGGCAATCTACTCCTTTCCCTTTCTTTAACTTCACATGTCTTCAAAGAGAGAAGCATAAGCTACTGACATTACAATCCCCAGCCACACTCCAAACCAATTTTCCATACCACTTTTGATGTAACTCATCCTTTGAAGTGCATGAAGTCTGTGTTCACACCATGCCTGTTATTGCTGTGTCTGCCTTGACCAGGGTCTGTTAGCCACAGACATCTACAGGAAATGGACTCTGCATGAATAAAATTTAGTACCACTTCTTCTAACTATAAGAGTCTAAAGAAACGCAAAAAAAGATGGTCAAGAGATGGAAAGTCACCCCCCTCCCAATCCCCTCTACTGTGGCCAGAACCATAAAATAAGGATTTCAGTGTGGAATGATGAAGGCTTAGAAGGGAATATGATAGGTCTCTTAAAAAAAAAAAAAAAAAAAAACCATGATGGCTGTGGCCAGAGAGCACAGACTTAGTCACCAAATTCCAGAATATTAGGCCTAGGGGGTAAATCTCAAAGCTTAAAAGAAGTTGTTTATGTTGGAGCCCTGACTAAACTGTCCCTTTCTAAGGTGGTGCAAACCCGACCTTTGTGGAGAGCGATGGATCTCAACCCCTTCTAGGCTGCACAGCGCTTCAGCTAGGGAAAAAGAGCTACAGCTCAATTCTTCTGCCCCAGCTTGCTGTCATCCCACCAACAGGAAAAAAAAAAAATCACCCTCATCAGACATAATGGAAAGAAAGGTACCGGATTTTATGAGATAGAAAAGAAATAATCTGTTTTTTATTAAATATCATGACAAAATTATTAATTCATGCCAGAAACACAAATATAAACACTATCATATTGAAAGCATTTATTCTGAAGGAGACCATCTGGCAGAGCCTCGCAGACCACACTTTGAGAAGCAGAGGGTATGTGTCACCATGCCGGGCTCTGCCATTAAAGCAGCAAATCCAGAGGAAGTGAAAATTGAAGGGTTTTGAGGGAATGCTTTGCAGTAATGACATCTGCTAGATGCTTGTCATGTGTTTCTCAAGAGGTGGGCCTGCTTTTACAAATGTTGTTATATGAAAACCTACATTTTCAAAACAAGGGGTGGTTATTTCTCAGGTTCTCTCCCTTTAAAAATGGATTTTTCCTTAGGCACCAAATTCCAAGAGAGTATTTACATACAAATGTATACAGCATTCATTGTTGAACAGAAAGTCTAGACGGAAGCTGAAGGACAATGTAGGACATCTAATGAGTCGGGAGCCCCAAGCAATTAGAGATGGACCAAAATTTAAAAATCCTGTACAGCATTATGAGGTTATAAAGTAAATGGATGGTTCTTTTCTTTTGTAAAACATAGGTTTAAAAATGTCATGTCATCACACTCTTCACAGAAGGGCAGGGATATCTAGGACTTGGAAAGCATGCACCGCCTCTGGAGACGCATGGAGCACTGGTCACACACAAAGTAGAGGAACCCTTGCATTCTAGAAAAGAAGAAATGCTCACGGCAACTGGAAGAGATACAGGATCCCCTTCAGGGTCTGAGTGAACCTGTCTCACCTGGCTGCCCTGCATTTTCAAAGGATTCCTGGCCTTAATTCTGAGTACATCTTCTGCCTTCAGAGATGCTACTGTTGGTTGAACATCAGCTCTTTGTTTCCCTTTTCCAAAAGTCTCTCCTCGATGTCCTCGGGGTGTCTGAGTGGCTCACTCTGTTGAACATCTGACTCTTGATTTTTGGCTTAGATCATGATCTCACAGTTTGTGATTATGAGCCCCGGATCAGACTCTGTGTTTACAAGCACAGAGCCTGCTAGGGACTCTCTCTTCCTCTCTCTTTCTCTCAAAATAAATAAATAAACAGTAAAAAAAAAAATTTTACAAAAAAAAAACCCCAGATCTCTTTCCTCTAGGTCCTACATCAGCCCCAATGGGTGGACCTAGAAAATCCACAGAACAAATTCCTCAGTCTAGAATGGGGGAGGTCAGCAGAGTTTGACCTCTGTAGAGTTCCAGCACTTGAAAGTTCATTCCCAAGACCATCAGGCATCCACCTACCAAAGTTCAATCACTGTGTATAAAATCATCTCAAAAGATCCACATTACATATCAAAATGGTGTTAATATGATATACTGCATTCCTACTTAGGCATGGCTCAAATTCTAGTGAGAAGAACAGCATCTATCAACTAGGAGCTCAGTATTTGTCATGGATATCAGGCCTGTAGCTACTCAAGCCCTAATTACCGTTGAGTTTGGAGAGTAATTCAATTATACAGGCTGCATATGTTTACTGTCTCTCTTCATATCAAACACTTTAATGTGTATATTTAGGAGTGGAAGAAATAGCCCTCATGCAATCCAAATCTCCTAAGGGAATTTGGATCCTCAATGATTACTCCTATATTCCTCATACTTTTAAAAGTTTAATAACACGTTTTAGTACTGTTTAAAGGGCAATACGTGCACACGGTAAAAATAAAAACTGATTCAATGATTAGGTTTCAGGAAGAATAATTTAATTTTTAAAATTCTTTGTAAGTATATTTGTCTTGACAGAGCAGAGAAGGGGCAGAGAGAGAGGGAGAGAGAGAATCCCAGGCAGGCTCCCTGCTGTCAGTGTGGAGCCCAATGCAGGCCTCAAACTCACAAACTGTGAGATCGTGACCTGAGCCGGAACCAAGAGTCAGGTGCTTAACTGACTGACCCACCCAGGCGCCCTGAAGGATAATTAATTTTGTTGCCATCTTTAGCCTTTGTCTGTTCAGAGATGCTGTTGTTAAGTGGAGCCTTTCCCAAATCTCTCCCCCTTGCTACGCATCAACTCCAATGGGTGGACCGAGACAATCTATGGAAGACATTCCTCAGTATAGAGCAGTAGCTTCTGGGAAGGTTGGCAAAGCTTCACACGCCAGATCTTAAGCCAGGAATCCTCACCTGCTATAAGCTTGGTCATGTGCCGACTTCCCTGTCCAAATCTATAGTCTACTCATGACAGCTCATTTAGTGACTAATTAAATTACAGGAATGAATGAACCAACTATTTGTCTATGCATCTTATGAGCTATTAGCCATTAAAGAAAATGGTAAGGTAGGTAAATGAAAGATGAGAACGAGAGTCATAGAGAAGTGGCTGGAGTTCAGAGCATGTAATTCTATTTCTTCATTATGTAAAAGAAGAACCTGCAGTCTGCACCGGGAGGGGAAGTTGAGAGGAGAAAAAGAACAAGAGAAAGAGTGATGGAAAATACTTCTTAATAATAATTAATAATAATAATAATAATAATTGCATCTATAACTAATTAATCCAAGGCAGTCTTGTGGTTCAGTCTCAGCAACAGATCACAGAAAAAAATTCCCACAGAAAAAAATATAATAAACAGCAATTCAAGTCTTAGTCTCTCCCTAAAACACCAAAGAGGGGAATATACTCAATATACATCCAAAGATCTTAAAACTCTTCTGAGGGCATTTTCCCCACCTTACTGATAATGAATCCCCTCGAATCTTATTCTTCTCTCTCTCTCGAGAACCCCTTAAAATTCCTCCCAATACTCAGGCTACCTAGTCCCTTTTCTCTGCTCCCTGGCACTTCAGTATACAGATCACCATAACTTTTCTGGCTTTTTTCCTCATTGCCGCACATCCTAGAACTAAAGAAAGATGGGAACCCTCAGATTGAGAGCCTATCAGTCTCAAGGAGGATAAACTTTAAAAATAAACTGACACATAGATATTATACTACAATTCCAGAACATCAAGGTGAAAAACGTCCTAAAAGGTAAAATAGGATACAGATAAATTACCTACAAAGGAGTGAAATTCAGATCAACCATTGACACTTCAAGAAAATAATGGAACAATAGCTTAGAAATGTTCAGGAAAAGTAAACTCTAAAACTTAGAGTTGTATAACAAGCCAAACTAACACTCAAGAGAAAGATGAAAATATATCCTCAGACACACAAGCCCTCAGAAAAATGTATTATCCAGACACTTCCTAGCAGAGAAAAGAGAGAGAGCAAAAGAAACCTACCAGACGATGTACTCCAGCAAGAAGCAAAATGAAAGATAATCAAGTGGCAAAGAAGAATATATTCATGTCTGGGCTTTTTTGTTTTTGATTTTTTTAAAAGTAAACTCCCACAGACCATGGGGCTTGAACTCACAACCCCGAGATCAAGAATTGCATGCTCTACCAACTGAGCCAGCCAAATGCCCTGAATGTATGTGTATTTTATTTTTGTAATTAAAAGGGATTTCTTTGTGTGTGGTGGTTGCCACAGGGGAGGAGGAAGGTGGGCAAAATGTGTGAAGGGGAGAGGAGGCACAGGCTTCCGGTTATGGAATGAATAAATCACCGGCATGAAAGGGAATACAGTCAAGGATGTTGCAATAGTGCTGTATGGTGACAGATGGTAGCTACGCTTGTGGTGAACATTGCATAACATACAGATATGTCAGACTATGCTGTACACCTGAAACTGATATAACATTGTGTGTCAACTATACTGCAATGAAACAAAAGTAATTTTTGAAAAGGTTGGGGAGAAAGTGAGGTAGAAAACACAATTCAACTTCTTTACTTTTTAAAAAATTTTATTATGGAAGTATAATTGATATACAGTGGTATATTCATTCCAGGTGTAAACAGCATAGTGATTCAGCAATTCTATACCTTACTCTGTGCTCACTAGATTAAGTGTAATCACCATCTGTCACCACATAATGTTATTACAGTATTATTGACGATATTCCCTATGTTGTACTTTTCATCTGGGACTTATTTTATATCGGAAGTTTGTACCTCTGAATCCCTTCACCTATTTCGCCCATCCTCTCTCCCTCCTCCCCTCTGACAACCACCACATTGTTCTCTATATTTATGAGTTGGTTTCCAGTTTTTCGTTTCCATTCCATTTTACCTTTGCCTAATGTCATTATAGTTTACGAAATGCTTTCAGATGAATTGTCAGTCATTAGAATCACAGGGCCTCGAAAAATATGTGTTAAGAGGGACCATGTTGGGGCAAATAATAATTCCAGTAAAACTTGGAATTGCGCTCTCCAAGGGTAGTAATGCACTTCTTGCCATGGTAGGTGGCTGCTTTGCACCAAGCATCACGATGACGATGACGGTGGGTCTGTGGAGGTGCGATAAGCATCAGATTTAGCAGGCTGATTGTTTTTCTTCCTGTGTCTACCAAGTTGGACTGTGTTATGAATTGGTAGAGAAGGAAATGAGCGGAGGTAAGAACTACAAAATCACAGACCAGCTGACACACTGCAAAGGGACTTACTAGAGGTCCAGTGTGTGGAGTCTATGGACTGGAGACCTCTTGCAGCCAGGACGGAGCAGGTGGGACCACCCCCTCGGCACAAGACGCCTGCTAACAGACAGCCTGAGGCTCCACAAAGGCTTCTGTTGAGAGGGTCACGGTACTATTGCCTATGTCACATGCCATGAATTTAAGGCTTGGAATCTCTCACTTGCCCTTTTTTTGCGCCATCTCGGTGTATGGCAAAAAAAAAAAACAAAAAAAAAAACCAGCAGCTGCCAAAAAGCAAACATTTTCCTGTCCCTAAAAATAAAACGCTGGCAATAGTTCAGGCCTCTGTGCCAAGACCTGGCCCTTCCCAGGATAAACAATAGGTGGCCAAGCTGATCCCAGGCGAGCACTGAGCCCGGGAGCAGGCCGGGGTCCAGCCTGGAGTGCCTAGATCAGGGCATATGAAGCTGTAAAATTAGAAGCCAAAGTGGCCCTCCCTCCTCCCCAGCTGATGAAGGGCAGCTGCCACCCCCCAGCCAGGGGCTAGGTGTGGCCGGGAGGGGACAGCCTGAGGTTACACCAGAAACCTTGACCCAGCAGAGGCCACAGAGCTCGCACCGTCCCCTGCCCCTGATCCCCAGGGTGCACTGTGACAGATTTGAGAGCTATGAGATCCTGTCCAGAGAAAGCTCCCGGGAAGGAAAGGTTCATCAGTATCCACCTGCGTTCATCACCCAGGCGTGTGCCCATCACCTGTCAAATGCTCAGCTGAGAGCTCTCACCTGCTAGACAGAGGCCCAGCAACACACCGCAGTGTGGGAATGCTGTAATAACAGCCATTGTTGCCCCTCGAATTCTCTCCCCACTCGTCAAATGCTTCTATAGCATTTGTTCGAGCTCCTGTGCCTTGTCATTAGGGTTCAAATCTTCCCTAGACCATAAGTTTGGCTTTTTGCTGGTCTGGGGAGTTTAAAAGACTAAGAAGGGGGTTAGGGGGGAGAGGGACTAAATATAGCAAATATTTGCAGGCATAATCACTCCATAAACATGCTTCAGTGGAACAGAGTGTAGGACCGACCCAGATGACGGATGTCACTCACCCGAGCATCACATCATAAATAAAACTGAATGAGCCCATTCTCCTACAGGACCAGAGTGACGCCTGTTCACACTATAAATATTTATGAAGTCATGGTCCTTAAAAGACTTTATTTTTCCAGGTAAGTAGACTTTAATGAACAAGTTGAGCAGAGCTTTTCCTGAAATTATGGAATAGTCACCGTAGCTTTTAAATCAGTATTCCACGGAAAGGAGAAGAAAAAAAGAAAGAAGAAAAGGAAAAATAAGGGCCCATTCCAAGGCAAGGGGCCCCCGCGCAAAGATCTCACTTAGGCCTTTCAAGATCCATTCTCATTCAAAAAGGGATAGACAGCCTCCTCTGAGGTGCACAGAAACCAGAGGAACACTATCAGTCCTGTTCCACCCAGGCCTGTGTCAGGAAGGGGGCCCAAACAGACCATTGTCACCCAGGTTCAGACGCCTCCCACCATCTCTGCGGGGAGAGACATTCTCAGCTCTCTCAGCCTGTCTCTTAGTAACAGAAAAAATGTACACCTCACCCCATTCCTATGCTCATGTGCAAAGAATTCTCAGAATGTGAGCATGTGTGCCTGGGCGTCTCTGCAGCGTTTACGGACAGCCCCCCACTCCTGCTCTTACTGACTCCCGATCGCATTAGCAATAGCCCCCCAGAAATGGCGCCCGAATGGGACCCACTTTTCCTGTGCTCTTCACCACACACCACCGCAGAGCAAACACCCCTTGGGATCCCAGCTCCTCCGCCACACTCTCCTCTTCCAAGGCGCTGGGGCAGTCCTGTCACCTGGAGCGCACAAGCCATTGTCTCCAGTACAATACGAGCTAATTTTTCATGTCTCTTTGCAGCATGCATGTTACTCATCACTTCAGTGCACCAAAACCCTTGCCCAAGTCCACAAGCCTGTTTCTTTCGCAGGGATGGCCTTCTGCCCAGGCTCCTTTCCCCTGCAAACATCAAGGTGGCCCCTGCTCTATCAGGCTGAACCGGACTCGTAGGGAAAAGTTGAAGGTCATTTGGCTCTAGCCTCCAGGAAGTCTCATTCCACAAGGAACAAGAGTCTCTGGTTTTATGAAAATGAGTCACAGGCTGCCTTGACCGTGCCTATCTGGGGAGGCCAGGGCTGCCATGTATGGTCCGTGCTCTGTGCCACCCACCTCTCCATGTAAGTCGGAGTTCTTTGCCAGGACAGCCTGAGTCATAAAACTCAGCACATTCCTTAGGCATTGGATAGTCTTTCCTTGTTATTACTTTGCTTTTGTTTTATGCAGCACCTGGTTTCATTTTAAAAACCCAAATAAAATCTCACGGTCAGGGGTTGGGGGGGCTGGAGAAGATAGGAAGGGAAGACAAAGAGAAAAAAGGGAGTGAAGGTAGGTTGGGGGAAGGAAGAAAGAGCCCAAACACTCTCCCACCCTGTCCCCAGGCAAGACCCAGAGCAGGACCAGGAAGGGACTGTGGAGTCAAGAGCAGAGAGACAGGCTGTATTACAACTGAACTGAGTTTGATCAAAGTCCTTTTTGCAGTCTATGAGAAGGCACTTGATGGCTCTGTCTCCTCCCCAAATTAGGCCACGGTACTGACAGCCCAGTGACCTTCTCTATACGTCAGGGGTCTCCTCAATAAACTGACAGGCTTATTTGTGAAGAATTCTAAGGAACTTGGCAGTTATAACACTATGATTTTATGAACCTGCCTGTGTCCTTTTTTCTTGGACCACAAACCCCTATCCATGTGTCAGGGAATATATTCCCACAGGCCATTATTGGTTTTTTTGTCTGGGGGTGGGGTAGAGAAATGGGACACAACGAAGGAGACCCAATCGCACAAATGTTGCTGTCCAACCGAATTTCTGAGGCCAGGGTATTTTGTAAACTCATCTGTAAAGCTGTTGACATAGTTTTAGAACTAAAACAGAACTCTAATAAGCAATGCCTTGCATCTACTAAACAAATACTGAATGAATGAATGAATGAATGAAGCCAATTAACATAGAGGGTTGTATTTTCTTGGGAGTAGTCAAGCATATTAATTACAGCGTAAGGCCAGAACATTGGGTCCCTGACTCAGAGCTTAAACAGAGGCCTTTACCTCCCTCTGCCTGAGATTCTCTAAACGAGGCTGGCAAAGGCAACAATTCTGGAGGTTCCTGAGTGGCTCCAAGGCTGCATTTTCAATGCACGGTTTGGCGAGCTTAATGGAAACCATACGAAGGGATCCCGGGAACCAGACCAGATGGCTTCCCGGGAATGTATTTAGCCTAACCTGGGTTAAAGAACAAAAATAACCACCAGGAGTTGAGGGGTGGGGGGAGGTAGGGGTGGTGGTGTGACTTTTAATGAACTGCCTTTTCTATTCAACAGAAATCAGGAGGACGGTCTGGGTAAATGGAAGTAAATGCACAGGAGGCAGAGAGCCGGNGAGAGCTTGGGCTGGAAAAGCCGCGGCTCTCCCCGCCCCCAGCTACGCGCGGGCGTCCCCGGAATCCCCGCCGCCTGCCCGAAGGCCCGGGCGCGTTTGCTTCCCCGCGGCGCCCCGCGAGGAGGAAAGCCTGGCCGTGCAAGGCTGCAGCTCTTCTGGGCTATTGCTCTGAATACAAAAAAGCCTTTCTCACGACCCTGGGCCCTCCCCGCCCGGGACTCCAGATAGAAGGGACCGGGCTCCTTGATGCTGGAGTCCACAGCTGTCGGGGCCACAGCACCATTTCTGTGGTTCTTGCAGAGAAGCGTGGCTCCAGGTATTTACTTTTAAAAAATGATTTTACGTAGTGATTATAACGATAACTTTTGTTCCCGCTTCCAGTTTAATAGAGAAAAAAGAAATCGAGGGATGGAGGGTGTTTGAAGCCCAAGAAGTGTCTGAAAAAGCCAATTGGTTAAGGTCAAGGTCTAGATATTACCGGGCCCACTCTTACCTCAAAGTAGTCGTTAACTAAAGGAAGCTGCAGGCCTCCAGCTCTGGGACTGGATTTTCTGACTCAGTTAAGTGACGACAACGATCCTCCCAGAGTGTAAACGGAGTACTGATCACTTTCTGAGTCTTCAGACGAGCCAATCTTGCTGGTAGAATTACCCCGGTTCTGAAACTGGGGAAAAGTGGCCTGGTTGTTAGTACTTGCCCATCCGCTGAGGTTACTTTCTGCACCGAACTGGGAGTGAAGTTACCAAGACCTCATTCCAGAGCAGGAGTAGGGGTTGTTGATGCATTTTCTTCCCCTCCGTTAACCTATTACATACATCGTGTCTCTGTTAGGAAGGCCAATCCATAAGCGGGCGAGAGAAACAATGCAGGAACTCAAATCACAACCATCACTGCTTCTCTCCTGCCCCTCGCTGAATCATCCCTGAGTGGTAAGATTCTTTCCCCTGCCTCCCCAACAGTTCCTTTAGTCTGGACATTCCTGGGTGTGAATTTCTCTACTTTACAATTTTACAGCGTGAGTTCCTTGAAGATAGGACCCACAAATAGCAATAATAAGAAGATGGTTACCAAGGCATTAGACACCAGGAAATACTTTAAAAAGTGAGACTATTATTAATGATGGTTAAACCTTTCTTCCAATCCTTATGTGTTGCTGAAGATTTCATTCAATCCCTACTTGTTGCTGATGCAGGAATTTATACATTTTACCTTTCAATGCTTGTTCTCCCCCAAATATAGCACCTCTAAAAAAAATTTAAGATTTTTGCCAAGTCTAATAAGTGAAAGGTCATGATTTATTCTTTTTGGTCAGAACTTCAAGCCCAAAGTTTCCCAAACAAGTACCCCATGTTCATTTTGGGAGCAGGGAGGTTGGGGGCAGGGAGTACTTTTAGCCTGTTGTTGTACCGTAAAAACAAGGGGAGGATGTAATGCCACTAATTTGTCAGGAATTGTTGACTTAAAGGAGGCTACTGTGAGTATAGGAAAATCAGTTTAGGGGAGGGGGTCGGGGAAGTATCTCAAAGAGAAAGGCAACTGTTCCCCAGAGCAGCTGCGGCTACTGGCAGTGGAATCGCTTGGCACCAGTCCAACTCGTCGCAGCAAAAGGGACTGATTTATTTAGCAATAGTTAATGATTCTCCCAAGCAACCCCCAGGAGGCCTAGCTAGCAGTAAATACACTTTCAGGAAATCATCTACCCTTCCTAGAAGGTTGCAACAACCCTATGGTGAAGGGAGGTCCCAGGCCACCCGCACAATACATCTTTTAGTCCACTGCCCAGCTTCAGATGCCCCCAAAGAACTCCCTCCCCAGCCTGCCCTAGCCCCGCCCTCTCGTGCTTACAATGCTCCCTAGGAAACTTATCAAAGCCTAAAGCAGAAAGATCAAGAAAAGTGCACAATTTCTGGAAGGCGATCATTGAATAGACTAGTTACCTAGGAACCCAGGTGGGTTGTCCAGCCTGGTTCCATAATTTTGTGAGATTAGCTACATGGTGCCCATAGACTAGCATGTTCCGAAGTGATATATATATGTGTGTGTGTGTGTGTGTGTGTATATATATATGTACATATGTGTATATGTATATATATGTAACTGGTGGTTCTTGTGATAATGTTAGGTGGTACCTGAATAACATTTCTTATTTTAATAGTCAGGATTTTTCTCTAATGCTAGAGAATAACTAGAATACCAAATCTGTGATGTCACAAATATAATTTCTTAGGGTGAGGCTAGAATTTTTTTCAAGTCAATTTATTTTATTATTTAAAATTTTTTTTAACATTTATTTACTTTTGAGAGACAGAAAGACACAGAGCTTGAGCAGTGGAGGTGCAGAGAGAGAGGGAGACGCAGAATCTGAAGCAGCTCCAGGCTCTGAGCTGTCAGCACAGAGCCCAACGTGGGGCTACAAACCACAAACCGTGAGTTCATGACCTGAGCTGAAGTCAAACACTCAACCAACTGAGCCACCTAGGCGCCCCTTTACAAGTTAATTTAAAGATAAATCTTAATAAACAAAAGTAATGGGATAGCAAAAATATTCAGTTGTAACTTTTATATAAAATGAGCTGAAGTCAGTGGAGTGCTTGTAGAAACTTGTTTTTGTTCTTTTTTTCAACTCATTCTTTAGGAGTCTCTGCCAGAACTTTTAAGACAAAAAAAGAATTCCATTTTAACATCTTGTTAAAAATTACTGGATTTTGAGGGGAGTCGGGGTGGCTCAGCCAGTTAAGTGTCTTTATCTTGACTTCAGCTCTGGCCATGATCAGACAGTTTGTGAGTTCAAGCCCCGTGTTGGGCTCTGTGCTGATGGTGAGGAGCCTGCTTGGGATTCTCTCTTTCTCCTTCTCCCAAAATAAATAAATAAACTTTTTTAAAAAATACGGGATTTTGAGAATGTCTGATCGGCAAAGACAGAGCCCCTGCCCTGGAGGGCCATGTCAGGGGGAGCAGAGAGAGGAGATATTGGGTGGTGGAACAAGCAGAAGAATGGGCCCAGGACTCTGGACACCCAGGTCGGTCTCCAGAAAGGAAGGACAATCTGAGAACCTATTGCTTTTTTTTTTTTTTTTTTTTTTTATTTCAAGAGGCAGAATCCAGAAAATCACTGATATCACTGATGAAAATTTAGGCAAGTACCAGAGAAATTTCCAGTCCACCTAAACCTCTTTGAGCCTTGTTCCCACAACAACCGGAGAGATCTATACAAAATGTTCATGATGCTTTAAGAAAGAATGCTCCTCAGAGTAGCATACTTTTCTATTTGTCACTTGATTGTAAATTTGGGATCACCTTCACACCAACTCTGAACACACACACACCACCACCCTCACTGCCGCACTGTGCATGCTCACTGACACTACTCCAGGGATCCACTGTTGGGTGACAAGTGAAAAGATTCTTACACGCCTCAGAAAGTCATTCTTTAGTCGATTGTAGATCATCAGATTCTTAGGTGCTGGCTTTTTAGTTCTCATACCTGGTGTAAAAGAGACAGGCACTGTGTTAAGTGCTTACGGTAGAGTCCATCTATGGAGTGTCCAGTCTATATGAATAGATGAAATTTACTAATATTCTGAAATCACTTTTAATCAATGGCTTCAAACACTCACATACATACTAGCTTCCCAGCCCCACCAACGTCTGTCACCACCACAACCTTCTCACATGCATAGTGTTTTTTCAGAGCTGCTGCTGGCAAATGTCTCTCTGGGATTTCTCCCTCCCTTTATTTCTGCATCCTTCCATCCTTGCTGTGAGGAGAGGAACAACAGAGGAACGGGGTGCATGACAGGAGGAAAGAAGCAGAAATGCGAAAGGCCTTGAATGACATCAGACTCTGGAAGGGATGAGAATATCAAGTGAAGACTGTAGTTAAAATCAAGGCCAAACATGCTATAAAGTGGTAGCTTAGGACAGGACTTACGTGATTTTTCATAATTTGGAGGTGCTGGAGAAAAATCACTAAACAGAATTTGGTGCGCCTGTGAAAAATATAAAAATAAATACCAACCGCTTTCACAACGATAGAAACTTAATAAAATTCCTTTTCCAATGATGTGCTTCCTCATTCAGAAGGGAGTTTGATACTTCTGTCAAAACCCACTGTAGTAATAGATGCTAAGAGTAAAATAGAAGGACAAACTTGGGGGGAAAATGTATAAAATAGGATAGGCAAAAGAGTACTATCCTAATATGGAGATAGCTTATACAAATCAATGAGAAAAAGCTAAACACCCTAATAGAAAAATGGGCAAAAAAAAAGAAAGAAAGAAAGAAAAATGGGCAAAGGAAATGAATACAATAAATCTTCATTATTCATAGATTCCATATTTTCCAATTTTCCTACTCATTAAAATGTATTTGTAACCCCAAAGCCAATATGTGCAGGACTTTTGAAGCATTCCAGGACGTGCACAGAGCAGTTAACAATTTGAGTTGCCTGATGTACACATTTCCAGTCAGGGTCAAACAAGAGGACACTTTGCCTTCTGGTTTCATCTCTCATACTTTACACAAGCGTCCTTTTTGTGGCCTACTTAGTGCCATGATTTTTTGCATATTTATGCATTTTGTGAGTGGTTTCACTATTTATTTAATTTATTTTTTTTTTAATATTTTTATTTATTTCTAGGAGAGAGAGAGAGAGACAGCGTGAGCAGGGGAGGGTCAGAGAGAGAGGGAGACACAGACTCTGAAATAGGCTCCAGGCTCTGAGCTGGCAGTCAGCACAGAGCCCGACGCGGGGCTCGAACCCACGAACCGTGAGATCATGACCTAAGCGAAAGTCGGACGCTTAACCGACTAAGCCACCCAGGCGCCCCTGGTTTCACTATTTAAAAGGTCCCTCAGTGTAGGGCTGAAGTGCTGTGTAATGTTCCTACGTGCAAGAAGACTTTGACGTGCCTTATGGAGAAAATGCATTTGCTAGATAAACTTCATTTAGGCGTGATTTGTAGAGCTGTTGGCTGTTAGTTCAATGTCAGCAAATCAACAATACATATGAAATAAGAAACACACATAAACACAAATTTACAGCTGATGAAATGTTGTGACCAGAGGCTGACAGGAACCTGGCCCTACATTTCTCCTAGGAGCAATGGTTCTGTAATGACTACCTCAGTGTTAGTAGGGACTTTAGAAAACGTAACTAAAGGGGCACCTGGGTGGCTCAGTCCGTTAAGCGTCCAACTTTGGCTCAGGTCATGATCTCACAGTTCGTGGGTTTGAGTCCCACATCGGGCTCTGGGCTGACAGCTAGCTCAGAACCTGGAGGCTGTTTCAGATTCTGTATCTCCCTCTTCTTCTGCCCCTCCCCTACTCACGCTGTTTCTCTCTCTCTCAGAAATAAATAAAACATTAACAAAAAAAAGAAAACAAAACTCAAGGTTTTCATACCTT
Organism: Crocuta crocuta; assembly: GCF_008692635.1. Classification (NCBI taxonomy): domain Eukaryota; kingdom Metazoa; phylum Chordata; class Mammalia; order Carnivora; family Hyaenidae; genus Crocuta; species Crocuta crocuta. The sequence goes on from NW_027528818.1 coordinate 803,293, forward strand.
GAATTATGAAAACTGACTATAATCACACAAAAAAACTATGAATAAGTAATAAGCAGAAGATGCTCAAACTCACTAATAATGAAAGAAATTAAAATTTAAAGGAAAATAAAATATCTTCATCTATCTAATTGGGAAACATTAAAAATATTTTTTATTTTATTTTTTAAATATTTTTAATGTTTTTTATTTATTTCTCAGAGAGAGAGACAGCGTGAGCAGGGGAGGGCCAGAGAGAGGGAGCCACAGACTCTGAAGCAGGCTCCAGGCTCTGAGCTAGATGTCAGCACAGAGCCCAATGCGAGGCTTGAACCCACGAATTGTGAGATCATGACCTGAGCCGGAGTCAGACACTTAACCAACTGAGCAACCCAGGTGCCCCTAAAATTATTTTTTAAAGCCAGTGTTAGAGAAAATATAGGAAAACAGGTGCTCTTGAGAACTGCTTGTACATGAGGCCAATTTTCTGGAAGGCATTTGGCCATATACCAAGACTTAAAATAAGCATAACTCCTGATCCAAGAATTCTACTTATGAGAAAGTATCCTGAGGAGATAATTGTACAATTGAAAAAATTTACATTTAAATTTACTCATCACTGCATTGTTTACAATAGTTGCCAATTTGAAAAACCTAAATGCCTAGCAGTATGGGTATTTGTGATATATCCAGTCAATGGAACATTACGTATCCTTTAAAATGATAAATATTATTGCTAATACTGAAAGAATATGTCCATGAAAATATTTAGTGATTAAAGCAGATTGCAGAGGGCAGTGGATCTCGTCAAGGCATTCTGTGTGTGTGTGTGTGTGCATCTTTATGTATGCATAAATATAGAGAGGTATTTCTGAGGAAGTTCACTAAAATGTTAATGGCAATTATTGCTTGGGGGGAGGGGAAGGATTTCAGATAATTTTTACTCGTGTGTCTATTTCTCTGTATTATTTGAAAGTTTAAAATCAGAGAAAAGCTGTTTTTGTTTTTAAACTGTCAATATAACCTCTATAGTTATCGCCTCACATGAGAAAGAGGAGAGTTGGTGACTATGAAGAAGACACAACATCATCAGTTCCCAATTTATAATCTTGGTTGTTTATCGTGTATCCCCATCTCCTAAAAGAAAGCTACACACATAATCAGCACTCATAAATAAATGATGAATAAACAATTTTAAACAATAATTCCAACCCTCCCCCCATTTATTCTTTATGAAATATGCAGGATACAATTATTTAAGCGCGTTCCATTTAAAGATTGTTGAGAAATACTGGACTTACCACACTGTGCTTGATATCTTGTGAATTTTTGAAAGAATTGGTTATATGAGGTAATAGTCCTGCATGCAAATAAAGAGGGAAAATCAGGATTAAAACCAGTGTTAGAATAAAATCTCTCACACTCCCCTTTATACCATAGAAATGAATTGTACACACATTACTTACTTTCCTTTAGAATTTAACCAGTGGCTTAGTCGGTTAAGCATCTGACTTCAGCTCAGGTATGATCTCACAGTTTGTGAGTTTGAGTCCTACGTCAGGCTCTGTGCTGACAGCTTGGAGCCTGGAGCCTGCTTCAGATTCTGTTTCCCTCTCTCTCTGCCCCTCCCCTGCTAGAGCTCTGTCTCTCTCCCTCTTAAAAGTAAATAAACAATAAAAAAAATTTTTTAAAAAGAATTTAACCAATGGAAAAGTTAAGAGTCAGTCAGGTAAAATAACTCTGTAACTAAAAGTTAATTCATAGTAAATATTCTGGAACTTTTGAGGGTAGAGGTAATTTTTTTATGGTACACATTTCAATTTTATTTTAAAACTAAAACCAGACTTATAATAGCTAAGGGGACACTGAAATGATACATCTATAATTTTAAAAATGTTATCAAAATAATTCAGTTTTACGTGTACTTTGTCTTTCTCTATGAGGTTGTCCTTCAGTAAGCCTAAAGTGGGGACTGTTTCAGTCTTTGTTAATTTTCTTAAATTTTAATTCAGCAAAAAATAATTATCTATGTTCCCTTTCCCATCTAAAACTAGTTAACCTTTCAAATGCTGCTCTTTTTAAAAAAGATTTTATTTTTCAGAGCAGTTTTAGGTTCACAGAAAAATTGAGAGAAACGTAGAGTTCCCATATATTCCTGCTCCCCTCCCCATGCGTAGCCTCTCATGATCAACACCCCCCCACCCCCAGAGTGTTACATTTGTTACAGTCAGTGAACCTACTTGTAACATCCTAATCACAGTTTGCATTAAGGTTCACTTTTTGGTGTTGGACATTCTATAGGTTTGGACAAATGCATAATGACACGTGTCCATCATTATAGTATCATACAGAGTATTTTTACTGACCTAAAATTCCTTTGTGCTCTGCTTATTCATTCCTCTTCCTTCCTGGCCCCTGGCAACCTCTGATCTTTTTACTGTATCCATTGTTTTGCCTTTTCCATAATGTCAGGTAGCTGGAATCATAAAGTCTGTAGCCTTTTCAGATTGGCTTCTTTCACTTTGTAATAAGCGTTTAAGCTTCCTCCACGTCTTCCACGATAGTTCATTTCGTTCTAGTGCTGAATAATATCGCGTTGCCTAGATGCACCACAGTCCATTTATCCATCGACTTACTAAGGAGCATCTTAGTTGCTTACCAGTTTTGACAATTATAAAGCTGCTATAAATATCTATGTGTAAGTATTTGTGTGGATCTAAGTCTTCAACTTCTTTGGACAAATCCCAAGGACCACAATTGCTAGATTATATGGTAAGAGCATGTTTAGTTTCCTAAGAAACCACCAAACTGGTTTTCAAAGTGGCTGCACCATTTTGCATTCTCATCAGCAAGGCGCAAGAGTTCCTGTTTGATCTACATCCTCACCAGCTGGCATCTGATGGTGTCAGTGTTCCAAGTTTGGGCCATTCTCATATGTATGTAATGATGTTTCATTGTTGTTTTCTAATTTGCGTTTCCCTGATGACATATGAGGCGGATCATCTTTTCATATGATTATTTGCCATATTTATATCTTCCTAGTGAGGTGTTTGTTAAAGTCTTTGGCTCATTTTTTAGTCAGTTTTTGTTTGTTTGTTTGCTTCTTGTTGTTGAGTTTTAAGAGGTCTTTATATATTTAGAATAACAGTTCCTTATCAAAAGAATCTTTGCAAATATTTTCTCCCTATCTGTGGCTTCTCATTCTCTTGTCTTTTGCAGAGCAGAAAAATTTAATTTTAATAAAGTCCAGCTTATCTATTATTTCTTTCATGGATCGTGCTTTTGACATTATATCTAAAAAGTCATTGCCGTACCATGCTCATCTAGGTTTTTCCCCTATGCTATATTCTAGGAGTTTTAGAATATACTTTACACTTCTGCATTTTACTCTACGATCCATCTTGAGTTAATTTTTGTGAGAGTGTAAAGCGTATGTCTAGATTTTCTTTTCTTTTTTTTTTTCCATGCAGATGCCCAGTTGTTCTAACAAAATTTGTTGAAAAGACGATCTTTTCTCCATTGCACTGCCTTTGTTTCTCTGTCAAAGATAGGTTGCCTGCACTCATGTGGGTCTATTTCTGGGCTCTGTATTCTGTTCCACTGATCTATATGTCTGTTCTTTCACCAATATCACATTGTCTTAATTACTGTGGCTTTATTGTAAGTAAGTATTGTAAGTATTGAAGTCGGGTAGTGTTAAGGCACCTGGGTGATTATTGCTATGGCTGGATTAACATCTACCGTATTTGTTACTGTTTTCCATTTGTTGCCCTTGTTTCTTGTTCCTCAGTTTGTCTTCTACTCTTTCTCTGCCTTTTGTGAGTTTTAATTGAGCATTTTATGTGATTTCATTTTCTCTCCTTTCTTAGCATTTTAACTATACTGCTCTCTCTTTCCCACTCTCTCTCTATTTTTTTTTTTTTTTTACTTTTTAAATGGTTGCCCTAAGGGTTTGCAGTATACAGTTACAACTAATCCAAGTGCATTTTTAAGTAACATTATACCACACGTTATATGAGTTGTGCAAGTGCCGTATAATAACAAAATAGTCCCAGTTCCTCTCCCCATCCCTTATAGCATTGCTGTCATTCATTTCTCTTATTTTTAAGCATAAATAAATATGCATACAGTTGACCCTTTAACAGCATGTGTTAGGACTGCAAAGGCCCACCCATTTATGGACTTTTTACAATGTAGTATTATAAATGTATTTTCTCTTCCTTATGATTTTCTTAATAACATTAATGAAAAAGATGTTATTCTTCATTTTTCATTTGCTTGACAGTGTTTTTGATCTCTCAGATTTATTTTTTGGTTCTTTTTTAGGATTTCCATCTCTCTGCTTACCTTGCCCATCTGTTCTTGTATTCTATCTACTTTATCCATTAGAGCCCTTAGAATATTAATCGTAGCTGCCTTAAGTTCCTGGTCTGATAATACCAAATCCTGCCATGTCTGGTTCTGATGCTTACTCTCTCTCTTCAAGTTGTGTTTTTGCCTTTTAGTATGCCTTGCAACTATTTCTTGAAAGGTGGACATGATGTACCAAGGAAAAGAATTGCTGTAAATAGGCCCTTAATAAGGAAGTGGTGGGCCATGGGGGGAGAGGAAGCGTTCTACAGTCCTATAATTAGGTCTCAGTCGTTCAGTGAGCCTATGCTCTGGACAGTGAACTTCACAACTGTTCTTGAGGTTTTCTTCCTTCCCTGTTAGGTGGAATAGGATGACCAGAGTGGACTGGAGTTGAGTATTTATCTTTTCCTTCATGGAAGGCTAAGGTAAGCTAGAGTATGGTTTTTCCTTTCCCCCGGTTCAGTTAGGCTATGATAATAATACCTCAGTAGATTAGGCTTTGGCAAAGTAGTTTCTCCTGAGGGCAGACCTTGTTAAGAACGTAGGACTCTGGAGTACTTCAAAATGGTACTCCCCCCGCTAGAAGCACAGGGAATTTTTCTCTGGGATTTGCTGCGGTAACCTGGCCAGATTCCTGAAGGTAAATCTCATGATACTGTAGGGGCATTCCTGTGTCTGGGTTCCCCTTGAGTTTTTAACTCCCAGACTTTCCTGCACTGAGCCGCCAGTGAGTTATCAGTTAGAGTCTGGATATTGAGCCCCTGTTACTGGTTCCTATGGTGGTTTCTGCTTGTGAGTCTCTGCTCTGGTAAGCTGCCACTACCTGTATTCACTTCTCTGTCTCTCTACTCTTGGGGCCAGCAGTTTGCCCTGTGTCCTCACCTATCTTAGGAGTCCAAGAAGAGTTGTTACTTTTCAATTTTGTTCAGCTTTTTACCTGTTGCTAGAATGGAGAGGCATCTTCCAAGGTCCTTACAAGCAGAACCAGAAGCCAGAAGTTGAGGTAAACATTTTTATATGTGGAACATTCTACAATGCACAGCTTATACTTTTAGAATCAGAGTGAACCAAGGCTGTGCTGAAATGGTAAGACCATTTTTCTCAAGGCCTGAAGAAGCCCTGGTATATTTTTTTTAACAATTTTATTGAGATATAATGTATATATCATAAAATTGACCCACTTTAAGTATATAGTTCAGGGACTTCAAGTAAATTTACTGATTTATATACAACCATCATAACACCATAAACTAGTATTAGAGCCTGTTCATTATCCCAGTAAGATCTCTCATGCCCATTAATGGCTAATCTTCTTTCCCATCCTCAGCCCCAGAAAGCCACTAACCTACTTTCTCTATAGATTTGCTTTTATTGGACATCACACATAAATGGGAATCATCTACCAGGGTTTTGTTTTTGTTTTTTGTTTTTTATCTCTGCCTTCTTTGACTTAGCATAATATTTTTGAGGTTCAACCACATTTCAGCTTTTTGGTATTTTGTTCCTTCTTACTGATGAGCAGTATTCCATTGTAAGAATATACCAAATTTTGTTGTCCATTCACCATGATAGACATAAGGCTTGTCTCCAATTTTGGCTATTATGGATAATGTTGCATGAACATTCAGGTGCAAGTCTTTGTATAGACATATGTATTCATTTCCCTTGGGTATATGCTTATATGTGGAATTGTTAGATCCTATGGTAAGTTTACGTTTAACTTAAAAAAAAATTGTCAAAGTGTTTTCCACAGTGGCTGTACTATTTTACATCCTCATTAGCAATGAATGAAGATTCTAGTTTCTCCACATCCTCTCCAACATTTGTTATTGTCTGTCTTTGTGATGATAGCCATTCTCATGGATGTGAAGTGGTATCTCACTGGCTTTAATTTACATTTCCTTAATGACTAGTCATGTTGCATTCTCTGGTACACTTTGATTTAAAAAATAAGAGAAAAATTTTGATTTGATTAAAAATAAATAAAAAGGGGCCTTTCTTGGCAAAATATGATGGGGTCTCTTTATTAGGAATGAGTCAAGGGAGAGGAATAGTTTTTGTCAAATGCTCATTGCTATTTGTGCAATTTTATGCTGATAAACTTTTAAAAACAAGATATGTTAAGCTAAAGTCAAATACAGAGTCCAACAGTTTATTTAGTTGAATTCAAGGAAAACCTGATTTTTCACAGCTACAGTAAAAGCAGGTGGATAAAAAGTTTATCCTGCACAATTAGTTCTGATTATTCCATTAGCTGTGAATCCGTAGCCTTTCAAAGCTCTGCAAGACTTTTATAAATCCTGCAGGCCTGCCAGAGGCTTTAAAAAAAATAAGGCTTTTTATGTCACCTTGCCTTTCAAGAATTATATGAGATAATCAGTAATTAGTAAATGATATGATTCAATAATATTAAAGTTTTATAGAATGTATTTTTGAGGTATTTGGTGGATTATGGGAAAAAAACAGGCATTAGAATTTGTGCTAGACTATGCATGAGGGACTTATTCTATATGTCCATCTTTTACCCAAACTTGGTCATTTTTCAGAGCATTTTTTTGACATTTTCAGAAATGTCTTTCATTTTCTTTAGTCTGTTTGTGGAGAGGAACATCAGCAAGCCCACGTATGTTAGAGTATGGTTAGCTAGTGAATTTTTTTCTTTGTGAGTTCACAGTTAACAAAGTAGAGTCCACAGTGCCACTTGACCTTGGTGGTTTCAGCTGGCCTTTTAATTAAGGACATTTAATGTTACCCTAATCTGCTAGTGTGTATCCACCTCCCTGCTTCCCCTTCCTAATCTTAGAGTGGTAAACAAACTGAGCAATTTTGTGGATGACACTAACAATGTTAGTAACCGCCAACAAATTCTATCTTTACATATTGGGTCCTTAAATGTTGTGCCAATACTAATGTGATACTATAGGTATTTGGTTTTTTAAAGCATGTTATCAAGAGAGCAAGTATAAGAGGGCACCTGAGTGGCTCAGTTGGTTAAGCATCCTACTTTGGCTCAGGTCATGACCTCATGGTTTGTGGGTTCAAGCCCCCCATCAGGCTCTGTGCTGATAGCTCAGAGCCTGAAGCCTGCTTTGGAGTCTCTGTCTCCCTCTCTTTCTGCCCCTCCCCCACTTGCACTGTCTCTCCCTCTTAAAGGTAAACAAACATTTTTAAAAATTAAAAAAATAATAAGGCATGTAATGGTCTGTATATTCAGTGAAAAATATTCTATCAATATTAAGTTTCTTGAGTATGATAATAGTATTATGGTTATGTAAGAGGACATTCTTACTCAGGTAAGTACTGGAGTATTTAAGGATATACTATTACAATATCTGTAATTCATTCTCAAAAGTTCAGCATAGAATATATATATCAAGTATTGGTATAAAGAGACAGAGGGCGCACTGGGTGGCTCAGTTGGTTAAGTGTCAACTCTAGGTATTGGTTTCGGTCATGCTCTCTCAGCCCTGGGATCAAGCCCCAAGTTGGGCTCTGTGCTGACAGTCTGGACCCTGCTTGGGATTCTCTCTCTCCCTCTCTCTCTGCCCCTCCCCCACTCATGCTCTCTGCCTCAAAAAAAAATAAACATTTAAAAAAGAGACAAAATGGGGCGCCTGGGTGGCTTAGTCGGTTAAGCGTCCGACTTTCACTTAGGTCATGATCGCGCAGTTCGTGGGTTCGAGCCCCGCGTCGGGCTCTGTGCTGACTGCCAGCTCAGAGCCTGGAGCCTGTTTCAGAGTCTGTCACTCCCTCTCTCTCTGACCCTCCCCTGCTCACGCTGTCTCTCTGTCTCCTAGAAATAAATAAAACATTTAAAAAAAATAAAAATAAAAAAATAAAAAAGAGACAAAGTTCCATGTTAACAAACGGGGCAAAATGTTAACAATTGATGAATATAGGCGAGAGTAGTAAATATTGCTTGTGCTATTCCCTCAACTTCTCTAGTGATTAAAAATTTTTTTCAAGTTGTGACTAAAAAAATAAGGCACTTTCATAATTACAGATAAAGAATGCTATTATCATATTTTATAATGACTAAAAACAGGCAAAAAAAAAAAAAAGACTAGGAAAACCAGCCAGTATCATCCCAAATTACATTGGAGTCATAACCAAGAACAGACCTGAAAACAGTGCTTTCCCGTCTTCCCATCTTCTCCCCATATAACCAACCCCATGCATCCCGTAGGCAAATAGCACAGTTTGTTCACGCAAGCCCACTAAAGTCACTGTAGTGCCCAGTAGAGTGCTATCTTTTAAGTTCACCGGCACTTTCTATTGCACCCCCTCCTAGTAGATGTTATGCTTCAACAGTAAAGTGCACACAGTAACAGATGGCATCTTGTGACCTTCTTAATAACAGGCTTGGCTGCCAGTGTTCCTTTGTGTCCAGTCTCTGCAGGGAATTTGGAAACTGTTGCCTTATACTTGAATATTTTCTGGCAAAGTCATAACCATTTATTACACTGGTTCCTAATTTAATATAGTCAGAGAGAGCAGAATAAAATTCCTAACTGCTGAAAGGGACATCGGTATTTCCTGAGTCTGGGGACTCTATTCAGGGATTTTGGGGATTGTGCTGGCAATCATTCAGCGTATCTGTCACTTTTAGTGTGGTAAGGACATCAATCCCAGGCAAACTGCTTATCGGGCTATCTAGATTTATCTGTGGCCAATGTAAGATTGTTGTCTTTCTGTAGTTTAAAAGAAATGCACTTCCCCCAGCAAGGCATACAAATGAGCCAGAAAATAAACTAAATCCCAGAATTCCAAGGTCCCTCTGCTGTGATAGCCCGTACTAGGAGTAAATGTGGGGACCCTGCATGGAGTGGGGCTTGTTCTAAGTCACCCTGTTCCCTCCGTTGCACAGCGGGGCAGCCAGTGGACATCAGGCTCCGCACTGAGAGGAGGAGGGGTGGGAATGAGGGCACTAGGTGGTGAGGTGAGGGAGCAGCCTGCTGGTCTGGCCCTCCAAGTCCTCAACTCTCCCACAGAGGCAGCTTTCATCTGGCAACAATGGAAGTCAAACAAGGGTGGCCCCAAGAAAAGACAATGAAGATAGTCACACCAAAGCCCAAAGAGTCTCCTTCTCCCAACAGGATGAACCTGGAAGGGCTGTACCAGCAGAAAAATGATAACATCAGTCCCTGTCAAGCAAGCAGAGTGTAAATGGAGAGACAGTTGAATTGTTTAACAATTTCTATTTGTTGTAATGCAGTTTTATAATGCTTGCTTTTTTTCGTTGAGCCCAGAAGTAAACTTGCACATAGATAGTCAATTCGTTTACAACAAAGGAGCCAAGAAGATACAATGGGGAGAGGACAGTGTCTTCAATAAATGGTGTTGGGAACACTGGGCAGCCATATAGAACAAAATAAAACTAGACTACTTTCTTATACCCGACACAAAAGTTAACTCAAAATGGTTTAGAGACTTGAATGTAAAACCTGAGGCCATAAAACTCCTAGGTGAATGCATGGATGGTAACCTCCTTGACACTGGTCCTAGTGATGTGTTTTGGATCTGATTCCAAAGGCAAGAGAAACAAAAGCAAAAATAAACAATTGGGACTACATCAACCTTAAAAGCTTCTGCACTGTGAAGAAAACCAGCAACAAAACAAAAAGGCAGCCTACTGAATGGAAGAAGATATTTGCAAATGATATATCCAATAAGGGGTTAATATTCAAAATATATAAAGAAGTCACACAACTCAACAACAACAACAACAAATACCCCAAGCAAACCAATTAAAAATTGGGCAGAGGATCTGAATAGACATTTTTAAAAGAAGACATACAGATGGCCAACATGCACATGTAAAGACAGTCAACATCACTAATCATTGGGGAAATGCAGATCAAAACCACAGTGATCTATCATCTCACCCTGTTAAAGTGGCTATCATCAAAAAGACAAGAAATAATAAGTGTTGGCAAGGATGCTGAGAAAAGGGAACACTCTCGCACTGTTAGAGGAAATGTGAATTGGGGCAGCCACTATGGAAACCAGTATGGATATTCCTCAAAAAATTAAAAATAGAACTACCAAATGATCTAGCTTTTCCACTTTTGGGTATTTATCTGAAGAATATGAAAACATGAATTTGAAAAGATACATGCACATCTGTATCCATTGCAGCATTATTTATAATAGCCAAGATATGGCAACAACCTAAGTATCCATTGATTGATTATCCATTGAAGGACAAAGAAGATGTGGTATTTATGTAATGGAATACTACCCAGCCATAAAAGAGAACGATATCTTGCCATTGGTGACAACATGGATGGTAAGTGAAATAAGTCAGAAGGAGAAAGATACCATATAATTGAACTTCTGTGTGGAGTCTAAAAAAAAAGACAAAGCAAAGCAAAAACAAACTCCTAGATACTTGGTGGTTACCAGAGAGGAAGGCGGTTGGGGATGGGCAAAATGAGTGAAGGGGCTCAATTTTATGATGACGGGTGAAAACTAGACATACATAGTGTATACACTATGATGTGTGTGAATTCTTGTGAAAAAGAATTTGAGAATATTTTTCCTATGATGATCATAAATCACACTTAAAAACAGCCCATGTGATTTGCATATATATGAATGGATATATATCTACAAAGAGACAATCAATAGATCAATGGTCACTTGACTTCATGTTTTAACTCCTATCATTAGGGGCTTCTAGCACAATTACAGTTGATAATCTAAAAACTGGACATGGAAATTGAAAAGAAGCACAAAGAAGGTATTACTTGAGTAAGTTAAATAATTCTGCTGAGATGTACTGTCACCTCTCAAGGAAGAGAGTAGTCATTGTGAAGTTAAAATGACCACTGGAGGAGAGTGAAAAAGGCACCATGAGCCAAATCCCTTAATAAGTCATCATCTTGAATGTATATGTTTATGCCGTTTCTTCCTTTCCTCCTACCAGTGCTGTGCCCTTACAGCAGGAGAGGAGGTAGGAAAACATCATGTAATGGGAAATCATTGCTTTTGTGACTCATGTTATCACCCTTCAAGGGGTGCCTGGGTGGCTGATTCGGCTAAGCATCCAACTTTAGCTCAGGTCATGATCTCATGGTTCGTGGGATCAAGCCCTGAATCAGGCTCTGTGCTGACAGCTCGGAGCCTGGAGCCTGCTTCAGATTCTGTGTCTCCCTCTCTCTCTGCCCCTCCCCCACTTGTACTCTCTTTCTCTCTGTCTCTCTCGCTCTCGCTCTCACTCCCACTCCCGCTCTCTCGCTCTCGCTCTCTCGCTCTGTCTCTCCTAAATAAATAAATTAATAAACATTAAAAGAAAAAAAAAGAGCCTCCACCCATCCAGCTCCAGGACCCGCAGCTGCCAGCGCTCACCAGCCATGGGTAATTAGCATGCTTAATCAGAATTCTGGAGGGCACAGATAGCACTATAAATGCAATAGGACTGGACTCTGTGCTACTCAGATCAGATGCACTGTCACCTTAACTTACTGTGAATGACGTGATCAGGCTGTTTAATTCCCCGTACCCTCGCTCAGACTTGTCTCGGAGCTACGCAGTGTGTTTTAATTTCGTGTTCATTACCGCACAGGGGAGAAAGAAAGTCTGTCCCGGTTTTAACAGTAGCACAAATGCTTAGCTGTCCTGTCCTTTTGCCTCAACAAACCGTGGAAGAACACAGAAAACCTGCCCCAAATGTACGATTCCAATAAAGCCACATTTTATTAGGAAAGCCAGCAGACTAGGGATTGTCCAAGGCAGCCATTAAAGACGTTTATCTCCCTTATTTGGGAAGTAATGTCCACCCCGTGCCCACCACACATGTGCGCATGTTAAACCTTTAAATACTACAGCGAGAAAGATGGCCAGAAGATCGTATAAAGTGCTAAAAAGTCCTCGTTCGAGATTTCAGTCATTAGTCTTATTAAACCTTTGAAGATGGAGCCCTGAGAGATGAAAATTATCTGGGAAAAGCCTGTTGTGTTTTTTCCTCCAAATCAGCGCATGTGGCAGGAAGGCCAGTTGTTCCCTTCTATACTGTGCAGTAGCTACCAGGAAGTGGCCGCCCAGCCGAGGAACCCACTTCTAAACGCTCTGGAATCTAGGTGGAGCCTTGTGACTACTCCCATTGCAATGTGACCATGAGAGGCGCATGTCATTTCCAGGCTGAAGTGACAAAACAGCAGGTGCACCTTCCCTACCCTTTACCCCCCCACCACGAACCAGATGGAAACAAAGAACTCTGGCACCCCAGGGCATGGTGAAACCCCAAAATAAAGGAAATCTGTGTCCCTGGAGCATGTGGAACATTCTGCCTGCAAAACACCCACCTTGGGCTGTATATGAAGAAAAAATGATGGTTTATTATGCTAAGCAACTTGAATTTAAAGTTTACATATTATAGCAGCTAGTGTTATTCTATTATAAATAAAACAGGGTGGTGGTGGTGGTGGTGGTTATAGATTAGTAAATATAGTTTACTAGTTGGTGGTTTATAGCTTTGGTTTCTCTTCTTAGTTTTTTTTGATGTACCCAGTGAAGTTCGGAATACCTTACCTAGATCTCCAAACTCTGGTAGAAGTGACCTTCTAGGATTAATATGGACGAGGACATTTTGGCCCCAGAATAACTCATTTTTAAGAATCACAGATCCAGAGTGCAAAATACTCATTTTCTTGCTAAAGACACCTTGTCTTTACGAGGCAAATGGAAACTATATGGACTACAGTCAAGAACCTAAAAGTTACAAAGACAATGACTCTGGAAAACGGGCTCACAGCTGACTGTCACACTTACCCTTAGCATCTATAGACTCTTGGGGACCAGCCTTAGACAGTGTGGAACTGAAGGCAGAGCCATTTGGTGATGACATCCTGAAGCAAGTAGAAGAAACAAGTTATGAGTGTGTGGGTCGATGAGCCACCGCCTATGGTCTGAGAGGGATTTTCACTCATCTTCTCATTTGACTTCATAAACGTTTGCTTCTTCTCCTCTTTCCACACTCCCAACCGTAACCCTGCACTCCCATGAAATCAACTCGTTGGACTTTCTTACTGTCTTTAGTGATGTGTTTGTTCTATTTCATCATAAAAGGGTAAAACATTCAATTTTTTTACATGAAAAGCTCAAACATTAAGTTCACAATTGTTTTCGCAGGATTTGTGAGTCTTTCTCTAGGGAGTTTTTTTTTAATGTTTATTAAAAATTTTTTTTGATATAGTTTAATGTCAAGTTGGTTTCCATATAACAGTGCTCATCCCAACAAGTGCCCTCCTCCATGATTATCACCCATTTTCCCCTCTCCCCCACCCCCATCAGCCCTCAGTTTGTTCTAGTATTTAAGAGTCTTTTATGGTTTTCCTCCCTCCCTCTCCTTAACTATTTTTTCCCCCTTCCTCTCCCCTATGGTTAGTTATCCCCTATGGATAGTTTAACATAAACTTAAGTTTCTCCTGTTCAACATATGAGTGAAAACATATGGTATCTGTCTTTTTCTGCCTGTCTTATGTTTTTTAAAGTATTTATTTATTTTTGAGAGAGAGGGAGAGACAGAGCGTGAGAAGAGAGAGAGGAAGACACAGAATCTGAAGCAGGCTGTGCTGACAGCTCAGAGCCCAATGGGGGCTCAAATTTACAGACTGCGAGATAATGACCTGAGCTAAAGTTGGACACTTAACCAACTGAGCCACACAGGAGCCCATAATGTTTATTTATTTTTGAGAGAGAGGGAGAGACAGAGCGTGAGAAGAGAGAGAGGAAGACACAGAATCTGAAGCAGGCTGTGCTGACAGCTCAGAGCCCAATGGGGGCTCAAATTTACAGACTGCGAGATAATGACCTGAGCTAAAGTTGGACACTTAACCAACTGAGCCACCCAGGCGCCCCAGGGGAGTCGTTTTCAAGATTAGTGCTATGAATGGAACAGGAAATATTACAGTAATTGTGTTGATTTCCCAGCAAAGTGTAGAACTTAACAGCAGAGGAGTAATTCAGGAACTTTCAGATGCTGTGTCTGCCCTTCAAAACACATCTATATCTCAGTTTCCCTGAATCCATATATGATGCTTTGGGCAAGCAGGGTCTTGGTGGGAAGCACAGTTATCTTGTATGGAATAGGCAGTCATCAATTTCTAGAGTGTAGCACATTGTTTATGGCACCTGATTAGAGAGAGAAGAGAGTCTCCAAGTTCCAGGGACCTGGAACTATGTGTGTGAAGTGGAGGTAGAGTGGGATTGACGTTAGCCTCGAGAGTCCTAAAATGCTCCTGGACATGCATCCAGCCAACAGACCAGCCCTAACCATCCCTATGACAGGGGCCGGCAACCCACCCTACATATTCTTCTAACCTACAGCAGCAGATGAGTCACTTGAGAGTGTTAATTATAAAAGCAGACTTCTGGTGCACCTGGTGGCTCACTTGGTTAAGTGCTGGACTCTTGATTTCGGCTCAGGTCATGATCTCAGGGTTCATGGGTTCGAGCCCTACGTCTGGCTCTGTGCTGTCAGTGTGGAGCCTGCTTTGCCCTCCCCCCGCTCCGCCCTCCCCTCAAAACAAACAAACAAACATTTAAAAAATAAAATGCAGATTTCTGAGCCCAATCCAACTGATTAATTTTCAATAGATTTGGGGTAGGTCCAATACAGGTAGTCAGCGGACCAGTTTGTTAACGTCTATGGAAATCTTCTTTGCTTCTCTTTGTATTTTTTATCACCTAAGCAGACATACCCAAACACTGGGGTTTGGGCTGTTTTTTAAAAGATATATAGAAATACATGCAAATGGATTTATACAATACATGCTACGTCTGGCTCACAGAGCTCAACATTCCATTGTGACATTACTGGGGATAACCATAGTTTGCTCCCACTCATTGTAACCACTGTCTATCCATTCCACTGGAGGTGAACAATCCTGATGCTACGTTTGGCTTGTTTTTAACTTTTTTACTATTATGAAAAGTGCTGCTGTGAACATGCTTATAGATACGTGTTTCTTGGTGCACACATGAAATGCATTTCAGCCGTGCATATACATAGAAGTGGAATTGTTAAGTTTTAGAGTATCTGTGGCATCAACTTTGGTTGATAAGACCAGACTGGTTTTCTAAAGAGCTGTATCAGTACCATTGCTGTCGGCTGTATAGGAGAGATCTCGTTGCTGTACACCCCCACCAACACTTAGCATTGACACTCTTATTTTTTTTTTATTTTTTATTTTTTTACAAATAGTTTATTGTCAAATTAGTTTCCACATANCATTGACACTCTTTTTAATTTTAACCTTTCTGGAGGATCATCTATATGAGTAAAATTGTTATGGTTTTAATTTGTATTTACTGATTACTGATGCAGTTAAGTACCTTTTGATAAGTTTATTCATCACGGTGTATCTTGGTTTATGAATTTCATTTTTAAGTCTCTTTTCCCATTTTTCTAGCTGTTGTCTTTTTCCTACTAGTTTATAGAACTCTTTATACTATATTATAGTTATGAGCCCTTTGCCGGTCACTGAGTTGAAAATATCTTCATCCTCTCTATGGCTCACATTTTCCTACCTTTAGTGGGGTATTGTGTTACCAGAACTCAAAAGTATTGGGTGGTTTGAGTATAATACTCAAAACAACCCAAACAACCATCACCAATGGATGAACAAAAGGTGCTGTATACATGCAATGCAGTATTATTCAGCCTTAAAAAGGGAATGAAATTCTTTTTTTTCTTTTTAACTTTTTTTAATGTTTTATTTATTTCTGAGAGAGAGACAGTGTGAGGAGGGGAGGGTCAGAGAGAGAGGGAGACACAGAATCTGAAACAGGCTTCAGACCCTGAGCTAGCTGTCAGCACAAAGCCCGAGGCGGGGCTCGAACCCATGAACCATGAGATTATGACCTGAGCTGAAGTCGGACGCTTAATTAACCAACTGAGCCACCCAGGCGCCCTGGGAAAGAGACTTTTAAAAATGAAATTTATAAACCAAGATATACAGTGATGAATAAACTTATCAAAAGGCACAATTGCATCAATAATCAGGAAATACAAGTTAAAACCACCCAATACAATACCACCGATACCCAATATTGTTTTTTTATCTACCATATTTATCATATATATGTATATATCATATTTATCATATATCATTTTTATATAGGAGTGTCTCTTAGGACAAGTGTCTTAATCATGTTGTTCAAATTTGGTGTGTTCTTGCCGATTTTTTGCTTGTTCTACCAGTTACTGAGAGAAGAGTGTTAAAATGTTCAATTATGATAGTGGATTTGCTCATTTCTCTTTTAGTGTCTCCAGTGTTACCTTTTTAAAAATTTAACTCTTCAACAATTTTAGATTAACAGAATTATTGTGCTGACAGTCCAGAGAGTTCTCATATACTCCACACCCAGTTACATCTATTATTAGTCATCATGTCTTCTTAGGTTCCTCCTAGTAGTGACAGTTTCTCAGACTTTCTTGTTTTGATGATCTTGACAATGTTGAGGATTACTAGTCAAGTATTTTGTAGAATTCTCTCATTGGGAGTTACCTGATGTACTGCTCATGATTAGATGAGGGTAATGTATTTTGAGGAAGAAAACCACAGAGTTAAAGTACTGTTCTCATACCAAGGGTAAAGACTATTGGTATGGCTTTTCATTATTGATATTATTACCTTGTTCAGCTAGCCTGAGTAGTATTTGTCAGGTTTCCTCTCTTTTCCCTTTCTATAGTCAGCAGAAGAAAGTCACTGTGTACAGCTCACACGTAACTACCCTGAGTTATGCTCCACCTCCTCGAGTACAACATAACTACATAAATGATGAAAATGTTCTGCGTGAGAGATGTGTCCTTTTTCCCTCACTAATGAATTAATTTAGTTATTCATTTATCATAGTATGGACTTGTGCTAATTTTATACTTTGGGCTGTAATCCAATGCTGCTTTATTTTGTTGCTCAAATGTTTCCAGCTTTGGTCATTGGGAGCTCTTTCAGTTGGCTCCATCATTTTTGTTTTGTTTTATTTTGTTTTGTTTTGTGTTGTTTTGTTTGACACTTTCTGGCACTACAATATACTCCAAACTCATCTTGTATATGTCCCGCTCCAGTCTGAGAATCACCATTTGTCCAAGAAACGGTGGTTCCATACTGGAGAATAGTATTAAAAACTAAAATCTGGGTACTTGGTGTGCTCACTGTTACAAGGTCTTGCTCTCGGGTCCTCTCAGCTGATGTCCCGTATGGATGTGGGCTGCACACAGGGACCAAGGACGTACATACATATGTGCTCACTAATCTGTGTATATACATAAACCAATAAATGTTTCTTTATATAACCATCTATATTTATATTAAGCTAAACACATGCTCATACTGATATTCAATTCTAATCCATTGCTACGTGGATCATTCTATCCTCTTCCCTGTGTTTATCATTAAGTTCCCACTCCAACATCCATTGTCCATATACTTAATTGTTCAGTTCCAATATATATAAAGTGGTTTCAGAATTGTTCCCTGTCCCCCTCTGGGAAACAACGTTATCAACTAGAGTACAGTGGTTAGGCATTGTTCCTTTAGCCTTTTAGTCTCACAATCTCCATTCATTTCTAAGGTTACTTAGATCCGGGGCCCCTGGGTGGCTCGGTTAGTTAAGCATCTGTCTCTTAATTTCGGGTCAGGTCATGATCCTAGGTCATGGGCTTAAGCCCCACGTGGAGTGCTCTGCTGACAGCACAGAGCCTGGGGATCCTCCCTCTCCCTCTCGCTCTGTCCCTCCCCCCTTCAATATAAATAAACTTAAAAAAAAATAAAGTTACTTAGATCAGCACTTTATTCCCACACCCCCTTCAGTGAGCTTGTTTCATACATTCATAATACACATTTATATTACTTTGTCACATTTTGTATGCCATCCTGGGAACCCGCCTACTTCCTAAATAATTTCTTTAAATCTACATATATATATTAAATGTTACTCTTTGCTCTGTGAAGTACTGTGGGTTTTCACAGAAACTTAATGTCTTATAGTGACCGTTACTGTATCATATAGGATGGGTTCACTGACCTTACAAGTCCTTGTTCTTCACCTACTCAGCTCTTTCCACTCCCCTGTCAACCACTGATCTATTTGCTGTTTTAGTTTTGCTTTTCCAAAATATCATATAGTTGAATATGCAACGTGTGCCTGTCAAACCAGCTTCTTGTAGTTTGGGCAGTGGAGCTAAGAGTCCTCCATGTCTTCTGTGGCTAAATTATTGCATCCACTGTATGGATGTGACCGTTTTTTCTTGATCACCTATGGGTGATCAAGGACACTTTGTTTCCTTCCACTGTGGGGCAATTATGAATAAAGCTCCTGTAAACATTCACCTGCAGGTGTTTGTGTAGATGTAAGTTTGTAAATCAGGTAAATATCTAGGAACACGATTGCTAGATTATATAGTAGGACCATGTTTAGTTTTGTAAGAAACTGCCGGCCCTCTTTGTTTTTAACTGAATTCTCTATTTGTTTCCTTCAAGCACAAATAGCTGTTTCCCTGGTGATTGTTTCCTTCACCAGACTCTAAGCTCCGTGAGGACAAGAGCCACATAGATGGTTTTTTAAAATTTTTTAAATGTTTTATTTATTTTTGAGAGCAAGAGACAGAGCAGGGGAGAGTCAGAGAGAGGGAGACACAGAATCTGAACAGGCTTCAGGTTCTGAGCTGTCAGCACAGAGCCTGACGCAGGGCTCGAACCCACGAACTGAGAGATCATGACCTGAGCCAAAGCCAGATGCTCAACTGACTGAGCCACCCAGGCGCTCCGGTAGTATCTTAATAAATATAATCATTTAATGAATGGATAAAAGAAATACTTTAATAAACAAAGCATCAAGACTTAAAATTATTTATACTGAGCCATATCCCTGTCTTAGGAATTCCAAAGGGCAACTCTTTTTTTCTTTAATTGAAGTGCAGTTGACATACAGTGTTACATTAGCTTTAGATGTCAAAATTCAACTCCTATTTTAACTTCTGCAGACAAGTGAAATTGATAAATGACCGTATATACCACACTAATCTCCCTTCTCCCAATGCAGGATCTTTCTTTTTGCATGTTTATGAACTTTACGTATTTACTGCTAAAACTGTACTGTTAAAACTGATTCAGGACCAAATGATTGACACTTCTACCAAGTTTCTTCTGTCTTGCTTTATATGGTTATTCAATGTATGTGGTGAATAAATAAGTGAAAAAAAGGTCTTGTGTTTTGTATACCTTAATATTTCCCTGACTTAACACATTTTAAATAATCAGTCATTTTATATTTTATTCAAAAATCCTCCTTGGACTATTTTGATTGTACAGCAGTATAAAAATGTCTGCTTAGAGCCTTACAAAATTTTAATCAAACAGCTTTTGCTCGGAACTTAAGACATTTGCGTTGGGGCTAAAATTAACTAAGAAAAAGATTAAAAACAAAAGCAAATTTAGAATTTAATCAGTGCTTTCAAAATGAGCTGAATCTGCCCTTCATCTTCATTTATAACACTTACTGCTTTTTAACCTATAATAGAATAAGCTGTAGTTGTGCCAAGGATATATTTACATTTCTGGAGTCCCAAGAAAACAGAGAAACCTCACAAGGCTGGGGTCTGTCATGGTGTGCAATGTCACAGAGAGCATTGGTTGGCATGATGCATGAGATGAACACACTCCAAATGGGACACAGATTCGAAGTTCTGGACATTTTTTTACCAGATATCATATTTCTATACTTTTTGAGTTACTAAATATTTTTTTCTGATCTGGTGAGTGGATCTATTTGGATATCAGATTTCAAACACTATTTTCAGAGAGGATGACCCCGACCATGCATAAAGATTCCTCTATCTGGCCAAAAGATATTTCAAAATTGATAGAATTGGCAAAGGGATTTCCAAAATTAATTGAAGTGTCAACATACTGTAGCACAATTAAAAATACAGAGACAGAGACTAGAGCCTGGGTGGCTCAGGTCATGATCTCATGGTTCATGGGTTCAAGCCCTGCTTCAGCACAGAGTCCAGTTCGTGGGTTCGAGCTGTCAGCACAGAGCCCGGAGCCTGCTTCAGATTCTGTCTCTCTCTCTCTCTCTCTCTCTCTCTCTCTGCCCCTCCCCCACTCTGTCTCTCAAAAATGAATACACATTAAAAATCTTTTTACATAAAAATATAGAGACTAGAGTTTTCTGGAATAAACTAGACAAGGCACCCAATAGAAGAGTAATTCTGAGACATTTAAGCTTTCAGCACTGTTTTGATTATTTGGAAAGACCTGGAAGGCAATACAGTTAATAATTATTAGGGCGTTATTTGAGTTATTACATCTCAAGTTGGAGCCAACAATCCAATTGATTTTCAAATAAATTTCCAGAATTTGGATAAGATATTAGACAATTAATATACAGAGGGACATATTTCATAACAAGTCCTCATAGTTTTACACATTTCCACTTAGCAGCTTTCTGTCTCAAACTCAATGAGCTATTTGTGGTTCTCTGATCATGCTTGGATTAAACACTTCCTTGCCTTTGTGCATACTCTCTTCTTTATGCAATATGCGTTTTCTTTCCCTACCTCCTAAACCAGCTTAGAGGAAACCTTCACTGATATCTTTCCAGAAACACAAAACCCCTTCCCCCACCAAAGACAGTAATTAAAATGTTCTTCCTTTGTGATTATTTATTTCTATAGTTTCAGTCAGCATATTAAACCAATTATTCTTTTCTGTGGGCCTATTGTAAAACTGAGCTTAAAGTAAAGACTCAGAAAGTGTCTTTCAGGCCCTCAACGCTTGCATTTGTTGACAGACCATACCAGATGGGGAAGAGAGGGGGGTTTAGTCCACCTTCTTCCTGCTCTGAGAGAATTTTTCAACTTCTAAAAGTGGAAAAACTAGACAAGAAACAAATTGAAATTCTCAGGAGCACCTCTTTGCTGAGCAGAGAATACAAAATACCTACAATTTAATCAAATACTCACACTTTAGCTCTTCACGAGTAGGTAGTTATACATAATGTTAAGACTAAAAGAGAACATAATCATAATTTCAGCTGGTTACTGACATTTAGCTCTTCTTCCCGCTGACATTTACACAGGAAAATACACAGAGTTAAAGCCTATGAAGGCTCGCAGGGTCTACAATACCTTGTTCCTCCTACTCCCATTCTTGTCTATTTATAGTGACATATCCAGGTGCAAATTACAAAGAAATCTTACTGGTTACACTCAGGCCAATGCTGTCCTGCTTTAAGAGAAAATCGACTGCGTGTGGGCTCATCCAGTTGTTTTTTCCGGTAACTGCCTTCATATGTTGTCACAGAACACTCTGACCACCTTGCTTCTTTCTGCCAAGCTATGCCAGCCTTGCGTCTGATCAGATCGAACTCTTGGGAGGTGAGAGGGCTGAAGGGCAGAATAATTTGTGGAGTTAAGTAGAAGAAGTGTGACATAGCCAAGGATGGCCTGCGCTGAATGACAACTTGTCAAGCCCTCTGCATAATGGAGAACTAATTTCCTTTTAGTCTCAAGAAATAATTGACCGGGCTCACCAAACTTTGTAACTCTGACGGTCACAGAATATAGAGGCTTAACTCTCTTAAAGTTGCCAAGCAACAGATTGCAAAATTCCACATATTCTACCGTCAAGCCCCCAATTTTAACTAGCAAATGCGTAAGGTATAGAATGTTCTGGCCTTTGCTCTGAGCAATATACAGCCCCAAATTATGTCAAGAAAGCAGGTGGCAACTGCTTTCCTAAATAAAACAGTGAATCCTAATGATGGTGGCGTAAGAGGTGGAAACAAGAGATAAAAGAGCAGTGCCAAGCTTTCGTTTCTTCTAAAGACTGGGCTCCGAGGATCTGGAAGCAAAATGAACTGTTTGTGATGTCAACAATAGCAGGTGACTCAGACAGCTTTTACATCATAGAGCAATGGTGCTTAAGCTGGCTGTACACTAAAGTCACCCCAGGAGCTGTTAAAATAAGCAGCAACTCAGACCTCACCCACACCCCCATCCCACCCCCATAGAGCCTGATTTAACTGGTCTGGAGTAGGGCCCAGGCACTGGTATATTTTAAAAGCTGACTCCTGGAGAATTCTAAAGACAGCCAGGGTTAAGAATTAAGGTCATTGAAATATCACTGTGAACCTTTTTTAGGTTGAGAGGTGATAGTATTCAATTGTCCATTCATGTGATTTCCTCCATCCCTCACTCATAAATACTCTAAAGCTGCTTCATGTATTTGCCTATCCTTTGCCACAGTAACAAACAATTCATTGGCCAATCAAAATAGATTTTTCAACTTTCGTCCTTTTATCACCTCTTGGAGGGGTGCCTGGGTGGCTCAGTCGGTTAAGCTTTTGACTCTTAATTTCAGCTCAGGTCATGATCTCGTGGTTGGTGGGATCAAGCCCAGCGGCCGGCTCTGCATGGACAGCTTGGGGATTCTCTGTCTCCCATTCTCTCTGCCCCTCCCCCACTTGTTCTCTCTCTCTCTCTCTCTCTCTCTCTCTCAAAAAAGCAAACTAAAACAAAAACAATCAGCTCTTGGAGCAGTTCTCCACCTTCAGTGCTCATTCCCATAACCTGCGGAATGGTTTACAGACACAGATGTCATGCCTCATCTGGAGGCAACCAGATGGGGGCAGCACTGCCAAGAGGCCCCTCATCAGCATTAAAGAACCAGAATCTCCATAGGTGTTTGGATGAGCACCTACCGGCCTGTTAAATATGCCGTTAAATATGCAGAGGCCTCAGCTCTGCCTTCAGGGACCAGACAGGTCTGAGGAGAAGCCCAGGGATCGCATACTTAAACTGTTACGTGATTCTGATGCAACTGGTCTTTGAATACTGGGAATGCTGCTCCAGGAGCTGAATTCAAACAGTCCTTGATAGTGAAGCTGGGGCACCTGGGCGGCTCAGTCAGTTCAGTGTCCAACTTTAGCGCAGGTCATGATCTCACGGTTTGTGAGTTTGAGCCCCACGTTGGGCTCTGTGCTGACAGCTCAGAGCCTGGAGCCTGCTTCGGATTTTGTGTCTCCCTCTCTCTCTGCCCCTCCCCTGTTTGTACTCTGTCTCTTAAAAATAAAACATTTTTTAAAAATTTAGAGGGAGACTGACAATACTACCGGCCAATTGGGAATAAAAGTTTTGGCAAATAATTTTTAGTGTTTAAAATTAGGAGTTGCTTTCCTTAAAACTGTAGTTGGGAATATAAGCACCCTCACCCTAGAAGAATTAGGCAAAGATTTCAGACCCAGCTGCTTTTTTCCCATGGAACTGGGGCTCCTTAGAGAAGTCCAGGTCAGATAGGAAGATGGAGATGCAGAGGGAGGGAAGGGACCAAAACCCCGGCTGCCCAGCCCCTTTCAGCCCACCCCGGGTCCGGTAACAGCCGTGCATGTGCTTCAACCAATTCCAGTGAAAATGGTGGTTTTAAAGAAATCTCTGCTGGCAATATATATTATTTGGGGACAGGAAAATATATGGAACAGATTGTGAAAAATTATTTGTAGAAAACATTTAAAAGTCTTCTTCTTAGGTTGTGTGTCAGTCAGTAAACAAATCTGTGACAAAATGGCCCTTTAAAAAGTAAATTGTGGCATAAGTGTCCTTTATCTTAGCATTCTGATCCTTTATATTATTTTTATTTCTTCTTCCCAAATAAATTATGATATCACCTTAGCAACTATAACCTCCAGAACTAAGAGTGGTGAAACTTTGCTAGCTAAGTGAAAATGACTCAAATTGGGTTTAGGTGGAATTAGAGCTTAGTTCATCAGTCTATTAGATGTTGAAAAGTCTGTTAAAAATAAGTCAAACTTCAAATTAGAGAATAACTAGAACAGACTGAATGTATTATAATAAATATTTAATCTATAATATCCTAGAATTCTAAAAGACTTTGCACGCATTCTTTGCTCTCATTTTATCAGATGCTTCATTTCTCTTGGACATATCCAGCGCTGGTGTGTGTGGTCTGACTTTCAAGCTGAGAGTCTGAACTCGCTAAAAACCTCCTTTTGCAACTGAATGATGGCAAGCTATGCTGCCATTCAGTCCCTGGTTTGTTAAATGTGAAGAAAATGCTGATCAAGAGCCCTGGGACAATTGGACTCTGGATTATGAGTGAGATTTAGTGAAAACAGAAGCTTCCTGAGCAAGTGACCTCATACCCGATAAAACCAGCAGGTGGCGTACTGGCAGGTGGGTAGGCTTTGAACAGGCTTCTAAACATAAGCTGATTATTCTAATGAGGTGTTAACAGGTTAAATAAGTTTGGGACAAGTTAGTATTAAGTGTTTCTTTGCTGTAGGACTTAGAGCCTTCGATATTTCAATGTGCTTAACGAATCTTTCAAAGGGGCCTGGATAGTGAAGCATTTTCTAAACTTATGTGACCACAAAACTGGGTTAGTGGGATAGAGAGCATCTCTGGGTATCGCTATTCTATGGAATAATCCCAGAGCTGAAAAGGCTAGTGGTCCCTATAGCTAAGATAATGGCTGGGCTGCAGTCTCTGGAATTTACTAACTCTTTTTTTTCTTTAATTTTTTAATGTTTATTTATTTTTGAGAGACAGAGACAGAGTGTGAGTGGGGGAGGGACAGAGGAAGATACAGAATCCAAAGCAGGATCCAGGTTCAGAGCCGTCAGCACAGAGCCCGACGTGGGGCTGGAACTGATGAACCATGAGACCCATGACCTGAACTGAAGTCATGGCTTACCCAACTGAGCACCCATGCACCCCCAGTAACTCTTGACTAGATCTCCAGCCTAAACCTTGGACAGTCTCACAAGAGGGTGGATCAGACCATAGTTTTTAAAAATTGAGATATAACATCAAGCAGTAATGGACACAGATATACTTACATATGTGTACATTCATGTAACTTCTACCCAGATGCACAAATCTTGTCCCTTTCCAGTCGAAACAGTATGTGTATGTGTGCGCACAAACACACACACACACTATTTCTATCACCACAGACTAGATATATCAAGGCTGTATTCCGTGGAGGCAGAAACTTACTGATGCCATTCCAAGTCGAAACCAGGAGGAAAACAAGTAATAGAAAGGCCAGAAAAAGCAGACATTCCTTGAGAAAAAAGAACCCATATGAAGCTGAAGCTTCAATCTCAGCAAAATCTGTCTCCTCCCCACAAGGTGCCAAATTCTGATATTTGGAGAAGTGTAGCCAACAGCCAAATGAGCATGCATGTGTTATAGTTAATAACTGCTTGAGTCTGTCAGTTATAGTAATATCAGTTGTCACTCCTTGATCTTTGAACGCTTCCTTCATACTTACCAATTCTGTCCTTTGGAAATTTGTATTAACTTACTGATCAAAAATGTGGTCTAGAAGACACAGGAAACTAGTTGCGACAGAATGAGATGGAAATAAAAGAAGGATAAAGTGCAAAGGAACAGGAAAATAAAACTGATAAAATTAGGAGTAGCTTAAAAGGAAGCCTCTTTTCTCTTTCCTGAAATTTAGTTTTGGTTATGTTTACTATTTGAAAGTTGAAACTGATTACAAGCAATGTATACACTCTGATCCCAATTTTGTTTCATAAAAAGTATATGTGTGTGTAGATATATTTGTAAGAAAGGACTGAAGGGGCTATGTATAAAAACGTTAATACTTATTACAGCTGAGTGGGAGGGTTACATGTGATTTTGTATTTTACATGGTTTTCTTTCTCGTCTAAACTTTTTACGATGAATGAGTTCAGGGCCAAGGTATGATAGAAATTATGGAATACCAACACGAGCAAGGAAATTTTACAAGAGAAACATGAGGCATCGCTCGTCTTCTTTTGGTTTTATGGGTTGTTGAGGGACCGAGGGAGGGTGGAATTGGAAGGTCAAAGAATATATTCTTATTTGGGGTGGAGAGGAGTGTAATAAAATTTCTGTAGGAGTTCCCTTTTTCTAGTTAGGCTCAGACAATTATATTAGTTTCCTAGGGCTTCCTCCACAAAGTACCACAAACTGGGCAGCTCAAAACAACAGAAATGTACTGTCTCGTAGTTCTGGAGACCAGAAGTCTGAGATCGAGGGGTCAGCAGGGCCCCTGCTCCATCGGAAACATGTGGTAGAACCCTCCCTCACCTGCTCCTCGTGGCTGGTGGTTTTCCTGCCATCCTTGGCACCCGTTGGCTCGCAGCTGCATCTCGCTGGTCTCTGCCTCCATCACCACACAGTGTGTGTCTGTCTTCATGTGACTGTCTTGTTATAAGGACATCAGTCATATTATTGCATTGGGGCCCATCCAGCTCTAACATGACTTCATTCTAGCTGATCACATCTATGGCAGCCTTATTTCCAAATAAGATCACATGCTGCAATCTTGGGGATTCGCACATGAACATTTCTTTTTAGGTGGCAAATTCAAACCAGAACAGTGATGCTATATGATGGATACTATATGGACCACAAAATGTTCTGAGATTTACTGAGTAAAGTGGCCCCTATATCTTCTACTATTTCAAGAGCCCCAAGTGACTAAAATGAGTGGAAAAAAGTTTCTGGAACTAGCAACATCACTGATTTGGGTTTTTGTTGGGTTTTTTGTTTTTGTTTGTCTTTCTGGTTTTTGGTGTTTATTTATTTTGAGAGAGTGTGTGAGCAGGGGAGGGACAGAGAGAGAGGGAAAGAGAGAATCCTGAGAGAATCCCATGACCCAAGAGCTGAAATCAAGAGTCGGATGCTTAACCAACTGAGCCACCCCAGTGCCCCACAACATTACTGTTTTTTAAAAAAGGTGGTATGATTTCTAAAATTCTTATCCTAAATAAAGATGTAGTATATGTAGCAGATCTCTGGTAAACAATGACATTTCTAGAATTAAATAAACTGATTACTAGGGAAGAGAAGGAATCATTTAAAAGATTATGGTCAACAGGCAATGTATGTTTCAAAACAGCTCGTTTCTAATCCATGTAATAGATCACTGAGTAAAGAGGAGAAGTAGATTTGAGTCTGAGTCCTATTGGCTGCTTAAGCAAATTGCTTCGCTCCTCTGAAACTCATTTTCTACCCAATTTATCTATATCACTTGTTCCTTGGTAGAAGTGTCCATCCGTGCCTGGCCCACCCCCACACCCCAAGAAACAGTGCCTTACAGACTGTTCTTGATGAAGAAACGGAACTATATTCATACTTTATCCCACCTCCTGAAACACAGGTTGGGATGTGTTTCATGTTTGCTGTAGCTGTAGAGGACAGAAGCTACAAAATCCTCTGGTATTCTTGTTTTTGCCTCCCCTCTTGACTTCAGGCTTCCTTATATCCTCCTCCTCCTTGGAATGAGTCTGTATCTTATAACTCCGTCAACGATAATTCACTAGTATTATACTGAAGCCCTGTTGGGACGATGATACTGTGGGAGAAGGAGTGTTCTATAAACTTATGATTAAATATCAGTCTTTTCAATGGCCACGGGGCTGTGACCTTTGCAAGAATTTCCCTGTAGTATAGCTTCCCCAACTCCCACTCCCTACTCCATTCACTGGCCAGTTTCCAATCTATTCCCTTGAAGCCATGACCCCTGTTGACCATGTTCCCATTTCCACATTAGGTGAGAGAAAAACAACAATAACAGTAACAATAACAATAACAAAACCCACGAGGGGTTGAGAGGAATGCCCTTACCCTAGCTGGGATAAGACCCCGGCAAAGTCTTCCTCCTGAAGAGCAGGCCTTATGGAGAAGATCCTGGCTGTCCTACCCATAATTATTCTCACCTTTCTCCTGCCAGAGCCAGGAGGGGATTTTTCTTGGGTCTTCACTGTGACAATACAGTTCCTACAGGTAAAGTCCATGAAAGTGTGTGGGCCCCGTAAGACTGCAGCCCCAGGAGTTTCTCACACTCCCACTGGGTCCCCCTCAAATTTCAGCAATTCTTCAGAGTGACCAATAAAGCATTCCCACTAATTTGTGGCTCCGACAGTCTCTGTTCCAGATAAGCAGACACTGCCTGGGACCCTCTGGATGTATCTGTATCTCCAGATTTGGGGAGGTGGTTTCTCTATACATCCAAGAAAGATCATTCATTTTCAGTTTGACCAGCCGTTTCTAAGTTAAGTTTCTAAGTCTCATCTAAGGATGAGTGAGAGTGAAGACTTCCAAATTCTTTATGTGCCAGAGTTTAAAATATAGGTCC
Organism: Crocuta crocuta; assembly: GCF_008692635.1. Taxonomy (NCBI): domain Eukaryota; kingdom Metazoa; phylum Chordata; class Mammalia; order Carnivora; family Hyaenidae; genus Crocuta; species Crocuta crocuta. The sequence goes on from NW_027528818.1 coordinate 831,783, forward strand.
TCAGCATTGCCTCCTTTCCTGAAGGTGGACTTTGATTCCAATCTTTGGATTTTCGTGAGATCTCCATATTTAAAATAAATCTGTCCTCTCCTGAGTTGTCTTGTGTAGGCCAACCATGCAATCGAAAGACACTTGTTTGAAATGTATTGGCTGTCATGAGTTGCAGCTTCTCCAACTGTGTAAAGGTGGTAGTTAGGGCTAAAATAAATTCTTCAGTTAGACATGAAAGGGAAATAATCCCTAAACTATACCAGACTTTTTAAACCATTCCTCTTTAAAGTACTGATCCTTTCCTGTTTTCAAATGCATCTTCACTGTAAGGAAGGGTAAAAAACACCAGCCTAGTGTTGGGGGTGGGGAGATTCTACTTGTAAAACTGGGTTAGGGAAAGATACTTTCAGTAAATAAGAGTGGTATATGGGCATCTGGATGGCTCAGGTCTTGATCTGAGAGTCATGAGTTCAAGCCCCATCTTAGGATCCATGCTGGGTGTAAAGCCTACTTAAAAAAAAAATAAAAGAGTGGGATGGCCATATGAGTTTAAAAATAAGCAGCAACTGGGGTNGTGTTTGGGTGACATATTGCCAACAATTGGGCTAATAATCATTTTCACAAAAATCAGACCTTTTAATATATCAATAACATTTATTTATATTTCACCTTAGTCTAAAACCCAGAACAGATTAAATCATCTGTAGCAGTTATATGTTCTGTCTGCCTGGCAGTCTCATTCTGTGACCACCCCCCACTTGCCTTGGAGTCCGTGTGTTTCAGCCAATCCCAGTCCTCATACCACTGGCCGCAGAGATGAACCTCTGATCTTTCAGGCAGGCTGGTCTGAGTGCTTCCCCGAGATTTTCAGAATTGGAGCTATGGGGAGAAGAGAAGTTCTTCCCGTGGACCCAAGTGCTGGGCCCCACATCTCCGTCTATGTGGAGGAAGCTGGGAGAACAGAGTCAATACACAGAGGGGAAGAAATGAGGCATGGAGAATCCTTGTATTATTTATGTCCCTGAAAAGCTTGCTGAACCCCTACTCTTCCCCACATATGAGTGGATAAGCCAATACATAGGATTTTCGCCCAAACTGGTAGGTTTCTATTATTTCTGTCTGAGAATCCTGGCTAATATAAAACCTGATACTAAGTTTCATTGTGGTTTGGTTTTTAATATCTAAAATATTATCTTCAAACAGAAGCAGAAAAGTCTACTGGGGAAAAAATACCTTGAGGCACCAGTTTCCCAAAGAACAAAATCTAAGATAGTAAGTTATAGAAGAAAGGTCTTTAAGATCAAATGTCAAGCAAGATCTTACCATCTGGATTTATGTACAAATCTACCCTTTACCACAGAAGCATCTATAAGTTATGAAGACAGTATCTGTCATGAAACTGTCTTATAGGAAGTATGAAAAGAAGTTCATAACTTGCTTTGAGCAACTTAGAAAACAGTAATTTTCAAAATCTAATGTATATCACATTTAGGAACAATAAATTTAGATACATTTCTTGATATCCCGGTTGTTCAATTTCTTTTCCTGTGAAATGGGGTCATAACACCTCTCTTGAGGGGTTGTTGACAGAATTACCAATCCTCGATATGTGAAGCTGGGAGATCGTGACTCAACATAAAGTTGATATGCCAGAAAGGAAGAGACCACCGACTCCTGCACCTTTCACAGGAGTCGATAGACAGATGTTTTGAAGGGGGGATTTGTGAGGGGGAAGTTTGGGGGAGGAGACAGGAGAGCTCGAGTGAGTGAAAACAGGAGTACTATGAGAAATGTTCTGGTAACTGGGAGCAGCCCCTGTGAGGGGAGAGGCAAGGAACCTGTTCTCAGGGAACAGCACTATCTGGGGAACTTAAGAGTCTCACAGTTTGGAACATGGAAGCAAGGCAGAATTCTCCTACAGGAACGGCAGCAGCTAAAATAGCGGAGGCCCAACAGAAGCCTAAGAGGAGCGAGCTGCACCCGGTAGTGTGAGGTAGTTTGCACATCTGTGAGGAACCCCTGGGATTTCCAAAAATATGTGACAAGAGGCCTTTCCAGGGGACTGAGATCCTGCATGATAGGACGGAATCCCAAGTCAGCCAAATTCAAGTGTAAAACCTAGAATGACTTTATTCGTAAGAGTGTTGATCTTTGAAATAGTTGGGTTCTATACGTAATGAGGTTTGGTATTTAAGTATGAGCCTGATAAATGGTTTTACTGGCATCCTACGATATCTCTGTATGGAATTCTAACCACACCTTAGCATTGGCCAGGCAGATGTTACAGAGCATTGAGGATGAGCTCACATGATTTCCTCCGTGTTAGCTGAAAGCAAACATTAATTGAGATTAAGCATTTAGTCTTGCTGTGAGTAGAAAAGTTCACTTTAATGTGCACTCACCTCCCTCCCATCAGGAAGCTGAGGTGGCTAAGCCAAGTAAATTGCCCCAAGGTTACCTTTCTGCATCAAATTTACAGGTAAATATTAATGTACTTTGACTCACATTACCACCATCTACATTTCATAATACAAAGTGAAATTTCTTCCGGAAAAAAAATCAGTATTTTATAATTGCTTTTGTGCCACTCTAATATTTTGTAATCAAACAGCACTAATGACCAAAAAGGTGAACTTATATGAACCTCATGGAGCAGGAATTGTCAGCAAGCATTTATGTCAAGGGGGTTAAAAAAGTTCATAAATTATTAACCAACTAACTCAAGTATGATAGTGGAAGGAAAGAAAAATAAACAGGCTACAGTCGCCTTTTGATTGTTCTTTTTCAAGGCAAATGTTGACTTGTTCATCATTTTCTTCATTTCACCTGAATACCAGTGCTAGCATTTAGCAAGTACTGGTCCCAGCCATCACTCTTGCACCCTGCCTGAGTTACAGTGGCTCCCTACATACACCCTGTACATGATGAGAACTCGATCTTCTGAGGTGTTTCAGAAAGTGGCTCTAGAAAGCATTTGTGTTTCCCCATATGGTTTTCTCAGGCTTCAGGAGCAGCTGAGCGCCACCATCTGTACAAACGTAGAGATCATAAAAGCTACTGCTTCTCTTCTCAAAGTACTGTACTTTACTAATTTTTAGCAAGAGTGTCATGACTTCTATGACGGTAATCTACTGGGTGGGTGTAATGTTACAATTGTTTTCATTGATTTTTCCTGTTATTTCTTTTTTTCTGTATTAAAGTTGAACTGCATAAACAGTGAGTATTATATACATGCTGTTCATTACCTTTCATCTTCAGTGTATACCAGAGCTACAAAAGCTACATGCACTCTGGGAAATAAGTAAATAGGCACGTAATAGAGTGATAATAAAGACAGAATTCCCTGAGGTGCCTGGGTGGCTCAGTCGGTTTAGCATCCGATTTTGGCTCAGGTCAAGATCTCACGCTCAGTGAGTTTGAGCCCTGCATCAGGCTCTGTGCTGACAGCTTGGGCCCTGGAGCCTGCTTCGGGTTCTGTCTCCCTCTTTCTCTGCCCCTCCCCCACTCAGGTTCTATCTTTCTCAAAAAAATAAATAAAACATTATAAATTTTTTTTTAAAAATCCCTTGCTAAGTTGTATTATGATGGGCAATTTTTTTAATGTTTTTTTTTTCTTTTAACATTTATTCATTTTTGAGAGAGCATGAGTGGGGGGAAGAGCAGAGTGAGAGGGAGACAGAATCTGAAGCCGGCTCCAGGTTCTGAGCTGTCAGCACAGAACCCGACGTGGGGCTCAAACTCACGAACCACGAGATCATGACCTGAGCCAAAGTAGGACACTTAACTGACTCAGCCACCCAGGCGCCCCATGTGATGGGTAATGTTAACTGCAGCTATAACTGTACAAGTAATTGTAGTCACGTTAATTAAGTTTGGTACTGTTTTAGCAAAATGTCTGTCAATTTTAGAGCTCCTTTTAGAACAGAGAAGTAGGTTACATCCAAACTTTTTACCGACCTACAGAAAATAATGGTAATTATACAACTGACAGAAGCAAAGTCAACTTATGAGGTTTTTTTCATAAAAGAATTATTCTTTTAGGAGAGGAGGAGAGTAACTCATTTAATCCTTAAAACAACCATAATTTTACTCTTTAAATATTTATTTAGTACTTACTACGTCCAGGTCCTATATGTATATTAACTAAAACAGTCCTTACAACAACTCTGGGTGACAGTCCCTACTGTCAACCCCATTTAATAATGAGGAAACTGGGACACGGGACACAGGGGGATTCAGTAGTTTGGTCAAACTCAAATTAAATGATGCCAGTCCATTTTACAGAACAACAAGCTGTCAGTGTATAATATTCCCAACAACACCTACCAATTGTTGTGTTGACATTTTCCACAATATCTCTCATTTAATTATTCCAACAACCCTGCAAAGCCGCTATTCTTACCCTAACTTTAAATACAAGGAAATGCAAGGTGCATACAAAAGAGTAAAAAAAACCTGCCTCAAATCATATGGCTAGTTATCGCAGGCTGAAATGTGACAGTGTGCATCTAGGTCAAAACTCATGTTTCTGACTAGGTCAAAGGTTCCACATGGTAGAATCACAGATGGCCTGGAGGGATGGCTTAACAAAAGGGAGCATGGATTTTTCTTTTAAAGGCTACAAACATTTTGCTATATTATACAGCTTCCAGTATAGCAAATAACAAATAAACGTAAACAATATCTTAGAAATTGGTCTCCACGTTCTAGCCAGTGGTACAGTGACAACGGAAAGAGGACAAGGGGGAGGGGTTCCAATACTTTTTATGACTCTAACATTTAAAAGGAACTCAAACTGAGAAGAAATGCACAGCTCCGTTTAGGGCTATGAAAAGCCAGTCTTTGGGCGCCTTCATAGTGCAGCGTGCATGTGCTCCCACTGCTACTCATGCTGAACCACAAATGACAGGTTTGTCACTCCCTGTAATAGTTTACTAAGGGAAATTATGAACCTCTTTCTCTGGAAGATTCTAAAAACAGTTTTCATCTGGTTTAATGGTTGTCCTTTCTGAAATTAGGTGAACTGTCTGGATAATCTTTCCGCTTCTCCTAACCCCTCATGTAAGATGTAGTAGGTATGCCAATGCCAGTAACACTATTAAAAAAAAAAAAGAAAAGAAAAAAAACCCACCTATGGAATGTTTGCTAAAATAATACTCAGTAATTTAAAAAAAAAATTTTACTATTTATTTTTGAGAGAGAGAGAGAGAGAAAGAGAGAGAATGAGAGGAGGAGGGGCAGAGAGAGAGGGAGACACAGAATTTGAAGTGGGTTCCAGGCTCTGAGCTGTCAGCACAGAGCCCAATGCGGGGTTCAAACTCGTGAATCATGCGATCATGACCTGAGCTGAAGTCAGATGCTCAACCGACTGAGCCATCCAGGTGCTCCAATACTCAAGTAATTTAATTTTAGAAAGCTGACATACTGTGTAAAATATTCTAAAGGATTCAGAATAGTTTAAGTTTGAAATTTCTAGGAAGATATTTTGTGCAATGGAGAAATTTTATGGTTAGAAATAATTTTATTCAAATGTACACACTTATAAATACCATCAAACAGTATAAAATATATTCAGAGAATTAACTACAGCAGGTACTTTAAAGACAATCATAAAATATCACAAGTACATGATGGTAGTAGTAAGACCATGAGAGAAAATTCAATTTATATATAAGATTTGTACACTTTGAGGTATTGATTACTATCATAATAATGATAGTAAGCAGCCTCTGGGTATTTTCTACGTACCATCATAGTAGGAAAATGATTCTCCTGAGTTATCTCCTTTATCCACACCGACCCTACAAAGTTAATGTGTCAATTCCCTTTTAGCAGGAAAGAAACAGAAACTTAAGAGAGGTTGGTTATTTGTCCAAACTTAGGCAACTAATAAATGACTGATCTAGGTTTAAAGTTTACACCCACACAGTCTGATTCCAGAACCCAATGTCTAAATCACTGTGCCACACATCCTCTGGAGGAAAACCTGCTCTTCCCCATCAGGAGTAAGACAGATTTTTAAGAAGCCGCTATGAAATCAAATGACCAAGGAAGAAGAGAAAAAAAAGCCTTTGGTAGTATTCAAACTGAATAACCCTTGAGTCACTGCGACCTCACTTTGGTCTTTTGAGGGTTTAGTCCAGCTCTTGGGGATTAACGGGCCACATTATTTGTAGGTGATTTCCCCCAGTTCCCTTTGGGCTCTCCTACCTATCAGGGGGATCCAGAGGTCTAGACAAGTAGACTTTAAAACTGTGTTCACATCACTACACAGTCCAACTGTTTTGCCACTGAACACAGCCATTTCAGAAATTGCTAGAATACTCCGGTACACTAAATATCAGTCTTGATTTTCAGCTCTTGGAAATCCGCTGTGCATGATTCTGGCCTGAAGTAAGAATTTAGAAATGTGGTCACTCTTGCTTACATTTTCTCTGGAAACTCAGAGAATGTGGAATCAAAGAAAACATTTTAAGGTACATGACCTTCTTTTGTTCTCCTCAGCTTTCTCTGCTTATGACTGATGAGAAGAAACTATCCTACCAGCTGCCATGCCAGGGTATAAGAAGAGAAAGAAATGGAAATCAGTAACATACAACAGGCACCTTACAAATACTGCCGACTGCCTGACCTTTGCCGGCCATAGCTAACATTCTTTGACTTTTCAAGCATGATTCACAAATGGGGCCAAGGGCACCACAAACGATTACTGAAAATATAAGCATATAAGTGGACTTTACTATTGAAATACTTTATGAAATGATACATTTCACGAGTCTCTGCTTTTAAAAGTTTTCAACAACACATCAGCGGCTAGTCCTGGGGACAGGGCTCCACTGAGAACCTTTTTTTCCAGGAGAGGAATCTGTTCCCGGACTGCAGGATGGGTCCTGAAATGGTCTAACACACTTTCCTGAATGAGGTTCCACATCCAAACTTTCTGCTGCTTCTGTCGTTTGGCGGTCAGCTCCCCACTGGCGAGCATGAGGTCCTGGAATTCTTTCATCTTATCCCACATTTCAGTGATCCCCTCGCCACTTCTGGCAGAAATACGAATTACCTATTGAAAAGGGAAGAGCCCAAAACCATTTTACTTAAAATGAGAGAAAACATTTTCATGGGGACTCCAAATTCTGCCAATTAGGTCTTATGGTGTATGGAAATAGGCGAGTGAAATGGACACATTTGATCACTGTGTCAAAGTGAATATGATGAGAAACAGACTGAGTCACTTACTACGGTTACTAAATACATGCAGAAACAACACATTGATTCAAGGTCAAAATCTTTAGCCCAGGGTTTATTCTGACATAGGACTGCTCAGCCAGGCAACAGGGATGAGGTGTGAGAGGGTCACCAGGATGAGAAGGGCAGGGCTGGGTGGGTTTCCCTGAGGCCTCAGTGCTAGAACATGAAACTCAGTTGAGAAAACAGCCGCATACCCTCCCTCTGTCAGAGTTCCCTGACTCAGCAAGTACCGAGAGCTGAGCACCCAGCACCTGCATATAGGACGGCCCCAAGCCCAGTGGCATGTGACTACGGGAGACCGGGAGCGGGTGGGAAGGCGGGTCGTGGCTGCTCTCACTGTAGTGAGTAGTGACTGTAGCTTGTTCTTTAATAACATAGTGCCCTCCTGCAGATAAAACTGCCCACTGTACCATTTAGTACAGAATTTTTCTTTTTTTTTCCTTATTGAAAATAGCACCCAACAAGCATAATGGGAAGGGAAGCGATCACGTCAAAAGCCTTTTCTCTCCTTCTCAAACTCTAATATAGATAATCAGATCACTAATTGCTCCATAATCTTAAGAAGGGTTCCTTTCAGAATGGATTTGCTATCACTTCCAAATGGCTCAAGTCAAGCATTAAGCAATCTAATCTATCCCCTCACATCTCGTTTTTGACATCTAGTGGTTGAAGGATTATATTTAAAATCATGACTACACTCTCTGGCTCTGTCATAATTTTTAAAATTGTAATCTCACATACAAGCAAAGATTGATTATCTGTCTAGCTTGGGACTTCCATCCTCTCTTCTAATGTGCACAGTCCACTCGGTGAAAAACGCAGAATGGAACGCAAGCTAACCTTTGGTCTCCAGACTTCTGAACGCCTGCGGAGTAATTTCAGCGCACTCACATACTCTGCCTGTATCCTGCGAGCTGGCACGATCAAGTCTCCGTCGGATTTAGTTATAGCTACCAGATCTGCCATCTCGATTATACCTCTTTTGATACCCTAAAGTAAAAAAGACAGTGACGTGTCAGAAATACCTTGTTTAATTACAGCAAAAAATGGGACACTGGTCAATGCTAAGACTTTGAGAGTCACGCACTTGATTAACTAACTTTTCCTCTACATCTGCCCAAACCCTGGGTACCAGGAATCACAATTATTCAGCAGAAATTACTTAAAACCACCAGCTGTTGGGATTATGGAAGTCACCTATAATATCTCTTCCAAGTTTACACACTAACATGCTAAAATACATTCACAATTAGAGTAAATATATCATTAAGCCACCACATGAATGAGTGGCAGGAGACAATTCACACTGACTCATGATGGCTTCCATTTCTCATGAACTAACACTGCAGGATGCAAAATCATCCATCATTAAGTGCTTAAAAAGAGAAGACACCTATAGCTAACATCTGCATTTCCATAAACAAAGTCTTTGAAGTTTTCCTTAATGTCTGTAATTTTTTTCTCCAAGTTACATTTGAAGAAACATAACCTGAAGGCGAACCAAGCCTCCGCCTCTGTACCACAAACACCACTCAGCAGTAGTCTCTCTGTCCACGTGTTCTCTTCACTCCCATGTTGCGGGTGGGAAAATCTACGTTGCACAGTTAGCTCGAGGTCTTAAATTCTATTACTGTAAGTTGAGAACACAATATAGAGACTCTGCCTTTGACTCAGGTGTTTTAGCCAATACGAATAATATTTCTTTCCCTAGATTAACAGCAACTTAATTTACAGAAACACAACACTGGAAATATGAAAAAAGTCAATATAATTACCTGCAATTCATCTCCTCCTGCTGGTGGCAGTAGTAAAACAAACATGTCAACCATATCAGCAACAGCGAACTCCGACTGACCCACACCTGCAATGGTAAATCACAGCTATATGCTAAAATATTCATAGTAACTTGGCTTTCTCAACTACCTTGACCATCATTTCCATCCCACTTCATTCACTTGTGCTCATGATCACACACTCAACCTGGTCCCATGTTAAACTCCCCACCTTTGAAGAATTTATTAAATGTACTGCCTTCCCTATGAGCAAACCGTGGCCCTTTCCAGCTCACCCCTACACTTATTCCCATTAGCCTTCATCTTGGCTGAACGGAGAACCTCGGGATGTCCTTTCTCTCCTCCCCCCTGCAACTCTTTCCTGGCTTTTCTGTCATCAGTAAGCAGCTTGAGCAGTGTGCTTCTAACCCCAGATCATGTCTGTCAGGCCTTTCAGCTTTCTTCCCTTCTCATCTTCCCACGAGCCCTGCAAACCCCACCCACGGATCAGTCCAACGATCCGTGTTCTCTGTACGCGTGCTAGAGAAATGGCTCGAGAACAGGCACCAAGGCAGGATCGTGGTGTCTAACATCTGCTACCTCCTCCTCACTGCCTGGTAAAAGCAATGGCCCTAAACGCCCTCAGTCAGCTGCCTTCCCATTTCTCACAGTGGCTTTTACAAACATTTACTGAGCCACAATCTCCCCACATGATGATGGCCATGACATCTACTTGGCTTGGCGGTGAAATAAAGGCAAGAGCCGCCTCAGCTTCCCCCTCTCCACCCTCCACAGATAACCAGACCTGAACAGCAGCTCTGCTCACTGCCTCCTGTCCAGTCGCAGCGTAAGAAGTACTGGCTGACGGTCAGCCTCTCTTTCCTCCCCGCTTCCTCTGTGCCCTTGCCCTGCTTTATCTTTAACCTCCTTAGTCTACGGGCTTTTGTCCCTTAGTACCTCATAGCAATCGTGCTCATGTCTTTCTCATCTGAAAACAAAACAAAACAGGGAAAAAAAGACAAAAACTCATGATCTCCTCCACTTACCGCCATATTTCTCATTTCTCTTCAGAGCTAAGTGTCTAGGAAAAAAATCAATGCATGCTCACTGGTCTTCATTACTTCACATTAATTTCAATACACTTAAATCTGACTTCCACGTCGCCTGCTCCTCTTCGAAATTCTGTCCGTTGGGGTGGCAGAGACTTCTGGTTGTCCGTTCCATATGTATTCTTTTCTATTTCCTTATCCCAATGTTGTTAGGAGCACTGATGTACCAGATGAAAGCCCACAGTCACCAGAACCCATTTCAGCTAGAGATGATTAATTAGTGAAAGCCAAAGTCACTAGATGGGGCTTCCAGGGAAGTTCTTGAAAGGGAGCTGACCCAGCTACGGGGGGCCAGCCCTTCCCCCACCTTCCCTCCTCCCGCCTCGCCTGGAACGTGGCCATGACAGTTAGAGCTTCATCAGCCGCCTTTTAGCCATGAGCAACCCTGACGATGGGAACTCAGTGCTAAGAATGAAGAGCAAGAGATGGAAGCCCAGGACACTGAGGGCAGGGTACAATGACCAGGCCTGCTTGGGACTGCCCACCTCCAGGCTTCTTCTGTTTACAAAACAATAAACCACTTTCTGTTTGAGTCCCAGTTATTTTGAGTCTCTGGGACAAGCAGCCAAATCAACTTCCAGCTCATGTACTTGGTTTTTATGGTCCTCTACCTTAATTCTCCTACTACCGCATGGGCAACTCTTCCTCCACCCATCCTTAGATGGAGTTTCTAGTTTCCAGCCCCATCTCTCTTCACCCCCGCCTCCACACTCTATGTGCTAAGTATCCTGAGCAAACTGCAGTTCTCTAAATGGGCTGTGTCCTCTCATTCTCTTTATTTCATTTTATTTAACTCCAAGTTCTCCTTCAACACAGAGTTTAACTGTCACCTCCTCCTGAAGTGTTCCACAATCCCTCAAATCCGAGTCAGACTGTGTCACAAACATCTGTCACTAAGTAACAGTAGATTGTCACTCCATAGGAATGTGAATTTCTTGAGGTTTCCATTTCGCTATTTTCATTGTGTATAACGCAATGGGATATAAAGATGAAGTAAAACATGGCCCTGTATTAAAAAAGTACCCAGCTACATGAATTTTCTGAGCGAATACTGAAGACAAGGGAAATGTGCTTTAAATAAAATAGGTGTTATGTTGAAATACTGTTTCCAATGTTTACAGTTCTGTCTGGCACTTCCAACATACTGCTCTTATGTAACGGTTCTCCAGATATATGCCTCTTCTTTAAAGGTGAGGATGATAGCCCATATTTTCATATCCCCTATGGAGTCCGAGGTACAGTACCTCGTACTTAATTACACCGTTAGTAAATATATGCTGAATGACCAAAATGGTAGTAGCTGTCACACATCTTTATATGGCATCTGTTATAATAGCATTTCATTGTCTTGAAATAGAAAATCACACTCACCTACGGTTTCAATAAGAATGATGTCATATCCCCCTCCTTCACACAACAGAATAGCTTCATTTGTGGTCCTCGTCACACCTCCTAAAGTCCCTCTAGTAGGAGACGGCCTGATGTATGCATTCATATCTCTTGATAACTCAGTCATCCGGGTTTTATCACCTAAGAGTGATCCTAAAACACATATTTACATTTTTTAATCGTGGAACACCTATAAGGTCCAGTTATCAATCAGCCAATGCCAGGGGAAGTGCCTAATGACATTTCTCCCAAAATCTCAAAATTATTTCATATAATTGAGCTTTAGTGCAACACAGCATGTATGATGCCAAATTAATCTTTTTAACACTTCAAGGCCCTCAAAATTTATAACCACTTTCCACTGACTAGAGGTTCAAATCTAGATTCTCCAGCCTCACACTAAAGGCCCAAGGAATGCAGACCCACCTATCCAATCCCAGCTGCCACTGGTCCCCAAATCAATCTTCCATTCCAGCCAAGATGGCTTCTCTACCATCCTCTTAATATTGTTGTCTTTATGGTTTTCAACTGGGGACAATTATGACCCCAGAGGAAATCTGGCAATGTGTGGAGATATCTTTACTTGTCACAACTGGGGGTAGGATGCTACTGGCATCTGGTGGGTAGAGGCTAAGGATACTGCTAAGCATCCTTCAAAATGTGTGCATACTCTCAGCTAAAGTTCTCAATGGGTAGTAATAGGAATTGCTGTCCACCTCTCTACTGACCTAAAGTCCCTAAAATATGATTGTATCATCTCTGTATTTTAGCCTTAAACCCACAGTATGCAAACCAAACACTTCCACAAAGTGCCCTGTATTTCCTCCTCACAACACACATTACACTGTAAGGGCCTGTGTGTACATGTCTGTTTCTCACGTAAGATACAGAGCTCCAAAGGTCAAGAGGAATGTGTCTTATGCACCATCACATAACATAGTACCTTCCTGGTACAATGCCTTGCCTAGAACAGACATTCAAATACCTGTTAAATGAATAACTGCAATGTGAGACGCTTAAATCATAAAGAGGGGTAAAAGAGGAAAAACTTTACTGAGTATTTATACCGCATGCTTTATGTTTTCCTTAGAAGATCCTTCTGGGAAACTATGTTTATTCATTGTATCTCTGATGAACTGTGAGTTAAACTCTGAGTGACTGTGTGACCCCAAATCAGTAACTGCTGAGCACTGTACGTGACATACCATACTCAGTGCTGTAGGGGCAACAGCAGTCTATTACATGGTCCCTCTAAGAGCTCTCTGTTGAACCGAACACATAATATTAACAGGCGACAAATTATAAAGAGCAATAAAATTTTCTCTTAAGCTCAAGAGATGTTACAATAATATAAGAAAAAAGGCAATGAAAAGACTGACCCATCTTCTGAAGCACGTAGGGGCTGACGCTGCCAGGAGGAAACAACAGGAGGGAAGAGGGGGCCTAGCCGCAGGTGTGATAGAGACCTCCAATTTGCTTTTGATGACGTTCCACTTCTGGCACCTGTTTTCCTAGCTTTCTAAGTAGCCAGGCTACTCCTGGACCACCCACAAACTAAGAAGCCTAATGCCCCAGACTACCTCCCTCAATCTCCCCCCTGCCCTCTAGAACGCCCTTCTTTTAGTGAGGCCAAACTCCACTAGAGGTTAGAAGTCCCCTGATCGTGCAAATTCCCACTAAATTGTAACAGAGAGCCCTACGAGCCCCTGCTCTGCAATTTAAGAAGAATCAGCAATACTCACCGCCACTAGTACAAGACGAAGGGTCCACAGCTAGCACGGATAATTTGTGGCCTCTCTCAGTAAGCATTTTTCCAAAATATTCTATGAAGGTTGATTTTCCAGCACCAGGGGGCCCAGACAATCCTACAGTAGAGAGAATCCTTCTAATTTAAGAAATGAAATCAGCACTATGATAAGTTCTATCCAAATAGCAGATTACCTTCTATTTCTCCTAATTTACTAAAACCTTCATTAATGTATTTCACTGTAACAAAACACATTTATCTAGTTCCTGACTCACAGGGACATAGGAAGAAAACAATCCTGAGATCCGCATGTTCACCAAATTCGCTTTATAAAATTACAAAATATGATTTGCCTTTTTACCATAACGTAGATCTTTTTGGACAGACTTAATTGCCTCTGTCATTAATGTGCTGCATTTCCACATCTGTCTGCCTCTCATCGTGACCAGTAACGATTCCACCTGCCCCGTGCTGTACTTTATGTTCCCATTGGGAAAACAATGCACTACTCTAGAAATTCCCAGTGACTGAGAAAATAATTTTCTATTTATGAAAGATAGTTTGTTTCATCTCACCCATAACACAAAATGTATCAGATAAACTGGATCCTGAAAAAATTAATTTGTCTGAAGAGAGGCACAAAGCTCCCCTGCTAGGAGAGTTCACAGAGCACGGCAGATAAGACCACACACACCGGAGCTGGGTGGCTAGGCCTGGTTCTAGCTCTGCCGCTTATGAGCTGTGTAATCTTGGTGAAGTTACTTCACCATTCTGTGTCCGGGTATGCTCTTCAATAAAATGCATATGATAGTACCTATCTCTTCAGGTTGTTGTTAAGAATTAGATGAGTTAACGTTTGCAATGTTTCGAACAGCACATGGCATAAAGTAAGAGATATGTGTTATGTTCACAAAGTATATAAAACTTAAGCATTTAATTGTGATCATATTCAACAGTATGTATATGCTTGGCTCCTTTCTGCAGTTTTCAGGGCAGGTCTCTGTCTTAAACATCTGTATGGGTGCTGAATCTGTTACTTGTATTTATGATGGTGATAAAATAACCACCACAGAGACACAGGTTTATCTGGGCTCATAAGACCAAGATAAAAGAACCGGAATAGCAATGAAAATTTGTGAGTTGCTGCTTAAGTCCAGATATTTCTGGGATGTTTTCTCTTCAAACATCTTTTGGGTGTATCGAGGAAACACTTTGTTATAACTGCAATTCCTCTTTCGGAATCTGCTATTTTGTCTGTCTGTAATATGTAAAGATTATTAACACCCAACGTAGTACTGTCAAAATGAGTCCTTCAGTGATGGCAGAATAGGATGTGTGAACAATGTAGACTAGTATAAATGTTGGCTGGTGAACTTTTTGAAACTATCTTTAAAATTCATACCATTACCGTAAAAATTAGGAGGTTTTAATCCCATATCATCAGTAAACTGAGCTATATGTCTAATGCAATGCCAGTCCATTTTTAAGTGTATTAAGTGCATTTATTCAACTTCTGCATTTTGTCCACCATTTCAAGTTCTTTTTAGTAGGAAAGCTGGTTGGAATCACCTACTCTGCCATCATGAAGAGCTCTCATTCCCACCTAAACACATCTACATTATTTTAAAATGCACAATTAAAAAAATACAACAAGCTTATTTGCAACTATGGAATCTGGTCAACTGTTCAAGAAATTGAGTGAACATCTAATATTTTAGACAGCAAGTGAATCTGGTCTCACTTTAAAATACATTTTGCTATTGAGTTGGCTATGCTTAGAGCCCAGCAACTCCCAGAAACTTTAACAAAAAGCACCTGAAAGAGTGAGACTTGCCCACAGAAACTAATGAAACACCTGAGAAGTAGAATTTTGAAATGTGGTAATAGTTATAGTTGATATCAACACACACCCAAGGCATTCACTTTAGACTATCAAGTAAAAGGACTACCAAGAGGGAGGAACAAACCGGTTAAAACTTCTTCACATGCGTACTCTGTCCTGGGAGCCACAGCACGATTCTTGCCAAAATAGAAATCTTCTGAGATTCTCTTAAAATACAAAGCCTTGGTTCAAATGACCATGACGGTTTCCCAGCCCCCAACATAACAGGACTACTATTTGCAAAGAAAAGGCATTTAAAATCTAGCACAAAATTCTGAAGAGAAAAAAAAAGAATTCCCATTAGATGGCAAACTATTTAGACCTATTTCAAAACAGACAAAATGTAGAAAAATATTTATTGAAAAGACCTAAAGGAAAAAAAAAAAAAGACTGACCCACTCGAAATGCTAGTGGTTTTCCTTTATTTATGTGTTCTTGTTCTCTGTGGTAGACTAATACTTTCTGAAGAAGCACCTGGGCTAGCTCTTTTTTCCTCTTGTGGGTTGATTCTATAAGAGTTATGGCCTCTGCTAAGCAGGCCCTGTGCCCTTGGATTAAACCAGTATAAAGTTTATCCACAAATCTTTGTTCTTTATCAGAAAGTTCTTCTGTGTGTTCCTTTAAAGTTGTTTGTACACATAATTTTCTCTTTAAACCATTTGACAGCAGCATCCATTTTGTACAATGGAGTCCAAGAGAATTAAATGGCTGAGCACAAGGGATTCCTGATCCGAGATGAGTACTTGAGTGAAAGATGAAGTGGGAACGTCGAAAAGGTGTTCTTAAAAGGCCTTTTAGGAAATGCCGGTGAGGATGCTGTAGTAACACAGGAATATTCATTTTGTTCCTAACGGCAGAAAACACTGGATGTTTTTTGGCTCAATGTGATTTGTGATTCCCTAGAAGAAAAAAAGCGTATTTTTGCCAGTTCAATATATAATTAAGATACTGAAGTTAGTAAAACTGTAAGCTTGGTGGTTTCTCTATATTCTAAAACACATACAATCAGGCTTCTTGGCAGTACAAATGGGTGAAAGTTTCTCACCAAACATGAGAGAAGATCCCCCAACCCTTGCCTACAGTTAACAACCAGAGTAGCCCCAAATTCTGGAATTACTGTTCTACTGTGAAATACAATGTACACTACACTTTTCTTCTAAACAAAAAATAAATATACAAAAAATCCCCGTAGGGTAGAAATTCTATGCCGTGTTTATTTTCTTCTGTCTACAGACCTTACAACTTCCTCAGATCAAATATACCCTATTTTGAAACTCATTCAAAAGGTTAAAAAAAATCCCTCTGATGCTGGCCTTTTACTCTTTCTCTACCAAAAAAAAAAAAAAAGTGATTAGTAGTGCAGGCACTTGAGGTCTAAGTTTAGATAAATGTCTGTATTCAATAGGCTCACCCTGGAATACAGATAGATTCAAGCAACTGCCTAACATAAGCACACCATCATCACCACCACCACTGGGGCCTTCATGTGAAATGAACTGTGAGGCTTGTATGGTAACGAGATCAGTGCATCTCAAACCATGGCCGGAACTGCCTAGCACTTACTAAAACTGCGTACTCCCAGCCCCATGAATCAGAATCTCTGTAGAGAAACAGGCACACTGAAGTGTGAATCTATGGAATTAGAGGAGGATGCTTTACTCAGATTTACTGATAGTCTCCACTCCAAACTGTATTTGACAATGAACGCGGACACAGTCCATGGAGGGTCAAGAGAGTGCAGAGGTTAGGAGCCATGGCCACTGTGAGCGTCTGCCACTTAAGCTATCGTGATATTGACCGCTCTGTGCCTCAGCATCCCCTCGAGTTAGGAGAACAGGATGGCTGTGAGAATGAATTCAGTTAATTTATGTAATAACTTGGAACAGTGCCTGGCATAGAGCAAGAGCTCAATAGCATTAGCTTTTATTATTATTATACCAATTTATAAAACTTGAGTAAAAGTTAGGTCACAGACCTGGCTTCCAGTGGCTAACTCCAATTTACATACAAATGATACATAAGGCCTACCAGATTTGAGTTTATGATTATTTGAAAATTTTGGTTTTCAACTACCTTGCAGCAGAATGAAATAAATTACTTTATTGCTCCAAAGTACCTCTCTAATGTATTTCACGGCCAATCCGCAGGAAATCAATTTTACTAAATAACATTCTAATAGGAAAAAGAAGACATTTTAAGTTTTTTTTTATTGTCAGAACTGTAACTGCTCATCATTTTTCTATTTTGGGGGAAACAGGGGGACACTATGACTTGTTTGTACAAAATTAGTCTTATTCTAAAAGGACAGTTTATGGAAAACTACAAAAAAATGGTTCTAAAAAAACAATTTAAAACATCCACTACCCCCCTTCACACAAACATACAAAAAAGACATTTAAAACAAAAAAGTTCCGAGGGGGATCTATTTTGGAAGCTCCCTGTAAGCACACTTCCCAACAACACCTCCGCCGTCAAAACAGCCTGGAAGTTCATCGGGAAGAACCGTATTTTTATTCGACCACTGTTTTCTAAGTGTATGCTACTCTTCAGGTCCCATGCTAGGGTTAAGAATGAGAGCGATGATAATGTTACTGTTGGTGACGACAATGATATTTCACTGTATTCCAGTCATTTTACTCTGACCTGCTGTATTCGTT
Organism: Crocuta crocuta; assembly: GCF_008692635.1. Classification (NCBI taxonomy): domain Eukaryota; kingdom Metazoa; phylum Chordata; class Mammalia; order Carnivora; family Hyaenidae; genus Crocuta; species Crocuta crocuta. The sequence continues at coordinate 849,578 of NW_027528818.1, forward strand.
TCCCAGGGCCGCTGTCACGAAGTACCACAAATTGGGTGGCTCAGAACAACAGAAGAGTATTCTCTCACTGTTCTGGAGGCTGAAGTCGGAGATCAAAGTGTGAGCAGGCCTGCACTCCCCCTAGGGGAAGGCTGTTCCCTGCCCCTCCCAGCTCCTGGGGGCTCCTGGTATTCCTCGGCTCATGGATGCACAACTGGGATCTCTGTCCCTGGCTTCACAGTGACTTCTCCTCATGTCTCTCCTCTGTGTGGAGATTCATCTCTGAATTGGGCCCACTCAGATAATCCAAGATATCTCATCTCAAGATCCTTAACTTAATGTCATCTGCAAAACTCCTTTTTCCAAATAAAAGTCACATTCACAAATTCCACAGATTAGGACATGGCTATATTGTTTTGAAGGCCACCATTCAATCCATTACACCTTCTTAGGTAGACTGTCAGTCTCATTATCTTACCCTAAATGACATAATCTCAGCACTTCAAAGGCCCGCAGACTAAATAACATCATGCCAAAACAAACAAACAAACAAACAAACAACCCCACGAAGTGCTGTGGGAACAGAGAAAATTATAGAAACTAACCCTCCTTGGGGAGTAGAAGGTTCGAGTCATTGATGGGTCAATGTCAGGGTTAAGTCTTAAAGGATTAAAAAAAAAAAAAAAACCCTAGGAGGAGGCAGGCTTTCCAGGCTGAGGCTGAGGCTGGGGACTTAATGTACAGAGTCACAGATGGAACTTGGTCCCTTCCCTGCCACCTCAGAGAAGACTGAGCGAGTTAGTGAGGCAGAAGCCTGGTGTACATACGGAACCAGTGATAAGAGATAAGCTGGACCAGGATGTAAACCGAGGCCATGGGACTAGATTTTGCCTTGTTGGCAGTGGAGAAACAACAGATCTCTACAAAGGTAAGTGACATAATCAGCTCTGGTGTTTAGGAGGTAACATCGGAATGGTGGTAAGAAGAGTTATTAGACCCTGGTAACATAAAGCCCAGACCCAAAAGGGATGATGAGGACCTGGCCTTAGGCAAGGCACTGGGGGAAAGGCCAGTCAGACTTAAGACCTTGTTGTACACATTGGAATCCTCAAAGCTCACTATACAAGCTGGCACGTTGCAACTGTCAAAAAACAAACAAAAAAGCCTGCGGATCTGAATTGATTTCCCACCTGTCTGTCACTCAAGAGTTTATAATCCACTTTCAAATACTTCATTTCACTTAATTTTCCCAGACAATTCTATGATGACACTTATTATTATGTATTCTCATTTAACAGGGAAGGAAAACAGGAGTGAGTTAGGTACTAAATTAGTCATAGCCAATGGGAGGACCAGGATTCAAACTCAGGTCTTTTAACTTTCTGTGGTATTTTTCTCCTTCCTTCCTTCCTTCCTTCCTTCCTTCCTTCCTTCCTCCCTCCCTTCTTTGTAAATTTTAATGTTTGTTTATTTTTGAGAAAGAAAAACAGAGCACAAGTCGGAGAGGGGCAGAGAGAGAGGGAGACCCAGAATCCAAAGCAGGCTCCAGGCTCCAAGCCATCAGCACAGAGCCTGATGTCTACCTTGTACTCATGAACCATGAGATCATGACCTGGGCCGAAGCTGGACTCTTAACCAACTGAGCTACCAAGATGGCCCTGTGGCATTTTTTCTTCATAATTAACAAATCTTACCATGACTACTTCTTGTTACTCCACAAAGCTATGCTCAAAAAAGAGCAAAGTAATATGCTGAGAGAGAGCAAAGGAAGATTATAAAGCACTCATTCAAGACACATTTGAGCATTTACCGTGTGTCATGCAATAGTCCAGCACTGGGGATACAATAATGATCAAAACAGAACAAAGTTCTTGCCCTCATAAAGCTAACATCCTAGTAAGAGAAGACACATAACAGACATATAAATAAGGAGGCCAGTGTGGCTTGATGTTAATAAGAGAGGAAATATAGGAGAGAAGGTCAAAGAGGGACAGCCAGCCATAGATAGGACTGGAAGAACTGAGTGAGAAGGGAAGCGATGGGACAATGGAGAACCTGATGTGATTTCTGTTCTAAAAGAATCTGATGGGGATGCAAGAACAGAAATGGGGAGACCAGCTAGAGATCAATGCAATGGTCCCGATGAGAAATGATGAGAAGACAGGGATCAGGTGGAGATGCTGTTAAACCAGACTCTGAATGAATTCTAAAGGACCTGCTAATGAATGACATGCAGGATGGGAGAGGAAGAGAGCAGTCAAGGGTGAGGCACAGGTCTTACCCCGAGCCACAGCAAAGATGGAGTTGCTCTTTAATGAACTGGGAAGACTGCAGGGGGTCAGGTTTGCGTTCAGTCTCCGATACATTAAGTTTAAGATGCCTACTAAATATCCAAGTGGGATCCTGAGGAGGCAGTTGTATTACTAGGCTCAGGAACAGGTCAGAGCTAAATTGTAAATTTGAGAATCATTAAGTGTTTAGGTGTGATTTAAATCCATGAGACCAAAGGGGATTACCAAAAGAGTGACTGGAGATAAAGAGGTGTTACACCGTTTTTCAAAGAATTTTATATACAAACACACACACAGAAATACCTATGTCAAAACGTTAACTTCGTCTATAAATGAGTGGTATTACAGTGCTTATATGTTGTTTTTTGGCTAATCATATTTTTCTGATTTTTTAAAAAATGTTTTATTTATTTCTGAGAGAGAGAGAGAGAGAGAGAGAGACAGCGTGAGCAGGGGAGGGTCAGAGTGAAAGAGGGAGATACAGCTTGAAACAGGCTCCAGGCTCTGAGCTAGCTGTCAACACAGAGCCCGATGTGAGTCTCAAACCCATGAACGATGAGATCATGACCTGAGCCGAAGTCAGACGCTTAACCGACTGAGTCACCCAGGTGCCCCATATTTTTCTGATTTTTTAAAAGAAGTGCATGTTACTGTTGTCATCAGAATAATGCTCCCCCTCCCCTGCAAGAAACAGCCATGTCATAATCCCTGGCACCTGTGACTACAGTACCTTACACGGCAAAGGAAATTAAAGTTGCAGATGAAATTAAGGTTGCTAATCAGCTGACATTACGAAAAAATGATTACCCTGGATTATCCAGGTGGACCCAATATAATCATCAGTCCTTTAAAATGAAAGAGGGAGGTGGAAGAGCAAGCTGATGTCATGTGAGGAGGACTCAGCCCACCCTTGCTGAACCTCTAGGATGGAACAAAGATGCCTTGATTCTGGCCTCGTAAAACCCATGTCAGACTTCTGACCTACAGAACTCTAAGACGATCAGTTTGTGTTGTTTAAAGCTATTAAGTTTGTAGTTATTTGTTATAGTGGCAAAAGAAAACTAATACAGTTGCTATGGTAAAAAAAAAATTTTTTTTAAAGATAAAACACAGAATTTGTACTTTTAATAAGAAATGTCTAATAACTATTCAGGATTTAATTTTTACCTTTGTATCTGTAACTTGTAACTTGCTTCCTTCTGCATTGAGATTTCTTTATAATGTGAGAATCAAACTTGATAAGTCTTTAATTTTTAAAAAAATTTTTAATGTTTATTCATTTTTGAGACAGCGAGAGAGAGAGAGAGAGCGTGAGAGCTGGGGAGGAGCAGAGAGACAGGGAGACAGAAATCAAAGCAGGCTCCAGGCTTGCAGCTGTCAGCACAGAGCCTGACGGGGGCTTGAACTTATGAACCATGAGATCATGACCTGAACTGAAGTCGGACGCTTAACTGACTGAGCCACCTAGGCGTCCCAATAAGTCCGTAATTTAAAAGTACTACAACCAACAGCATTACATTCAATGTATATTTATATGTCAATTTCTAAATTAAACATAAAATTAACATATATACTCAAAACCTAGTAAGAATTATGAGGTGAAAAAAGTGATAATCATGTTTTAGCTATGCTTTTGTGCACAGAGATTCTATCAGAATTCTCATAGTAAGATACGAAGTTCAACATAATATTAAGATATGAAGTTTGACTCTGAAATAATGTGACACACGTGAGCTAGTAACCATTTTTGAGGATGGTGGCTTTAAAAAAAACCAAATCTATATGCTATAATAAAAATTAGGTGTTTGGAATGCTTATCTTCCACTTTTTTGCTCGACAAACTCCTACTCAGTTCAAATATCACCTCTTCTAGGACACATCTTCCCCCACACTTCCCAGGCAGTCACCTGCTCTATGTGCAGAGCCCCACAGCCTTTTATTCATCTTGTTTTCTAATTTATCTAGCTACAGATCTCTCCCCACCATTTCTCATCCCTCAGCCCAGCCGATGATCCTCCCAGAGACAATGTCTTCTTATTCTTTGTTTCCTCAGAATCCAGCACACTGCTAGGCATACAGTAATTTCTTTTTTTTTTTTTTAAGGTTTTAAGGTTCATACTTATGTTGATCTAATATACTAGAAAGGGAAGTTTGAGCACCTCCTTAACCTGTGTGATCTGAGAATCTTTACTAAAAACATTCTACCTTCTAAGTTCTTTGTTTTGAATCAAGGCACCTTTGACATCTAACTAAACTTTCAAAACAGAAAAACAAATATAAATTCGTAAGGAATCAAAACTCAGTAACAAGAGCTTTACTAGATGAAAATATGTTCACTTCTAATGATGCAAGCAAACAGTATTCCCTAACTAAATGAGATGAAGCTAAAAATTGTCTAATAAATAGTAATATAGGTTGCTCTGACACTTAGAATAGTTAATTCTTACAATAATTTAATCGAAGTCTTTCTCAGAAAATCTAGGCCAACTATCTGACAAGGTTATGGTTTATACTGCAGGGTTTATCACAGCGTGGGATTGTGAAGTTCTCCGTCCTTTTCTGCCAATACAAATCTTAACTGGCCTGTAAGTGAAAAGAAAGAATCGGGAAAAAGATGGTATCACTTCCGCCATTCTTCTGCAAAAAACCAAAACGCTATCCAGATGTATATAATTCAAGATTTTTATACCTTCACATCTCTCCCTGGGGGCTGATTTTCTTGGTGCCCCCCAAACCTTCTGGACCATGTGAATGACAGAGCAGCAGCTGTTACCTTTCACTGAACATTTATCACATGAGACGTTTCTGTATACATTTCCTCAGCTAAGCCTCACAACAGCGGACAAGATTCTGTTTTACAGGTGAGGCTCAGTAAGGTTACACTGATTGACCAAGACCTCACAACTAGCAGCAGAACTTGGGAAAAACTATGGATTTAAAAAATCCAGATCTAGGGGGCACCTGGGTGGCTTGGTTGGTTAAGTGTCCCACTCTGGACCTTGAATCAGAGGTCATGATCTCACAATTTGTGGGTTTGATCCCTGTGTCAGACTCTGTGCTAATGGCGATGGCATGGAGTTGGCTTGGGATTCTGTTTCTCCTTTCTGCTCCTCTCCCATTTGTGCGCGTGCTCTCTCTCTCTCTCTCTCAAGATAAATAAACTTAAAAAAATAATAATAACTAAAAAATCCAGATCCATATGAAGAGAGGTGGTGTCATGTCACATCAAGGGAACACCAAATAACCCTTTACACTTAAATACAGAATGATTATGGCAGACTGTTTATCTTCATTTTGTTTTTTTTTTTCTTTTTTTCCTTAGGCCAAAATGAAAAGTTAGTTTACATTTTCTAGGCAAACTTTACCAGTAGGAGATCCCAATAGTATATTAGGTGATAGAATAAACCAAATTTGTACCATTTTTAAATGTTTTTCATTCCACAAAGAATTCACACCTGATAACTAAGTATACAACATACTTACACCCATTAATTTAACCAATTAGCCAGATTTTAAAGAAGTCCATAATTTCTTTTAAGGCGAATGTAACTCAGCCTTGTCTGAACAACACTCCACCCTTATAGCCTCTAGAGTAGCAAAATTATGGAAGCAGGAAGAAAGATTTCCCATCCGCTCATATAACTAAGCATCTTCTCCTGCTATCTTAAGGAAAGAAATTTTAAAACCTGGCTAATAATCAAATCAAACTGTTTCAATGAATTTTCATGATTGCTGAGAATCGTTGGAGGTCGTACTACCAAAATACAAGAGAAATTCTGCATCATTTACAACATTCAATAAGATCTTTTAAAGCACTGCCATTCATAATAAACCAGAATGTTAATTTGTTAATATATAATGAAAAACACCAAGTGGGCAAAAATACTAAAATGAGTTGGTAAGTAAACCGCCTCCCAAGCAAAAGTTTCACATGGACAGCAGCATTTTAAGAATCACATTTGTTTTCCTCCAATATCTCTTTTATATCCACTCCCTCTTCCCCACCCTGACTCCCACATTACGATAATGGCTTTCAAGCTTTGATCCAGGGTCCGTAGGAAGAAATACACAGTCAACAGACAGGAATATAGCTGAAACAAAACTTTTACAGAACATTTTTTTTACTGCAGTACATGGGATGCACTGTTATCTTTTCTATTTTTTTTTTTTAATGTAGATTGCAACCTACCGCTGGCACAACCTTAAGTCTGAAAAACCCTGATCTACTACAGCTACCTTTATGACCATATTACCCCTTATCATCATAAAATGTAAATCTATGTTACTCCTCTGCTTAGAATACTTAAGAAGTTCCCTCTGCCTTATCTGTAAAAGTGAATAAATAAATAAAATGAACAAAAAGTTTTTCTGTGATTCAGCCATTCATTTATTCAGCAACTATTTACTGAGAAGCTACTGTACGCCAGGCGCTGTGCTATACAGTGGTATATGGGGCCAACAGAGGTGCTGACGTCAAAGTTTACAATCCAGCTAACACAGTTATTACCTCAGTATTTCATACTCTATATGAGCGCTCTTATCTACCTCTCCAACTTAAATTCATTACCCTCCTTCACTTTTACCACATGGCTCTAACTACTCAGATCTGCACAGAGGACCCAGAAAAACCACTCTCCTACATCTTGGCCATTGTCCATGATATTCCCTTGGACTGGAATCCCTTTCCTTTAATCATCTCACAAATTCCTCTTCAGGAATCAACCCAAGTGTCTCCTCTATCCACAGTTCTCTGCCCCTTCCCACGCCCTTTCCGTTGTCACTCCTGTCTCTCGTCATCATATGCAGGTTACATCCCTCAATTATAATGCTGGTCACATTGTTTTAAGTAGTCTTGTCTAGACTATGAGTTATCTTTGTACCCACAGCATATGCCCACAGAATAAATGAACGTGTACTATGAGTTTGTATGGGTCTATAACTCCATTACATTGATTACTCAATTAATCCATGTTTGAAAACATACATTTTTCTAGATTTTACAGTAAATATGTATTTATTTAAGGACTTTCTTTTTAAAGTCTTATTTCAATATATGGATATTTTCCTTCATTAAAAATCCGCTCAGCAGCAGCCAGTCTGACTTGGGATATTTGTCTTGTAACTGATCCAATGAATATTCTCAATTTCAATAACCACTCTGGCAAGAAAAAGCATATAGGATTTCCAAAATCAATACATTAGGTCAGTGTCTGCAGCACAGCACAGTTCATACAGGCAGTGCAGTGTTACACAACGTGTGTCCATTTCTCAATGCGGATCATTTTCGGTTAGAAGGTAAACTGTCAGGTGCCGTTAATCTGTTTACCATCGCCCACCATCCCCCACAGAAGGTTTTACATTCTCCTTTTCAAATAGTCTCAGGAAGTTTTGGTAGAGCAGAATGACTTTTTAAACAAGCACCTTTTAAATAGGTCATTGTTAGAGAAGAGTAATACCAAACACATACGGAACTCATGCAGGCAATACTCTAAAGTTCTCTCTCCACTTTACCTTTTATCACATTTCCAGGGAAGACTCAGAGTTCCCAATTTCCACTTTTAGGTTTCAATCTGTTTGGGAAATCTCTTCTTTTTCTGAATTTCATCACCATTAAACGTCTTACTTCACTCCCATTGCTACCACCCAAGTTCAAATCCAAACTGGTCTTAGGGAGCCCTACGTATGATCTATGTATGAGTGACCCACATGTCATCACACATGACTATATGAGGCAACAGTCAGCTAAGGGGCAAATGTTTCAAGCACTCGCCAGTCCTTCCTATGCCAAATATAGGTTTTCTTTAGTCTTCAAATATCTCAAGATGATACTTACATTTCTTATGATTATGTAACTTTTTGCATCTGTTTTGCTCTAACAGAATACAGCCCTAAAAATAACTGAATTGTTCCCTTTTTGGAATTCTTATTACCTTGAACACAAAACAATATTGTTGACTAACAGAAGAATATTTGTGGGGACCCTGAGTAGCTCGGTCAGTTAAGAATCTGACTCCTGATTTTGGCTCAGGTCATGATCTCATGCTTCCTGAGGTTAAGACCCAGTCAGGCTCTCCACTGACCAAGGAGAGCCTGCTTGGGATATTCTCTCTCCCTCTCTCTCTCTGTCCCTCCCCCACTCTCTAATAAACTTAAAAAAAAATAAGAAATTCTTTGTAGACATTGCAGATGACCCAAAAATGATTTAAAATCTTCATAGGCCTCCGGGAAAGTTGATTTTCTACCAACTTGGAAAAGCTGTAATAATCTATTTGTTTTTCTATGTATATGTACTAGGGCACAACTCTTAAGATAATAAAAAATTTTATCATGCCATTTTTGCTTAGGTGGTCTTTCATTTGCTAATGACAAATATAAATTATTTGAATACATACGTCTCCTGGAAGGGGCTTAGACCCTGTCTTTCCAGAGTATTTGACAAAGTCTGGATACTCTGTGACTTTCAGTATGAACCCTACTTTATATCCTGGATTATATTCCATAAAAGAGTTTTAATTTCACCCTTTGGTAGTAGCTACACTGGACTATCGTGCCTTTCTCCGATCCATCCTCTGGTGGACCATTCACCAAGTCTGGCATCGGCAAGGGACCAGCAACCTCACCAAAACCTCCTTACTGTGGCACAATAGTAAGCTCACAAACGTGCCTAAAATGTCAATTTTAAAACACTGCTTCCAAAACGACCCTTCCCTTTGAACCCCTCCTACCGACGAAGGCCGGTCAGCGCATATCCCGCATTCCCATTATCACCCAATTCAATAATATTCCTTTTCCTTCCCCCACCCCAAATCCTCCAGGGGGCGCCCCTGACGCCGGGGTGTGCCCCCACCCGCAGCCCGAGGCCTGAGCCCATCTCCGGCTCCAGAAGCGGAGCGCAACCCCCGCCCCACACTCACCCTCCCGAAGTCACGGAAGTGCAGCCCTGACCCGCCCCTTCCGCCGGGCAGGGTTCGCCCCGCCCCGCGCTGGCCGCCGCGCGCAGGCGCAGGACCCACTGCCGGACGCGGAGCCCAGAGGGCTGCCGGGTCGGACTGCGGCGCGGGGCGGGGCTAGGGTCCCGGCGGACGTGGCCGCGGAATTCCAGCGTGTGTATGGGGAGCTTGTGCGTTAAGGCCTGGGGGCCTGTGTCGGCGTGGGGAGGTGTGCTGGGCACCGGGAAACTATCGGGAAGTGAAGCAGGATGGGTGGCTTACGGCTCTCGGGGAGCTCTTTTTCAGGTCTTTATCGGATCGTTCGCTTCCAAAGCTGGAGAGTAACATTTCATACCCTCCCAGCCTTGGCGCTTTGAGTAGTCCTGGAGCCAGGGTCCAGTCCTGGGCGCCCGCGGCGTGCGACGGCACGCGAGCGCAGACCCCTTTCTTCCTCTCCAGAAACTTCAAATGTGGGGTACAGGGCGAGACGTGGGCCGTTTGACAAACTGGTGAAATCAAGAAGACTCCAGACCCCGCAAAGCAGTTTCCAACCTATTGGAATAAACGTTCAATCGAAATATAACTCAAGTGTTTAAGCCATGGCGTAGTTTTTTCTCTTAGAAGTTATCAACTCGGGGGCGCCTGGGTGGCTTGGTTAAGCGTCCGACTTTCGCTTGGGTCATGATCTCGCGGTTCGTGGGTTCGAGCCCCACGTCGGGCTCTGTGCTGACTGCTAGCTCAGAGCCTGGTGCCTATTTCAGAGTCTGTGTCTCCCTCTCTCTCTCTGACCCTCCCCTGCTCATGCTGCCTTTCTCTCTCTCTCTCGCTCTCTCTCCTAGAAATAAATAAAAATATTTTTTAAAAAAGTTACCAATTCGTATTGATTAACATTGTGACGTGTACTAAAAGTAAGGACTCGCGCTTATTGCCCTTGGAAAGTCACCGACGGGGAAAAGCCTCCCGGCTGAAATGGAGATGGAAATGAACATGCTTAATATTTGTTTGCTACCTCACTGTGGGGCCGGAATGGTAACTAAGTTTTTGAAAACCTGTTGGATTCTGTAATAAATAGTAAATCCTGAGTTTTACCGGCGTTCTGGGATTTTTAGGGAAAACGAGTCTCCCAAATGTATGCTGTAATGTAAAGAGAGCATCAATAGGCAATAAATAGCAAGGTTCAAATTATGGCAAACAGAAATGGTCATAACTGAGGGCTATTTATAATTAGTATCTGGAGCCAAGACCCCAGTCTCCCCTTATGATATGCATAATTGAATGCATTTGTGAGAGGTTAGGACTTTCTCAAGTACTTGATATGCATTCATTTTTGTTGAACATAGAACAATAAAAAAAAAGAATTGGTTTTCCTTAGTGTCTTCATTATTATTCAGACTAAAAGACCACCACTTTTACCCCAGAATAATTGTAATTGACCTAAGTATAGTCAATTACAGAAAAAAACCTGAGTCTGCGTGAATTAGAGGGCCTTACGGCAAACATGGAAGCAAGCAGTCAGATATGGCTTCACATCTCAGCTCCTGAACACACCGAATACAATAAGGATAAAACTTGGTAGAGGTTACTTCATTTAAACTTTAAGTTTGAGGTAACTCATCTGTACAATTTTTTTGATAAGTGTTAAATTTAATGAAAGCTCTGCACTATCTAAGGAAATGGGGACTCTTAAAAATGATTTTTAATCCTTACCTGGTTGTTATTCTACAGACTTGAACACTTTAGTTCATTTCTTTTTTTCTCTTTTCCTTTTCCTTTCCTTTCCTTTTGTTATCCCGATATTTCCTAAATTGTTTTATGCACATTAGTCCTTTGCGAAATGTTAATAGATGCTTTATGGAAAAAAATTTCTAGCCTCAGTACTGGGAAAAACTTACAAACCTGTTGCTGTGAGGTTATTTAAATCCCTGTAGCATTCTTGCGAAAAGTTTTTATCCAGAATCTGTGAGGAACACTCAGATAAATTCAGTGTGATATATTTGGACTTTTCAGTAACGTCAAACTTCTCTATATCAAATATAGGTTTGATATTTTTTTTAATTAAGTTGGTGGGGGCGCTGGGTGGCTCAGTCAGTTGAGCATCCAACTTCGGCTTAGACTTCAGCTCGGGTCATGATCTCACCGTTTGGTTCATGAGTTCGAGCTCTGTGTGGGGCTAACTGCTGTAATTGCAGACCCCACTTGGGATCCTCTGTCCTCTCTCTTTCTGCCTCTCCCTCACTTGCTAGCACGTGCTCTTTCTCTCTCGCTCTCAAAAAAAAAAAATGAAAACATTAAAAAATATTAAAAGGGAAGGAATTGTAGCTAGCAGTTACTAGCTTTTACTTTTTTTTACCAGCAGTTTTTTAAAAAATATGCTGGTAATGCTTATTTATAGGAAAATACAGAATTCATTTATATACTAGTTTTCTTACAGTCTGACCTTAAGAAATGGTGTGGCATGTCTTAGAACTATAGGAAATCACTTGAGAAATGACTCCATTCTCAAAGGCATGATATTGCATCCACTGAGGCCTGTTTACCAGAGTAATGTTCATGTATATCATCCTAAGATCCCTGCTCTATGCTGTGTATATTGCATTAGAATTTTAACAATTCTATTCATTCTATTGATGAATTCTTAAAATCCGTCGATAGTTTTAAAATGTTCTCTCATTCCTACAAATATTTCTGTACTGCTATGTGCCCATGCACTCCACTAGGTTCTAGAGATAAAGCTGCTATCAGTAGTGTACAGATAAAGCTCCTACCCACACACAGCTTGCTTTTGCGGAGCAAGAAGAACACAGAGAGAATGAACATTGGGTTTGAGGTTAGTGGTGAGAAGAACTACCGTGACTTCCAGTGCTTTGACAGAACGTCATATGGGAGGCCTTCTATCCAAGTGTCTACGATTTCATATTGTTGGAGCATTTGCTGTATCCCTGGGGCTTGTAGCTTTCTAGAAGTTTACTGCGGCCAAACCAAGAAAGAAGGCATATGCAGATTTCTACAAAAATTATGGTTACACAAAAGATTTTGAGGAGAGGAGGAGGGCTGGTGTCTTTCAGAGTGCAAAGAGATTTTGGAATGTAAAGAATTCCTTTGGGTTGAGTTCCATGGAAGTTTGCCACTGACCTGTGTTCCTGAACTATGAAACATGAATATTCGGTTGTGGAATATTTATCTTAATAAATAAACAACTAGCAAATACTGTGGACAGCAAAAACAAAAAAAAAACACAAAAAACAAGCAAATGTGTATCAAATGATAAGGGCTATATAGAATAATAAACTAGGGTCAGAGATTTGAGGATACCAGGTAAGGGTGGGGCAAATACTACCTTATACAGGGTGAACAAAGGCGACCTCACTGAGAAGATGACATTGGAGCAGAGACGTGAAGGAAGTGAAGAAAGTGAAGGAGTGGGCTTTGGAGAGCTAAGGAAAGTGGGGATTGAGAAAGGGCAGTGGGCTTAGCATGTTTTAAGAATAGAAAAGAGACCAGAGTGAATGAATGATGAAAAACAAGAGGGGGAGTTGCAGGAGATGAGGTGGGAGAGGTAGCCAAGGCCAGATTATGTATTATGCTTTCAGAGGTGTTTTAGCTACCTTTTTAGAGAGAGTTACCCCGGAAGCACTTGCTGTAGTACTAGAACATAGTATCCGCTAACTGTTATTGTATTTGTTTTCTACTCTGTGATAAGAAATTACCACAAACTTAGTGGTTTTAAAAAGTCAGATTTATTGTCCTACAGTTCTGTAAATTTGAAATCCAGTACAGGTCTTTCCTGGATAGAATTCTCTCTAAGGAAAGATCTGTTGCTTTGCCTTTTCCTGATTCTAGAGGCTGCTTACATTCTTTGCCTTGTGGACTCTTTCTGTCTTCAGTCATTAACAATGGTCAAAGATTCTCCACTCTTAAGGATTCTTGTGATTAAATTGGACCCACCCAGGTAATCCAGGGTAATCCCTCCATCTTGAAGGTTCTTAACCTTAATCACATCTGCAAAATCCTTTTATCCTCGTAACATTCACATATCCTGGTAATCTGAGTGTGAACATTTATGGGAAAGGCATTCTTCCTACCACAGTCCACCCTCTGATCCCCAAAGATTCAAATCTGTTCACCTAAAACTCTATTCACCTCCTCCCTAAGCACCCCCACATTCTCAACACATCACAACATTTCATCTAAATTTCAAAAATCCCAAACCACATCTAAATTATGTACAGGTGAGGCTCTGAGTATAATCCCATCCTGGACAAAATCCCTTTCCTTCTATAGACCTGGGAAACTAGAAAACAAGATATCTGCTCCTACAATGCAATGGAAGAGGAGAAACAGGAGAGCAGTTGCAGCCATTCTCATTCAAAAAGGGAGAAAATTGTAGGATGAAAGTAGTCACCAGTCCCAAATAATTTCAAAGGCCAATCAGGCAGTCTCCATTAAGTTTCAAGCCAAGGACTAAACTGTGGTTCTTGCTTGGTTCTGCTCTCTGGGCTCACAGCTCCACACTCTGAGCACTGGGAATTAGAGTATGCACATCTTTGATGGGCTATTTTTCTGCCCCTCACAAGCATCATTATCATTAGATTTAGTATTGTTTTTTAACTAATCTTCATTTAGTAGTGGTTCTTTAGCTCTTAAGTTTCTCCATTAGCCACAGTCAAGAGGTTAATTACTGTTACACAAATACACAGTCAGTACTTGAGGACTTCACCATTTTAAGGAACTTTATTGTACATCATTCCATGGTAAATGCAAATATACCATCTAATTTCTCTTAGATGGAAAAGAGTGCACTCCCATTTTTATATACAGATCGTATTTTCTTTATAGGCAATTAATTTATTCTAAAACTACTAATTGCTAAAAAAGACTAAAATAAAAATAAAATTATTGATTTCTTTCAGGCCCAAGAGTTCCTATATTATGCTTCATTTTACGGGATAGGCAAAGTTTTACAACTTCTAAGGTCATCATTCTTGCCCTTTAAGGACACTGGAAACTCTGCCTCCCAGCAGGTGGCAGCAAATCAATATTCGATAAGGTGCAGTAAAATTATGATCTTCTTGTCCTAGTAAATGTTCTGGGTGGTGCAGACTGTGGCCTCTCCTAGATCGAAGAGCAAAAAGACTATTGTCACCAGATGGTAGGAATTTATATCAATTTATCAACTACTTGGGAGAGGGTATTTCATTTATTTGACTAAATTTTATTATATCATTATATTAATGTTGTTCTTCATTGTTTGTCTCTCACAAAAGTCCATTTGTAAGCAATTTTGCTTGAATACCAGTAATGCTCATATATCATCTCCATAGCTAAATACCTCTCCATACCCTTTATGTGGCTAACAATCATCAACACAACACAGCATTTCAAAAGGTATGAAATACAGATAAAGTATTCTTAGGGGACACATGTATACCTTTTTTATTACTTTATTAAAAAAAGAATAGTTAATGAATGATCTAAGTCAAGGTCAGTGAAATGGTCCACAGGCCAAATTTGGGGCAGAGCCTGCTTTTGTACACCCTGCAAAGCTCTTAACAAAACTAATTTAAAAACAGAGACAAATCACCAGTATCTGAAATGAAAGATCACTAAAGATCCTACAGACATTAAAACACTGGTTCTCAACTGGAAGTGTTTTGTCCCCTAGAGCCCGTTTTGGTTATCACACTGAGGGAGGCTGCTACCAGCAGGCAGTGTGTAGAAGCCGGGGTGCTGCTATGCACAGAAGAGGTCCCCACCGCAATGTTCTGGCCCCAAATGGCAATAGTAATGAGGCTGGAAAATTCTAATTAAAACCACAAAAGGAGAATGTTACAAATTTAGGTTAATAAAATTTGATAACTTAGAAGAAATTAATTCTCATAAAAAAAAACTTAACCAAAACTGACTAAAGAAGTAGAAAAATCTTAGTAGTTGTACATCTATTGCAGAACTTGAATTCATAATTAAAGAACACTTTGCAAAGAAAACTCCAGGCCCAGATGATTTCACTGGTGAATTCTATCAACACTGAAAGATATAAACTGTCAATGTTATATAAAGTCTTTGAGAAAAGAGGGGAGGAGAGAATATTATCCCACTAATTTTATAATGACAGCATAACCATGATAGAAATGTCTCACAAAGACATTAGAAGAAAAAGATCACAGACCAATGTCACTCATAAATATAAATGCAAAAATCCTACATAAAATACTAGCAGACTGAACACAGCAATAAAGGATGAAATATAATGGCCAATTGAGGTTTTTCCTAGACTGCAAGGTTTGCTCAACATTTAATAAATCAAACAATGTAGCTTACCATTATTAATAAAAAAGAAAAAAAATATGTTCATTTCAATAAATGCAGAAAAAGCATTTGACACAATTTATTGTCAATTTATGCTGAAAACATTCACAAAACTAGACAGAGAACTGACTTAATTTTATAAAGAGCACCTATGAAAGACCTGTAGCTACTATCATGCTCAGTGGTGAAATATTCAATCCTAGGATTGGGTAAAAGGTGAAAATGTCTGCTGTCACCACTTCTATTCAACATTGTGTCAGAGTTCTTAGATACTGCAATAGGCAAAAATAAATTAAAATTATAAAACATGGAAAGATTAGAAAGGAAGAATAAAACTGCCTATTCACAGGGGCCTGCATACAAAATTATTATTATTATTATTTTTTAATTTATTTCTAGGAGAGAGAGAGACAGCGTGAGCAGGGGAGGGTCAGAGAGAGAGGGAGTCACAGATTGAAACAGGCTCCAGGCTCTGAGCTGGCAGTCAGCACAGAGCCCGACGCGGGGCTCGAACCCACGAACCGCGAGATCATGACCTAAGCGAAAGTCGGACGCTCAACCGACTAAGCCACCCAGGCGCCCCAAAAATTATTTTTTCTAATGTATATTTATTTTTGAGAGAGAGAGACAGAGCACAAGCAGGGTAGGGGCAGAGAGAGAGGAAGACACAGAATCCAAAGCAGGCTCCAGGCTCTGAGCTGTAAGCAGAGCCTGAGACAGGTCTCAAACTAACAAACCAGGAGATCATGACCTGAGCCAAAGTCAGAC
Organism: Crocuta crocuta; assembly: GCF_008692635.1. Taxonomy (NCBI): domain Eukaryota; kingdom Metazoa; phylum Chordata; class Mammalia; order Carnivora; family Hyaenidae; genus Crocuta; species Crocuta crocuta. Next base: position 865,851 of record NW_027528818.1, read on the forward strand.
ACCTAACTGACTAAGCCATCCAGGTGCCCCAAAAATTATTTTTAAAAACTACTATTTACTTGTCAATAGATTAATAATTGTCCATGTAGAAAATCTTGGAAATCTATTGGAATGAATTATTGAAATTAGTGAGCGCAGGATAACAGATCAGTATATAAGAATCAGTATTTCTACATATTAGCAAGCAGCAATTAGAAATTGAATTTTTAAATATGATATGTTGGGGCTCCTGGGTGGCTCAGTAGGTCAAGTGTCTGACTCTTGATTTCAGCTCAGGTCATGATTTCACTGTTTGTGAGTTCAAGCCCCGCATCGGGATCTGTGCTCGCAATGCAGACCCTGCTTGAGATCCTCTTTCCCTCTCTCTCTGCCCCTCCCTGTTGTCCCTCTCACTTTATCTCTCAAAATAAATAAACTTTAAAATCTATTTAAAAATTTTTAAAATGAATATAACATTTAAAATAGCATTATAAATACCTAGGAATAAATTTAATGAAAGATCTGCAAAAACTATACTACTATCAAACATTGCCTAAATGAAAGACCTACATAAATGGATATGTGTATGTGTAGATAGATAGATAGGTAGATAGATAGATAGATAGGCAGACAGATAGCTAGCTAGCTAGCTAGCTAGCTAGATAAACAGATCTATCGCCTATACATATCTCCTATCTGTGCACCCAGAACAAATACCAAGAAAGACGATATTCTGGGCTCTAAAGCAGCCTCAATTAATATGTAAGGATTGAAATGCTGCAAAGTATGTTCTCTGACCACAATAAAATTAAAATAGAAGTCAGTAAGAAATTTCTGGAAAATCCCCAAATCTCAGTAATCAAAGGCATAGATTTTCCAAACTGATAGCCACAGAAGTTCAGGTTGACACTAAAGACGTTTCTCTTCTCTCTAGAGCCAACTGAATCATGTAGGAATTGACTGTGGACGTATCAGTACCACATGCTTACCAGTTGGGCTAACCTGGCAGTGCCCTGAGATTGGGGTATGCTGTGAGCAACTGCCGACGGCTGTTATATACTTGAGTATTGCACTGAAACAGAGTTACAGCATATTTAAAATTCACGAAATCATTCCCATTTCTTGCTTTCTTTCCCTCACAGTCTGAAAATACTGATGAAAAATCTGGGAACAAGACTGTGGGTGTAGTTGACAAAACAGAAAATCTGTTCCTGGACAGCTTTTGATGAATTTAATAAGTAGAAAGATAATGAACATAGACTGCATTTGCATAATGGCATAACGAAAATTCTTTGAACCATGCTAACTCTCTGGGGAAACTACACTTTGGAAACTGAATGTAACATTCTGGTCCTGGAAAGATTACCCACTCTAATGATGTGCATGGTTCTAAAAGGGGGGGGGGGGTAGGGCATGGTAAATACCCACATGCTTTATTCTCACTGATCTTAAATATCTTTTCATCCAATTTTTCTAATGAAATAATTACAATTCATTTACAAATAGAAAAATTTCCAGCCTCCAGACCCATCCTAAGTGTATATCTTTCAGCGATTAAACATTTCTGGGGCACCTGGGTAGCTCAGTTGGTTAGGCATCTGGCACTGGCTTTCAGCTCAAGTCATGATCTCATGGTTTGTGGGATCAACCTACATCAGGCTCCACGGGGAGCCTACTTGGGATTCTCTCTCTCTCTCCGTCCCTACCCAGTTCGTGCTTTCTCTCTCAAAATAAACATTTTTAAAAATTAAAAAATAACTTTAAAAGGATATAGGACTGTAAATTATGTTTAATATTAAAAGGTTTTTTTCTACCCTTGAAAAGAATTTTAAGTTACCTCCCCCCAATACTTACTTATTTTGACTGTCAATTATGCTTAATTTAACCAGATAATTTTCAAATTTCACTTTGTAAGAAAAATTTAGAGACCTTTCTTACCAGAAGTTCCTTCCTTTTTTCTGAAAAGGCTTTTTTTGTTTAAATGTTCTTTCAATATCTACCTTTTGCAGTTTTTAACTTGATGCTACTTCTGATCATTCTGAAAATAGTTCTACCATTTTAGCATAATCCTCTAAAATCTCCGTGGAAATCTTCTTCTCTGGTGCTCTTTCTATTCTGGATTTGAACATAAAGAAAAAAACCGAATGTGATGATTTGTTAGTAGCCGATCCTAACTGATATTATTGAGCTGTTTGATGGCCACGGTGCTATTGTCATATTAGTAATTGTTCCTCTCAACATTTCTGCGAGATAGATGCTACTCGTATCCCTATATTTATGAAGAATGGAGACTCAAGGAAGTTAACCATTATCATATGATAATAAGTGGGAAAGCCAGGGTTTGAGCTCTTGTGATCGACTGCAGTGTCCTCATAATTAATCACTGGTGTGTACTAGCTCTCATTTTTCTGTGCATTAACTAAAGTAATAGGATCATTTCAGATCCCCCAACTTATTACAACTCTCCAATTCCAGTGTCATGTCTGTATAAAATGTGTACCCTGTCTTATGCGGCACGTTTTCCAATGTGATACACAGATTCGCCACATGATGGTGCCAACGAAGTGAGAAGCCCCTATGCCGCTAGTATTTGACATTAGGCTCAGACCTAAATATAAATGTCAACAGAAGATAATTAAAGGTGTTAAAAAATAAGATTGTTTTTTTAAAAAGGTGACCACAAGAATTACAGTCTGGAATGTCTTTTTAAAACACAAGGAGTGAAAAGATCATAACTATAAAAAGGGTAAGAGAACTGACTCAAAAAGTTAAAAATAAAAAGATAAAAGATGAGCCTTTGTATTCATAAAGAAGTATGTGGGACAGATGTCAGAGACTTCCCACAGGAAGGAAAACACCAAAGGAAATGAATTAAATGAGAGCAGGTGACTTACAAAAAAAAAAGAAAAAAAGAAAAGAGAAGAGAAAAGAAAAGAAAAGAAGAGAAGAGAAAAGAAAAGAAAAGAAGAGACCAGCTGAATAGTGATGTAACTCCAGGATCAAATGGATAAGTGTTCCAGTAAGATTCCACGGTAAGCACAAATACATTAGCAAAAGCCAGTGCGTAAAGAGTTTAGAGGCCTTTTAATAGACACCAATATTTTTTTCTAACCGAGATAAGTGTTACTATTTTTTCCTCTGCAATATCAAAGATATAACTTACTGTGAAAGGAAGAAGCACTGTTTTTCAGAAATTTATTGACGCCAATCTGTATACATTCTGCTAATTACAGCTATTTCAGTGACTCAAAATGTCCCTGGACAATGAGCATCACCTAAAATTGTTACAGATGCAAGTTCGTCAGTCCCACCCCAGACTTACTGAATCAGAAATTCTGGGCATGGGGCCCTTCAGGTTCTTCTAATGGACTTAAAGATGGAAGTCCAACAGTGTTAGTTAAGAAAAACAGAGAAAAAAGGAAAAGATATACATCTAAACATTATTAATACAAAGATATTGAAAATTATAATATTAAAGGGATATGAAGTAAATAATGGAATGTTATCAAGGCATTTAAACAATTGTGATGGACAGTTTTTAATAATGAAAAGTATGCATGATTTAATAGTGGAAAATTCAGAATACAAAATTGATTTCAATCATGTAAAAACAGTTCTGGAAAAATAGAAGGAAACAAGCAAGACTCCTTAACAGTGGTTGCCTTGGAGTGACGGAATTAGATGAACCTTCTTTTTTGGCTTCTTTGTATTGCAGATGCTGTTTTTAAAATTTCTATGAGGAGACATTTTGCAAAAAAAAACAAACCCAAAAGCCAAAAACCAAAAACCAGAAAAACTTATAATGATTTAAAAAAAAAAGTAAAAAGAGAGAAAGAGACTTTCCAAAGTCCAAATACTACATACAAACTATATTCTTGCCCATTTTTCCATATATATATATATATATATATATATATATATATAAACAAANAAGAAGCACAGCTGTGATGTTACTCACTGGAGAGACAAGGCACAGAAAGACCATGGAGTTGATGTATTCAGTGTTGAAAGTGGTACAGGAGGTTACATTTGAGAGTGTGAGAAAATAATCGGTTTACATACACTAACCACATGCTTTACTCTTTCAAGTATCATTAGTTAGTGAAAATATTAAGCATGCTAAAGTAACGTAAAGGAAAATGTCTTCAAATTTAAAGAGAGTAGGCTTAAATGTTACCCCTAAGAAAGATTCCTATTTTATGCCTACATCATTTGAATGAATGGCTGAATAAATCAAGTAGGGAGAAAATGTCTCTCATATCACTGTAAGTTTAAAGATTAATACCTAACTATGTTTATGTATATCTTGAATGTTAGACCCTACGTATGATTCTTTTTTTTTTTTTTTGCCTAGCATTTGCAAAATATATAAAATTGAGGGGTGCATGGGTGGCTCAGTAGGTGGAGCGAACAATTTAATTTCAGCTCAGGTCATGATCTTATAGTTTGTAAGTTTGAGCCCCACATCAGGCTCTGTGCTGACAGCTCAGAGCCTGGAGCCTGCTTCAGATTCTGGGTCTCCCTCTCTCTCTGCCCCTTCCCTGCTTCACTCTGTCTCTCTCTCCCTCTCTCTCAAAAATGAACATTAAAATTTTTTAAATATATAAAATTGATAAATATATCAGGCCACAAAATCTTATTAATATTTTTAAACCTTAGCAAATTTTTAAAAAATCTAAAGTTAAACAGGCCACACTCTCTAAAAAGAATAAAATACAATCAAAATCAATAATAAATGATCAAACAAAAGGGAAAAAGGAAACCAAAACTACAATCCTTCAGAAAAAGAGCATATGAAAGAATAGAACTAATGGAATACGTCCAAAGTTGAACTCAAAAACAAATTTATAATTTAAGTCTTTTCATTACTTGAAAATGAAAACCTAAAAACGAATGAAGTATTCAACTCAATAAGTCAGAAAGAATGTTTTAAAAATCACAAGAAACAAATAAAGATAAAAGCAGAAATCAAAGAACTATGAAATAAAAACTATTAGAGTTATACATGGATCAAGAGTTATGTCATTGGAAGATAAGTACTACAAAAATGCCCCGGGATTTCTAATTAACACACACACACACACTACATTAAATATGAGGATTGGGATAGTTACACAGTTGAATATAATTTTTTAAATTATAAAATAAGACCTACCTTTTCAATCATATGGCATGCTACATTATTCAGGCCAACTCTCTCAGCTGGATGGAAGAACAACTTAAAGTAACGAATAGCACAAAAAGCAAGTTTTTAAAAGCAACAAAGATCTGATGAGACAGTAAGGAATTTCCAGGCCAAAATCTAAATAGAGAGGGAATCCTAGAGATGTTAGCAGAGCACTGCAGTTGCTTTTGCACTAAGAGCATTTGCAAAACTAGGCAAACTTTCACTTTAGGTGGACTTGCAGAGTGTGGACAAGAGAAATTAAAGCCCAGGGTTTCCCCAAGGTGAAGATCCAAAAGGAAACTCATTCTGAATAAAGACAAGATACTCAAGGGATATTCCCTCAGTCTAAGGATGAGCCAAAAGTTAACCACCCCATTTCTGCAAGGAAGGTTTCCTTAGCTCAAAGCAGAGCAGGGATGGGAAATAAAAGCCATCCCTGAGAAAGTTTTAACCAGATGAATGCTTCAGGAGCTGCATACCATATTTACATCATCAAGGTGGTTCCAAACCCCTTAAGCCATGAATTTAAGCTGTTTCTGAACGGATAGTGTTTTATGTACCAGGCAGAGGCAAAGATATCTTTACTTTAGGCCTATAGGAATCCTGAAAAATAATTTTCCAAGGGAAAACAAAAAACAGCTTACAGTCAAAAGGAGCAGAGTGCCCTAGGGAAATCACCAAGAACAAAAATCAGCAGAAACAACAAACTGCAGAAACAGAAAAGTACATTGAATTTAGCTATTCAACTTTTTCAGGGACAGATAATATAATCACTATGCTCACTATGTTTTACAAAATGAAAAACAAGTTTAAAATATCTCCAAAGGATAGGAAGCTATAAAATATAGGCTAGCATATTTGCAAGAAAGCTAAACATAACTTCTGGAAGTACAAAAATAAAATAAAAACAATTGGAGATTGCACGACATATTAGGAAATATTTGAATAAAGAATTGGTGCATTTGAAGATGGGGAAGAAGAGATTATTCTAAATACAGAAATACAAAGAGGTGCTACCTATGAACAGGAGTTTATGTAACATGGGTCTTAGAGTTTAAAAAGGCCACCACACATCTAATAACGGTTCCAGTTAAAAGAGGAGAGAAAAAGAGATGTGGCAGAGATCATGGATGACAATTTTCCAGAAGGACCCAAAACACTCAAAATAAACCTCCACCCAGAAACATAGTATAATAGCAGAAAGCAAAACTTAAGATTTTAAAAGAAGCCAGAAGAAAAAAAAAAAGACATTATATTCAAAAGATTCTCAGATTCAAAAGAATCTCAATAGATTGACAGCAAATAATGAAAGCCTGTAGATAGTGAAGTATCTTTAGTATGCTGAAGGAAAATTACTGCTAATCTAAAATCCTATATCGAGTAAAACCATCTTTCCAAAACTGAGGGTAAAGTAGAGACATTTTTAAAAAAAAAAAAAAAAAGAGAGAGTTTACGACCACTGCAAAATCCCAAAAGAGAAAGTGTGAAAGATAAAATCTGGACTGAAGGAAAGTGATTTGAAAGGAAGAGTCTGATAGGCAAAAGGGAATAAAAGGTAGAGGAAGGGCTAAATGGTATGAGTGAATGTGAACAAATATTGCATGTTTCAAACAAAATGATAACGTTGGTGGAATGAAAAACAACTTAGACTTAAAACCTATGAAAATAATTAAATGTTATTTGGGGACAAGAAGTAAATAGACTTAAAAGTGTGGTAGATCCTTGCAGATAAATATTTTTGATTAACTTTAGGCTTCAATAAGTTAAGTATTCATATTGTAACTTCTATGTCAAATGCTGAAAGAAATGGGGGAAACTGGACTGACCAAAGCAATGCAATTGACCTAAAAGAAGACCCAAACACAGAGGGGGAAGAAAACCCCAACAAGAAATAAATGCAAAGCACAAAATAAAATAAAATGGTAGGTTAAAATGATTTACACAGATAAGCCCTTATCTATTAGCAATTACATTTAATATAAATGGAGTAAATACTCAAGTTAAACAATTGTGAGACTGGATTTTTATTTTATTTATTTATTTTTTCACTTGCTAAGTACACATTTATTTAATGGTAAAATCTGGATGTGCATAAATTAACCCGAGTTCTGGTTTTCTTGAAATTTTAGATTGGATAGTAACACATTCTGGATGTTTATAAATTTTAGATATTCAGATTTTATCTGTAATATAGTTTAATATATTGATATATTGTTGATGACTTCTATATATTCCATCTTTTTTTTTACAAACATGTTCTACATTCTTTATTCAATCTGTTTTAAATCATAATGATCATTTCAAAAACATAAAGTCTTTTCAATTGGTGAGTTAGTTCTTTTTTTTAATAGTTTATTGCCAAGTCGGTTTCCATATAATACCCAGTGTTCATCCCCACAAGTGCCCTCCTCCATGCCCATCACCCCCTTCCCCCATCCCTCCCCCATCAGCCCTCAGTTTCTTCTCAATATTCAAGAGTCTCTCATGGTTTGCCTCCCTCCCTCTCCCCAACTATATTTTTCCCTCTCCCATGATCCTCTGTTAAATTTCTCCTCTTCCATTCATAAATGAAAATGTATGGTATCTGTCCTTCTCTGCCTGACTTATTTCGCCCAGCATAACACCCTCAAGGTCCATCCATGTGGCTACACATGGCCAGATTTCATTCTTTCTCATTGCCATGTAGTATTCCATGGTATAGATAAACCACATCTTCTTGATCCATTCATCTGTTGATGGACACTTAGGCTCTTTCCATGTTTTAGCTATTGTGGAGAGTGTTGCTATGAACATTGGGGTATATGTGCTCCTATGCATCAGCATTTCTATATCCCTTGGGTAAATTCCTAGCAGTGCTATTGCTGGGTCCTAGGGGAGTTCTATTGTTAGTTTCCTGAGGAACCTCCACACTGTTTTCCAGAGGGGCTGCACCAGTTTACATTCCCACCAACAGTGTAGGAGGGTGCCCGTTTCTCCACATCCTCGCCAGCATTTAGAATCTCCTGATGTGTTCATTTTAGCCACTCTGACTGGCGTGAGGTGGTATCTCAGTGTGGTTTTGATTTTATTTCCCTGATGATGAGGGACACTGAGCATTGTTTCCTGTGTCTGTTGGCCATCTGGATGTCCTCTTTGGAGAAGTAAGACTACATTTTTTAAAATCAAATGATATGCTGGCAAGAGGCACATCTAAAACATAAGGACACAGAAATGTTGGAAGTAGGAAAACTGGGAAAATTCAAATAAGGTGTGTGGTTAGTCTATAGTATTGTATAAATATTAATATTCTGGTTTTGATAATTGTACTATGATTATGTAAAATGTTATAATTAGGGAACTCTTAGTGAATGGTATATGGGAACTCTGTACCATTTTTGCAACTTTTCCAACAGTTTAAAATTATGTCAAAATAAAGCTGTACATATGCAAATGATGCAGTAATGCCACTCTCAGGTATATATCACAGAGGAACGTTTTCCCTCATGTGCCTGGGAAAAAGTAAGAATGTTCATAGAGGTATTCTGCCCTAAAATAGAGAGAAACAAATGTCTATTAACAGTGGAATAAATAAGTTGTGATATTTTGAAATAATGGAATATCTAGAACAATGAAAATAAACTACTGCTACATGGATCAACACTAATGAGTTACAGTAACAAAATATTCAGTGAAAGAATCTAAACATAAAATCTTTATGCTACATGATTCCATTTAAAGTTCAAAAATAAGCAAATTATAATGTTTATGGATACATATTTGGGTGGGGAAAAATAGAAAAGTTACCATTTTATTTATTTTTAAAAATTTATTTTATTTTTTCGAGAGAAAGCATGTGCATCTGAGTGGGGAGAGGGGCAGGGAGAGGGGAAGAGAGAGAATCCCAGATAGGTTCTGCACTGTCAGCACAGAGCCCAACATGGGGCTTGAATCCACAAACTATAAGATCATGGCCTGAGCTGAAACCAAGAATCAGACATTCAACTGACTAAGCCACCCAGGCACCCCGCAAAGTGCCTATTTTAAAAGTCACCATTCTGGTTACCTTTAGGAGTTGGAGAGACTAGTGTTTGGGAAGAGGAATAAGGCAGCTAAGAGAAGGCATGGAAGCTCCGTGTCCCTAACGCATACTCTGCTCTACGCATCTCCTCATCTGGCTGCTGATCATATCCTTTATAGAATCTTTTGATACATGGGCAGCTGCTTCCCTCAGTTCTGTGAGCCACTCCAGCAAATTAAAAGGACCTAAGGAGGAGGTTGTCAGAACTTCCAACCTATAGCCAGTAAGCCAGAAGCACAGACAACAGCCTGGGACCTGCTTGTCACTGGCATCTGGAATGGGGAGTGGGGCACAGTCTTGTAGAGTGGAACCCTTAACCTGTGGAATCTGATGCTGTTTCCAGGTAGATACTGTCAGAATTGAGTGTTTTGTGTGGGGTCCCCCCAACCCATGTTGGAATAGGGTCTGGGGAACCCAAAAATAACTGGTGTCGTTAGAGGCTAGACACAGCGGAAGGAAAACTCTTGACAGTATAGAGAGATGAACCGATTTAAGAGCTCAGGACAGGAGAGCATCTGATGTGTTTACCCAGTTTTGTTGTTATTATTGTTTGTCTCAGAGAAGTCTGTTTCTAAAGAACTTCAATAGTAGATAAACAACTTTGTTCCAAAAAAGTTTTAAGCAAAGAAAAACTAGGGTTACCAGATTTAGCAAATAAAAATGCAGGGTCTTATGTAATATTCCGGACATATTTATGTTCCAGATAATAAAATTGTATTTATTGTTTATCTGAAATTCAAATTTAACTAAGCATTCTCTAGTTTATCTGGCAACCTAACCTAAACTTAAATGCATTTTGGACTTCAAGAAGCTTGATGGTTTACCACAATTATTATCTTAGGACAGTGGTTCTTAACTTCGATGGCAAATTATAATTGGCTAGGGAGCTAGGATCTCAGGGATGGGAACCGGGCATCGATATTTTTATGATCAATCCTCTCCACCCTCCACCTTTTTCCCAACCAGGTGATCCTAATGTGCAAGGTGTAGAAAAACTGAATCAATGTTTTCAAATGTTTAAATATTCTCCAGTTTACACAAAATTTTGTAATGTGAAAAATCAAATTTCCAAAATAGTTACCATAATCTAATTTAATGTCTTTAAATACATAGTCTTTACTCAACAGCAATATATTTGACATGACCACATCACTTTACAGGGAGCCTGTTTTTGTTTTTATTTTTGTTTTTTACTACATTTCTCTGGAAAGCTTCAAGCTTCCTTTCCTCTCATTCAGGAGAAAAATTGCTAAAAATTGCTCTGGTATAAAAGTGAGCTAAAGGCTCTTTCCTAAACTGAGATGAAAAGCAATTCAATGTATTTTTTTAAAATTGTATTTGGTGATGGACTTTTATTTCAAAGGAGAAGGAAAGAAATTTTTAAAAACCAGATTATATTAAAGTATGAGAATTGCCTTGAAGCATAACTCAATATTTATCAAATTGTGTATATCTGCTGAACTCGGAAGAGTAGCTCTGCTCTCAGAAGACTAATATTAAACTGTTCATGATAAATATCCTTAGTCCCCTTTATACCAAATTCAGATGTACTCCTTTGGTTCCTTTTCAATCTCACAAAAAAAGGGAGACAAGACTGAAATGCTGAATGGTTGTTGTTGTTTTTTTTTAATCTCTACACTCTTTCAGCTTGTTAGAATAAATAAGAAGTGTCTGTTTATTTAATTAAAAGAACTCCATTGGCTGTGTTAGCCTGTCTTCCTACTGATAGCAAAAGAAACTATACTTATCAAAGGAAAGGATCTAAAGTTGTGGGCTCAATTTCTCCTACATTTTCTAGTCTATTTTGACAGTTGTTAGGAGTATCAGCCAATGTTTTGAAAATGGTTTATTCTGAGCCTTGAAATAACCATTTCCAACCTCACATTTTAGATCATTATTTCTGGGGTGCCTTGGATGACTCAGTCGGTTAAGCATCCCACTTCGGTTCAGGTCACGATCTGGTGGTCAGTGAGTTTGAGCTCTGCATGGGGCTCTGTGCTGACAGCTCAGAGCCTGGAGCCTGCTTCTGATCCTGTGTCTCCCTTTCTTTCTCTGTGCCCCTCTCCCCCACTCGTGCTCTGTCCCTGTCTCTCAAAAATGAATAAACGTTAAAAAAAATTTTTTCTTTAATTATTATTTCTTCCCTTAGGATAGTTGATGGAGTGCCTCCAAAGTATCTCATGATTATTGATTAATGCAAATTGCTTATTGGAAGGAGAACTTACCCTAAAGCCAGTAGTCTCCTGGGGAAAGCCTGCTGGTCACCCGACAAGGGTGTGGGATACACTACCTGTGGTCGACTGCTGCGCTCTAACCAGGGCCAGCCTTCAGCCTGGCAGGCTCACATGTGATTTATGATCTCTCAGGTAGAGACTCACTTTAAACACACTCATGGACACTAATATGTGTGACCAGAATGCCAGTTTATTGATTGGTTATGAAAATATGGCAGATACTTGTCAATAATTCTCTCTACAGGCCAATTTCGAGTTGAGGCCAAATTTCAGTCAGAAGAGAAGTAAGATGATTTTAATGGTTAGTGTCATTGATCTATAATGCCTGATACACTAGCTCCAATTTTGGGTTTTATCTGCTGCACCGCTGATCACCAGTTTTGGTCGATATATACTTTTTTTTACACATCTAAACATTCAGTCAGATTACAGTTGATGCTGTTGGGCAAGAGTACATTTCTTTATCTTATGTTATTAATGGAATGATGCTTCATAAGCTTTTTAAATGACTTACTCCAGAGTTTAGCCATATCTTTCTCTTCTCATATCCCAAGAGGCATCTCAACAGTGAACAAAAGCTGTATGTGAACCAAGGTCTCATCTGTCTCATTCACAACTGTACCTCCAGAGCTTAGAACAGTGCCCATAATGTAGGTAAGCACCAATAATAATAGCAATAGAATGAAAGAAAAACAAATGCCGTCTTCAGTTATTTTTACACTTCACAAATGTTCTTAGGAAAAAGAACATGTCCTGAGTACTCATGGATGAATTCTCTTTGAGGATCTCAAAGGAAATAGCTCATGAAGCACTTGCCTTTGACCCATGAACTTAAGTGAGACTTTTCGGCCTCCACTTTATCATTCTCTCTCATCTTTTTTTTCTCCTTTAGCACTTACCACAGCTGGGAGCTTGGAATTTATTTGTGTGTATTTCTATAAGCTCCAGAAGGTAAAGACTGTCTGTTTTATATATAGTCTATATCTATAGCCTAACTGTATGCTGTGGGCTTCATGATATTTAATAACAATCAGCCAGATCTATCTTGAAGTCATAGGAGGAATAACACATGACCTGGGGATTTTGGATACCAGGCTAGTTGGATGCTGAGCTATTTTGACAGATGGCTGTCCCAATACCCCAAAGTAGTACATACTGCGGTAGCACTGCTCACAGACAAACCAGGGGTCACTGGTGTGCTCCCGGCTCTCTACAGAAGGAAAGAGCAAGGAAACAATTTCGTGTTCATTTAGTAAATTTTAAAGTTAAGATTAATTTATTATATTTTCTAGAAATCTAGTTGCACACCTAATAATCACTGTGTTCCTAAAAGTCGTTCATCCCAGCGAATATTCCATTCATGGTGTACTGCGCCTCGACTGCTGAATTTAATACATTTAAATGCTATTTACGTCTGTAACTTTTATACCTTGCATTGCATGCAATGATAGCCGATTCCCAGGAATAAATCAAATGCTTACAGGTAGTGAAGTGTAAAAGTAATGATGCAATGGTAGTGTAAATATAACAGAACACCGTAAATGTAAACAGTGAACAAGGGTCTGATGCAAAGATCGAATGTGAAACTGTATATGCGAGAACAATTGAATCTTGATGAATACGTGAAAATTGGATTTTATCAGACCAGCAATCAATTTGCCTCTAGTCTCTATTGCATTGTCTGTTACAAAACTTTGTTAAAGAATGGCAAGAAGCCACAGAAGCTTTTGCATTGCTTTCAAAGTACCGTGACCTTTCTGATAAACCAATTGAGTTTTCCCTGAACAAGCACAAAATAATGCTTTCTAATATGAAATGGATAAATTTTGTCATTTAAAGGTGAAGGGACCCAAACTAAGGAAACATTATTCAAAATTGCACACCCAAAACCACCACCATCAACAACGACAACAAAAACAGATAAGGAAGTCACACTACTGCAAAAAAATGTATAAACCCAGCTCTAGGGCTAATGATAATTACCAGGCTCAGGAAGAAACATAAATTAGCCACTGGGAATTTCATAATCAAAGAGGGCCATTGTACATCATGCAATATTCACGGCATATAGTGCAGAAGGGGAATGTCTATCGTGAGTACATGTTGGCAGACATTTGGCTTACATTTGGAAAGAATCACAGATGTGCAGAGTATCAATCAACACTTGGCAGAAATGTGGAAAAGGGAGGTGCTCCGGGACTTATTGGTTAGTTTGTTGCACCACCTTGGACTAGAGGAGGTTTTTCATGTGTATTTGGCAATTATTTTGTGAGCCGTGATGCAGGCTGGAAAGACACCTACAGTACCAGTAACGTGTGCAATAAGGAAGTGTTTGCCTTTGTGGATAAACTGTCCCTTTACCTATTGCTTCATCTCAGCACATAGTCGGTGAACATTGTTAACATGCTCAAACTGTGGTTACTGAGTGTTTACCTTTTAAGCGTGCTTTGTGAGGAAACTGGCAGTAAGTAGAAGCCACCTTTTCCGCACAGAAGTAAACTATTTATCAAGGTGAAAGTGTTTAGAAAAGCTTTTGAAATCAGGGATGAGATAAAAGCATTTCTTCATGACACTAGTAGTGCCAATTTTTTTTAAAGTAAGTCTTTCAAGTGGCATATTTCATTGATATAGTCCATTTTTAATAGCTTCAGGCTATCATGTCAGAGTGTAAATTTTATCATTTTAAATATTATCACTACCAGGATTTCTTAAGAAGAACAAACTATGGTATAAATACTTTAACCAACAAATTTGATTTTAACACTTGATTTTTTTCATTCATTGGAGAGCTCCAAGTTGGTATGGTACTTATCTGTCATGTTCTCCAAAAATGAGATAAATAAGAGAAAGTAATCCAAATGCTTTCCCCAAACCTAGAAAAACACTTTTTAGAGCCAAATGAAATCAAAAGTGGAGTAAGATTCCATTTACCATCAACCATCTGAGGTTGAAAAAAACATTCCAAGTATTAAGTATGGTGTGTGTTTTTATCCTAGTGCCTTACTTAACACTGAGAGAGAAATCAGAGCATGCTTTCTGGGTCTATGTTTGAGCCATATATTTAAAATGATTAGATGGAGGTCCTGAACAATTTTGCCCATCTTGATAACCAATAATTATGGTTAGAATTTCTATTTCAGTAGAAATAGAGTAAGAAAAGACACTGACTGGATGTGAGCTCTAACCTATGCCTCAAGCCTTCCATCTTTTAGAGAGTTACAAAAACCTTGGTGAAAGATGACAAAGAGTATCATCTTTTTCACTGCTGTAAGGTAAATATTATTAATTGAATACTATTTTGTTTTGGATGAACCTTGGGAACATTATACCAAGTGAAATAAAGCCAGATGCAAAAGGACAAATATTTCATGGTTTCACTAATCTGAAGCACCCAGAACAACCAAATTCATAGAGACGGAAAGTAAACTAGAAGTTACTAGGGATTCAGGGGGCAAGGAAGAAGGGCAATGGGGAGTTGGCTTTTCATGAGTCCACGGTTTATGTTGGGGGTGGTCACAAAGTTCTAGAAATGGATGGTGGTGATGGTTGCGTAACAACGCAAATGTACTTAATGCCATTGAATTATACACTTAAAAATGATCAAAATGGCAAATACTGTGTATATTTTACCAAAGTAAAAACCTGCTTTTTTGCTATTTTAAAAGTATAATGAAAACATATTTAAATATTCTCCAAATTGTTAGTCTTCTGTGTGCCAACATCCCCCAGCAGTCTGTGCCAGCTCTGGAAATTCGTCTCAGTAAGGACATTTGAAGCATCATTTCTACAGAATGGAGGAAATGAGAAGAATCCACTGTAAAGGGCCTAGAGGAGGCCTTGAAGAGGTAAGGCCAGGAGGTGAAAGTTGGAGCTCCTTGTAGCTTGCTGTGGGAGAATCCACTCCTCTTATCTGAGGAGATAGAATCCAAAGAGAAATTCAGCGTTTGGGTTTCTTCCCACGGAGGACAGCTCAGTCCACTGTCAGGCAATGGAAGCACATCAGTGGCTATTTATTTGACAGTTCTGTATTTATTTTGCATTTTAACTCATTAGGCATATTAAACTGAAAACCTTTGGTTGTGGAGTTTCTTCTTTAGTAATCAAAGTAATCAAAATAAGAGGTCTTTGGGACTCAAATCAAAGAAGGTCTTCTTGGACTTCATTGGAAGTATGGCATTTCCTAAAGTGGGCCTTGGAGTGTTCCTAAGTGTTCCATGAAAATAGGTATCTGGTAAGTAAGCAATTGCTGCCACAGGTTTCTCCACTGCAGAACTTTCCAGAGCGCAATTTGAATCAACAAAAGAGTCCTTTTTTGAATGTTGCTGATATTGTCATAGGGATTAAAATTGACCTCTTTTTTATTTTTCACACAGTATTTTGTGGAACCTGCGTTCTGGGAAGCACACTTTGGGAAAGGCTGGTCCTGTTAGAACTGTGATGTTGTGTGGAAAGAGCCTAAGTGTCCATCAACAGATGAATGGATCAAGAAGATGTGGTTTATCTACACCATGGAGTACCACATGGCAATGAGAAACAATGAAATCTGGCCATGTGTAGCAACATGGATGGACCTTGAGGGTGTTATGCTGAGCGAAATAAGTCAGGCAGAGAAGGACAAATATCATATGTTTGCACGTATAGGAGGATTAGGAGGAACTTGACGGAGGAACAAGGGGGAGAAGAAGGGAGGAAATGGTGGGGGAAAGGGAGAGAGGCAAACCATGAGAGACTCTTGAATGCTGACAAAAACTGAGGACTGATGGATGTGGGGGGCAGGGGGGATGGGCATGGAGGAGGGCACTCGTGGGGAAGAGCACTGGGTGTTATGTGGAAACTAATTTGACAATAAACTATTTGTAAAAAATAAAAATAAAAAAATAAACAAACATTAAATAAAAAAAACAAAAACAAAAACAAACCAAAAAAAGAACTGTGATGTGAATTATAATACATATTTAGTCTTCATCTCTATTTCTGGCACAAAGATCCTAAAACTCTTGGAATTACTAAGTGATAAGAGCAATAAAAGTGTGTTGACATGCATAACAACCCCCTTTCCACCTCATCTAAGTTTATGTTAATGGGGTGACTTTTGGAAAGTACCTAAGGCTGGGTGCTGGCTGCCAAGGAGATCAACCAGTTGATTAGAGTGTTGAAACTTTCTGTTCCATCCCACTGACCTTCGGAGATGGGAGAGGAGCTGGAGGTTGAATTCACTGCCAATTGCCCAAGATTTAAATCAATCATGTCTGTATAATGAAAACCCCGTAAAACCCCCAAAAAGACAGAGTTTGAAGTTTCCAGGTTGCTGCACACGTGCAGGTAGTAAGAGAGAGGTGTGTTCACAGAGGATGGAATTTCCACCCTTTGCCCACACCTTGCCCTATGCATCATTCCAACTGGCTGTTCCTGAGTTATATCCTTTTATAATAAACCAGTGATCTAGTAAGTAAAATGTTTCTCTAGCTGCTGTGAGCTATTCTAGTAAATTCACTGAACCCAAGGAGGGGAACCTTTGATCTATAGCTGGTGGATCAGAAGCACAGGTGACAACCTGGAACTGGATTTGGTATCTGAGGTGTATGGGTGGGGGAGGGAGGAAGGAACTTTATAGGACTGAACCCTGAAACCGTGGGATCTGATGTGATCCCCACGTAGATAGCATCAGAACTGAATCAAATTGAATCAAATCGAATGGAATTGAATTGCATTGTGGAACCCAGCTGGTGTTGGAGAATTGTTTGGTGGTAGGGAAAAAACCCGCAAATTGGAATTGGTGTCAGAACTAAAGGAATCATTTTTATTGCTATTTCTTTGCTTCTTGCCCATGTTTTATGTGATTGCTACAGGTTATCATTGGCTCAGTTGCTGTCAAATGATCTTCACACTTTTTGTTATATAGTAGGCTTAAATAACATTTATTGTTTTTTTCTTATTAGCAAAGCAATGTGATCTATTGAAGAAAAATGAGAAAACACAGACCAGCAAAAAGAGTAAAATAAAACACCCACGATCCCACCATCTGGGAATAATCACCGTTAACAATTTCTAGATATCAGTTCAGCCCTCTTCTTATTATAAATATACACATTTATTTACTACAAGAAGACCATTCAGTACACACTTTTTAAAAAATATATATATATATATATTTTTTAGGTTTTATTTTTTATGTTTGAGAGAGAGAGACAGAGACAGGGAACGAGCAGGGGAGGGGCAGCGAGATGGAGACAGAATCTGAAGCAGGCTTCAGGCTCTGAGCTTTCAGCACAGAGCCCGATGCAGGGCTCGAAGTCACGGACCGCGAGATCATGACCAGATCCAAAGTTGGATGACTGACTGAGCCACCCAGGCACCCCAGTACACACTTTTTAAAACCTGATTTATTAATTTAACAGTCTACCACAAGCTTCTTCCCATGCCAATAAGTATTTGTCCACAGTATAATTTTTAAAGGCTAAAAAGTTTCATCTTTGTAAATATGTAAATATAATATTAAAACGCAGATCTGAATTACTGGCACAGACTTTGTAAGTTCGGGAAATACATAAATGCCTTCACTCATTTTCTCTCTTCTGGGTTACATTTTAGTGCAATTTTTAAGGAAGGATTTGGTCAGCTTTTCCTAATCCCTCCACAGCTGCATTTTGACTATTTAGATATAGTCACAACTGATCAAGGTTCTGTGTGTCACTAACATATTTGCCTATAATATAGTTCTTAGATGAATCCTGAAAAATGACTATAATTTCTAGAGACACCTGTTAGCAATTCACGGATATTTTTTTACGCATCGATTGTCATCTCATTGCACAGTCGGGACTACCAAAGGTGGTTTGCAACAGAAAAGCAAAGTTTAAGATAGGGAATGGGAAACATGCAAACTTTCTTCTAGGAAAGGAATTTGGCTTTTGAATTGAAATCTATGGAGAAATCACCATCTTTTCCAAAGATGATGCTACCTAAGTATTTCCATGTGCCACCCAAAACCTTATGTGTAATTAGGTTCATATTTCAAAGGCCCACGGAGATCAAAAGGGATTGAGGGCTGCATTCTGCTGGCAGAACCATTGCTTTCAGGAAGGAAAGGATGTTGGTGAAAGGGATAGCCTTTTTCAATGACTCCAGTGAGGCTCCTCCCCACCGTGTCCTCATGGCTCTTCCTTTCTGACCACCTCAATACCACCCAAAGAAGTCATAGTACAGCAAGCTTAGCTATACCACACCTGAGTTCCCAGTCTGACTATGATGAGAGGGACTGCTTCTCTGGTGAAAAAAGAAACTCTCTTAAATTTGAGGACCAAGTAGGTCATTGACTGGAAGATCTTGAAGGCTAGAGGTTTACTCCAAAGTAAGAATTAAAATTATGAATACAATCAGGGATACTTTGAAATTAAATTCAAAGATGGAAGTGTAGATCTTTATTTTAAAAATATAGGGCAATTAGGGATATCATTGTTTCTAAACTATAAAAAAATTTAATGTTTATTTTTTATTTTTGAGAGAAAGAGAGACAGAGCACAAGTGGTAGAGGGGAAGAGAAAAGGGGGACAGAGGATCCAAAGTAGGCTCTATGCTGACAGCAGAGAGCCCAATGTAGGGCTCAAACTCATGAACCGTGAGATCACAACCTGAGCCTTAGTTGTACACTCAACCGACTAAGCCACCCAGGTACTCCTAAAGCATAAACATTTCTAATCAATCATAAAAATAAACACAAACTAATAAGAGGATTAAAGATCACACCTTTCAAGAAATCTATTCTAAAATCTATTTTGGTTTATTGATCACATACAAGTATTCTCTTTCAATTTTCCAAATCACTCAGGCCACTTCTAAGGACATTTCTATGGACTTAGAAAATAGATCTTGTGTTTCTGTGAAGGAGGGCTTTTATTACCAATAAACAAACTATATACACGTGCATATATGCACATAGACACAAGCTTCCATCTAGTTTCGTGAATAATATTTCCAGAGCAGTCGACACTATTGTATATTAGTGTTTATATATTATATAACATATATAAAGTACTATTGTGTATTAATATTTTAGGAACTTTTTCAACTTAAAATGAAGCCAGGAGCAAAGTCCCAAAGAATCCTTAATTAATACTCAAAAAATAATTGTTGATTGAAACTCTGTTCAGTCAACATGTTTCCAAGAAGGGAAATATATGTTTGCTGACATAAAAATACATTTCTATTTTCACTTAAAATGATTCATCTTACTCACCTGTGTTTAGTTTTTCTCTTCTCTTTTCTCTACACACACACACACACACACACACACACACACACAATTAGATAATAAGTAAGTACTCAAAAGATATTTCTTGAACAAATGATCCTTAGAATAGGAAAGTATATGTACATGACCTGAGCAGAATTATGTCTTAAGTCAAGACACTCAGGGAGACAAAGCTCTTAGTGAAATGTATGTATTTTGGGAGACCTAACAGATCTTTCCATCCAACTCCTTTATTTTACTGATAAAGGGACCCCACCTTGGGAAGTGAGGGGGAGCCACCTAAGGCCAGGGAGCCATCTGTTGGCAAAGCTGATACTCAGAGTCCAGTACTCCCAGGTCTCCCGACACGGAGGCCAGATACTTTGCACTACTACTCTACCATTTCTCACCTGGTGCACATTCGATGGAATCTACACGTGCAATAATAATACACATCCATGTTTATAAAATATACACTGGCATTTATTGAAAGTTATGCTACTCATAAGTTCCTCACAGAAACCACCTACCCCTCAGACTTATCAAAGCCCGCATTCACTCTCACAGACTAAAGTTGCACTCATCCAAAGCACTAACTCCAGGCATAATCTTACATTTACTTGTGTGATCACAGGACTGTTAGCTCTGTGAGGGCAGGAAATACATATCTTTTTGCTCACTATCATATCCTAGGCATCTAGCACAGCACCTGGCACTAAACAGATGTTTAATTAAGGGGCGCCTGGGTGGCTCAGTCGGTTAAGCTTCCAACTTCAATTCAGGCCATGATCTCACCATTCATTGGTTTGACCCCTGCATTGGGCTCTGTGCTGACAGCTCTGGAGCCTGCTTCAGATTCTGTATCTCTGTCTCTCGCTGCCCCTCCCCTGCTTGCACCGTCTCTCAAAAATAAATAAATGTTAAAAAAAAAAAAAAGATGCTTAATTAACTATTCATTGAGTGAGTGGTGATCACTGGTGCTAATGATTGAAAAAAAGCTCAGTTAGTGTGCCTGTGTGTGTGTGTGTGTGTGTGTGTGTATAAAACAATAGAAACCTCGCGCTATTTTGTCTGCAGTTATATTTCGTGTCCTTCAAGGCACAATCAAGCCCATTTGTCTCAAGTTGTGCTTTGGTGGATTTTCCTGTGACCACATGCTGGCCCAGTTTTTGATGTGTGAGAGGTCCACAGGAGACCTTATTCAAGATGGCAGACCAAAGCACACGCATGGAGCTCCACTCTCTCTTCAGATACGATTAATATTGTATTAAAGTAACTCAGAATTAAAAGTAAAAACTCGGCAATAAAAAAACAAATGGCAAGGGAGCCATCAGCAGATAAGAGAGTTCAACACATTTCTGGATTTGTGGAGAGGATGAAGAGCATTACCATGAGGCAGAGAGGAAGCAGCAGCTGCCTGGAACATAAAAGATGAGAGAGCTATAGCCATGGAAGGGACTGGCAATGACAGACATCACAACACAAGGATGAGAAGTGAGACAGAGAACAGAAAGGCTAATATTGAGAAGAGTTCTGTCATCTCCCTCTCCAACTTTTGCTTGCAGACCTGCTCCAGACTGGCCATTACTCTAAGGCAAAGAAATTGGAGGATTATTCCCCCAGAAAACCCTCTGGGAAGAACTGGGGTAGCCACTGTGGGTCTTGGACTCCAGAATAAAACCCTGCTCGTTTGGCATTTAGGAGGCTGCTAACATGTGGCTATGAACGGATACCTCCTGGTCAACGAGCCTCTTGCTAACATCCAGAGGGTGTTAGGCTTCTAATTGGCCTTGTTATTGCCTTTTTCGTCAGGATGAATGGAGACTAAGAGTTCAACAGACATTGGAGAAAAGCAAGCACCACGATGTAGAGAGTCCAAGATTAAAAATCAACAGCAACAACAGCGAAACCCAGAAAAATCTATAGCAGAAAAAATTAAACAGAAGATATAGACATATTTTTTGGAAAAGAATAAGATATTTTGGAAAATAAAAGATATTTCAGATTCACTTTGAGATATTCTATCTGAAAATAAACTATAAAGGATAACCATAAAATAAGAATAGGATCCTAGTGAAGGGAAACAATCAAGAAATAATAGGTCTTGAGGGGCACCTGGGTGGCTTAGTTGGTTAAGTGTCTGACTTCAGTTCAGGTCATAATCTCATGGCTTGTGGGTTTGAGCCCCGTGTTGGACTCTGTGCTAACAGCTCAGAACCTGGAGCCTCCTTCCTATTCTGTGTCTCCATCTCTCTCCCCCTGCCCCACTTATGCTCTGTCTCTTTCTCTCTTTCAAAAATAAACATAAAAAGATTAATAAAAAAAGAAACAATGGTCTTGGAAATGAAATATGATATCTGAAATAAAGCATTCACTAGAAGGGCTGAGTGACAAAGATGAATCAATCTCACAAAAATCTGTATTGGTTTCATATAATTGCTATAACAAATTGCCACAAACTCAGTGGCTTAAAACAAGACAAATTTATTACCTTATGGGTCTGGAGGTCAGAAGTTTAAAATGGATCTTCTTGGGGTGCATGGGTGGCTCAGTCGGTTAAGTGTCCAACTCTTCATTTTGGCCCAGGTCATGATCACATAGTTCATGGGATTTCACCTCGGGCTCTGAGCTGACAGAGCAGAGCCTGCTTGGGATTCTCTCTCTTCTTCTCCTCTGCTTGTGCATGTGTTCTCTCTCTCTCAAAATAAATAAACATTAAAATAATTAAGAGAATAAAATGGATTTTCTTGCCTAAACTCAAGGGGTGAGCAGGTCTACGTTCATTCTGGAGGTTCTAGAGAAAGTTCGATTTCTTTATTTTTTTCAGTTTCTAGAGGGTGTCTGCATTCCTTTGCTTGTGGTCCCTGCCTCTACTTTCAAAGCCAACAGGATAGTATATTCCAATCCCTCTCTCTCACCTCTGCTTCCCAGTCCCACTCCTTCTTTGATTCTGACTCGCCAGCCTCCATCTTTCCCTTATAAGAGCATTTGTGATTTCATTGGGCCCATCTGGCTAATCTCTCCATCTGAAGATCTTTAATTCACATCGATGATGTTCCTTTTGCCATACAAGGTAACATATTCACAGGTTTTAGGGATTAGGATGTTGCTAGAAAAACTGATAAAAGAATTTTAAGTACACCTAGAACTATCACTGTGACTTTCCACATGACAAACAAACAAGAGGTCCCGCAAGCTTTCAGTGGAAAAAAAGCTCATCTAAAAAAGACTGATAATTAGGCTAGCATCAATTTCTCACCAATAATCCCACATAGCAAGGAAAAACTCCACCAGTGCCTTCAGAATTCTTTGCGGGAAACATTTTCCACTTGCAATTCTATAACCCAAACTATCCATCAAGGGGGAGACTGAAATGTAAAACATTTTCTCAAAGTTTGCCTTCATTTTTTTTTTTACAAGGAGCTAAATTTTAGCTGAACTCCAACAAAACGAGGAAATAAACCAATAAAGAGGATGATATGGAATACAGGAAACCTAAGTTCAACCTAGGAGAGCAGTGAAGTTCTAAGAAAGTGGCTGTTCAGTCCTCAAGTGACTTTCATAGATTGGAGGTAAAGGGAGAAAGATCCAGGAGGGAGGGCTCCAGTAAAAAAGGGGGATTCAGTAGACTAAATAATATAACGAAGGCTTTGGTAAACTGGAGGATGTAAGGGGCACGTGGGTGGCTCAGTGGGGTAAGCTTCCAACTTTGCCTCAGGTCATGATCTCTCAATTCGTAACTTCTAGTCCTATGTCAGTGGGGTCTGTGCTGACAGCACAGAGCCTGGAGCCTGCTTCTGATTCTGTGTCTCTTCCTCTCTCTTTGGCCCTTCCCTGTTCATGTTTTGTCTCTGTCTCTCTCAAAAAATAAACATTAAATTTTTTTTTAACTTGAGGATGTAATAAAGGAACAGAAGCATTCAAGGAAAAAAGAAGTTAGAGGGGATAGAAGATTGATAGATAATAGATTAGATATATGGATAGATAGGTGATAGATAGATAGATAGATAGATAGATAGATAGATAGATTTCAGGGAGTTGGCTTGCATGGTTGTGGGGGCTGGCTATACAAGACCAAAATCCATAGGCCAGGCTAACAGGAAGGGAATATGATAGCAGGCTTGAAGCCATGGGTACAGGCTGCAGTTGGCATCCACAGGTGTAATTTCTTCTGCAATTCTAAGGGGAACTTCAGCCCCCCAACTTTAAGCTCCTTTACTTAGAATCAAATGATTGAAGACTTTTTATATGTTCAAAATCCCTTCACAGCAACACCTAGATTGGAGTTTGAATAACAGGACTCTAGCTTAGCCATATCAAAAACCTCATCACATGCAGGCAAAAGAAAAGAAAAAGAATCAGAAACTATAAGAAAAACAAAAAAAAATCTTATTATCAGAAAGTTATGGTCCATGGGTGCCAGGATGGCTCAGTTGGTTGAGCGTCTGACTTCAGCTCAGGTCATGATCTCACCATTCATTCCTGGGTTCGAGCCCAGTGTTGGTGTTTGTGTTGACAGCAAGGAGCCTGCTTCAGATTCCCTGTCTCCTTCTCTCTCTGCCCCTCCCCCTCTCATGCTCCCTCGCGTGCTCTCTATCTCTCAAAAATAAACATAGAAAAGAAAAGTTATGGTCCAAATTAAAAGCAAGCTAAAATCAAATGTTATTTCGATTGCACAAAAGGAGAACCCATTTGAAGTTGACTCTAGAAACATTTCTCTCCGAGGGATGAGGTGGTTGTGATACTAGAACCACAGAGCCACTTGACTCTAGATGGATACTTTTTAGGTAGTTATGATAACATAAATGCTGTTTATTGGCTTGGAACATTTAGAATCAACCTGTGTGCAAATCGCAGGAGACTTGACTCTGTTTAAGGAACACAGTGTAAACGCCATCAACCTTCACATTGTACAAATAGAGGTTCCGGTTACAAGGCCAAGAGGAGAAGCTGAGGGCAAAATGAAGGAAACAAGAATCATGACATTGCTACACTGGGCGGGGGCAGGAAGGGGATGTGGGAGCTGTAGAAGTTAGCTACGTCATCTATCACAGGAGGGAGTCAATAAACGAGGTCTAGAATCGATAAATCAAGAAGCAGAAGTAGAAGCTTACTATTCAGAGCTGCGGAGATGGCAACCAAAAGAAAAACAATAGCAGATGACAATGGGTGCCCCAGGGCAGCACAATGGAGAAAGGGGAGAGCAGAGATGGGATTGTTGCTTTGCAAGGGGAAGTCCTGTACTATTTGTTAATTAATCATCATAGGCATGTCACCTTAAGGAAAAATTTAAACAGCCGTATTTGTAAATAAAATCTCAAAAATGGAAGGCTGCGTGAGCTACATAAAAGATGCAAGTTAGACAGAGGGCACTGCAGTAATCATATTTACAACAGAAATCCAAGATTACTCTCCAGTCTTCTGCCTACGGCCTCAGTGAAGTCCCCCGAGATTTGCACTTGGGGGTCAACGTTCCGCAACGCACACACAGCTGGCCTGGCAACAGGGGAAGAGAGCTGAAGGACAAGTCAGGTATCATGTGGTAATAACATGTGACCCCTAATCGATAGCACTGGGCAATCCTCCAACGGCCCGGCTTCTCGGGGCATCTGCCTTTTGGCCACTCACATGCACAGTCAGCTCCCATCAAACAGCAGCTTGGCCACCACGTGATGGAACCCGGAGGGAGGAGACCGTTCTGCCAGTGACCCCAATTCTATTAGAGTGTCACCACACACTGCAGGTGATTAAGGCTTTTGTTGGAACTGTCCCAGGTTTTACTTCCTCATCGCAATTTCCTGGCAGCTGTGCTCCAAGGCTAGATGGAATCTTGACTCTTACCAGAAGCCACTCTCAATAAACATTTGCTGAATAAATGCTTGCATACATGAATGAATGATTAGAAGGTGGAGGAAAAAGCCTCCAAGAGAGGCTTGGAGGCGAGCAGGGCAGCAAGCAAGTACTCGGGTACCCTTGCAGGCGGGGGCGCAGGGTGGGCACGCCAGGTGGCTTGTGGGGGGTGTAGGGGGGAGGGCAGACCACAGACAGCCGGCTTTTCCTATTAGCCTTCTCTTTGTGCTGTTTGCTCTGAACTCTTCTTTCTCTCCTGCCTCACGCCACTTGGCCCCGGACCTGGGCTTTCAGGCGTCTTCCCGGGCCACCCTTCGATTCTGTTTGGCATCTGCAATGCACATGCTAGTTGCCCCTCCTATGTACATGCTTCTAATGCTTAGCTTCTCCATATTCACAGAATGTTCCTATCATTTCCCTTCTTGCCTTTCTTCCTGCATACTGTCTAATATTTTATAGGAATTCCAACAGAAAGAGGACA
>NW_027528818.1:891971-898110 GCF_008692635.1 Crocuta crocuta
GACCCACCTGGTGGGGCTGTTCTGCGTGTGCTTGGGGCTTTCTCTCCCTCCCTTATGAGTAGCTCTGAATGAGACTTTTTCAGCAGTGGCTCCAAGCGTCATGTAGAGCCGCCACGGGCAGTCGCACACCCTGGGAAGGACCTCCTGGTCTTCAGTATTTAAAAGCCGGGAAACTGGATGCGCCGTGAGAGACTGTTCTTGTCACTCTCCACAGCCATTGCATCAAGGCAGTAATTCCTTTTTTTTTAAATTAATTTTTAAAAATGCTTATTTATGTTTGAGAGAGAGAAAGAGAGGGAGACAGAGTGCAAGCAGGAGAGGGAGACACAGAATCCGAAGCAGGTTCCAGGCTCTGAGCTGTCAGCACAGAGCCCGACCTGGGGCTCGAACCCACAAACTGTGAGGACACTTAGCCACCCAGGCACCCCAAGGCAGTAATTCTAAAGAATTTTCCATGAGGAAAAAAGAGATTTTTTTTTAACCATTCCAAACCAAAGGACTGTGATGCCTCTTTCTCTAAAAGCATAAACATGCAGTTGAAACAAGAATTTTCAAGGGAATCTCTAATTGTCATTCCCTGTAGAGAACATGAAGTAACAAAACATTGTCCCTTTAAAAAAGTTAAATAACTTGGCCCATGTATAAATAAAGCAAGTCATCACAATTTTAGAAACTAAGAGCCTATGAAACTACAATTTCAGGAGCGCCAACACAGCTCAGTAATTTTATTATAGAATTTGCATTCTGACCTGCAGTACAGATTTAAATGAAATTTAAAAGTATCTCCAAAGCGTGTGTGTGTGTGTGTGTGTGTGTGTGTGTGAGACAAATGAAAGTATCAAATAGCACTCAGTCATGGCAGTTACATAATCTGGTTTAAAGCAGAGATGAAGCACCGTAAGTACAGGCCTTAGCCCCAGTTTTAAAGTGGTACCCTTTGATATTATGTTTAATTTAGGACAAATGGAATATTGCCATCAGTTTAAGCAGCCTTTCTAAGAAAACTGCCAATAGCGTCAGGCTTCTCTGATGGGAAGGCAACGTGGGCAAGCAGTGGAAAGATCCCTGGAGACGGGGTTCCAGACACAGGACACTAAGGGGCCACGCGTCCTTGGACAACTCACCCAACCACCCGGCCCAAAGTTTNAAGTCGGACGCTTAACCGACTAAGCCACCCAGGCACCCCCCAAAGTTTTCTTCCTTGAGGGAAGGAAGTTGATATTGGGCTAGATTTATTCTATTCTATTTCATTTTAATTTTAGGTGAGCTCTCTACACCACCCCCACGACCCCAAGATCGAGAGTCATATGCTCTACCGACTGAGCCAGCTAGGCACTCCGACATTGGGCTAGATCTTAACCTTTTATTGGTCACGGATGGTTTTGAGAATGTTATGAAAATATACCTCGGTACAGACACAAAACATTTTACATGCAGCTTTAGGGGCTCACCACAGCCCCAACCCCTCCATCTCCCCACCCTATGCACATGGATGTGCTAGTGCATGTGGGCTACATGCTCTCCCTGGTTCTTCAAGCTCTCTCTTTCGTGAGGCTGATGGGCTGCCTTCCCTTAGTTGTTCACCAGGCTGGGCCACATCCTTCACTCTTAGAACCCTCTCTTAGAGCCTTACAGTCAACAAATGTCCTTGACGAAAGATGGTTGAATTTAACATTTGTAAATATTCACCTGCCTTCCCGAAGCTCCTGTGTTTTTACTGAACACTGTGCTGAAGAAGTAGAACATAAGAATGCCAAGGAAAGGAACCTCAGATCTCACATTCAGACTCAGGGTGAGCCTTCCCTATGGAAAGAGCAAATCATGTTCAACTGTGAAAATATAAAAATCATATTTAGAATAGCAGTTTCTGGGATATCAGCTTACTCCATCAAAAGATCATTAAGTCTTTAGGTAAATTCATTGTTTTATTGAGACCAGCATTCACTGAGTGTCTGTCATGCTCCAAGCCTCAGGTAGCACCGGAGAGCCCAAGATAAATGAGATATAGTCCTGCATTCAAAGAGCAGCTAGTCCAGTGGAGGGATATGAGGAGAAAGTTATACTAGGAATATGCATCGCTTTAAATGGGAGTATGCCGAGGGTGCTATGGTAACATAATGGAGGAGGAGGCCGTTCCACCACTGCCCAAGACAGCGGTTGTTGTGGGTGAGGATAACATATTTTCCAGAGTGACTAGAGCTTAGGGCCTGTGAGGGGACAAGCTAGCCGGTGGGAGCAGACTATGCTCTGCAAGTGGGTGGCACTTCACTGATCTCATTGTTATACATGTCATATATGGTGATGAAAACTGGAGGATTTTCCTCAGAGTAGAGTGTTAACCCTGGTATTTTAGCAAGAGTGTGTAGCGGATGGATTAAAGATCCATCCTGGAACCTGAAGGCAGGTTAGTTAACATTCTTTATACACATCTCTCTTTGGATGCTCTCCTGATAAAAGTTTTATTTGCCTAAGCCCCATGCTTATATGCCAGTTTCTGATAAGCATTTCTTTTTGTTTAATTGGTAATCAAGGTTTGCTGGGAGCCATTTGACCTCATGTTCATTCATCATGATTTTGTTTTTTACCTCAGTTTGAAAAAGAAATCATTTATATGAATTTATATGAGCCCTTATACCTTGCATACGTGACCACAAATATATTTTAACTAAGAAGTACCACACCTAGTTGGAAGAATGAGCTTGAAAATCTACTGTGAAGGTACTTTTGGTTGGCACTGATTTGCAGTCTTTGAAATGATGACCATGGGTGCCGGCAATGCCACCATATTGGTTCAAATGTCTTACTTAACATTTTATTATATAATGCAAGCATTTACAGTTTTACATGTTAAGACTTATGAATGCTATTCATATGTTACCACCAATATGTTTTACCTTGCCTCATTCTTTAATTCTACAAACATTTTCTGGGCCTCTACCATATTCTCAGGTAATGTTTAATGTTCTGTTGTGTAAGACAGAGAAGGTCCCTGATCAGGTGGTGGCCAATGATGTGATGTGATGTGATGTAGAATGCCTTGGGCCACTACTGTCAGAGAGGTCAGCAAGGATCCAAGAAGGTAATCCCCAAGCAGGAGCCACTGTGCGAAGAGCAGGGAGAGGAGCACTGGAGGGAAGGAGAATGAGTGGCTGGTGCACAGGTGCTCAGATGGGTGCGAACTTGGTGTGTTTGAGAATTTGGACCGCAGGGGGAGGAAGTCAGACAGGAGAAGTAAGCCAGAACCAGAGCGCATGGGACACTGAATCTCAAACCTAAGACCCAATTATTCTTTTAAAAGAATTGCAGTGCCCAGTCCTGCTGCTCAAAAAGGGAGTTCCTGTATATGCTCATTTCACCTTAACTGTTTTAAAGTTAAAAAACATATTAAGAATATAAAAGCTATCTAATTCCCCTAGGAAACATAAGAATGGTATTAAACCATAAATTCCTGTGCCTCATTTGTAGGTGGTCCATAAGGACCTCATCTGTAATTTTTCCCCTGAGAAGAGTAAGACCTCGCCGACATGGCCCGTGTTGATTATTACTTATTTTGTGGTAAAATTGTTGTGGCAACCATAGTGTATGCATTGGGAAATAGTTTATACTTCATGTAGAGGTGCCCTCATTTCATCTCTCAACGGATGAGTATTATTGGTCCAAAATTTTTGCTCCTAAATCCAAACTGGTATCATCAATCAACCATTAATTCTTGTTAAAGGAGTCATTTTAAAAAGCAATTTATAATAAAGTACTTTGTATTTCAACATGTAAAGGCTTAGGCACGCCTCTGCTGGAAGACAGAAGCAAGCAGATAGCAGCCCCACTTAGGCAGAATCAATGTGCATGTGAAGGGATGTTGCAATAGTCACTCAAACGTGGCCAGTGGCTCCTTCAGCAGTGAAGGGATTTTCTGAAATGGCGAACACTTCTAGAAAAAATTTGGAACAAAACACAGCACATCCTTTTCTATTTTGCATTTAATATGTAATACCAAGTCTGGATCCAGACTCAGGTAATAATCAACAGGCAGAATGAAGGCTCAACCTGGGGCGCCTGGGTGGCTGAGTCGATTGAGAGTACGACTCTTGGTTTCGACTCAGGTCATGATCTCATGGCTCGTGAGTTTAAGCCTCGTGTCAGGCTCCGTACTGGCAGCGCAGAACCTGCTTGGAATTCTCTCTCTTCCTTGTTCTCTGCCTCTCCCCTGCTCATTCCCTTTCTCTTAAAATACATAAATTAAAAAAAAAGAATAAAGGCTTGTCCTGCAGTTGCAGGACATCTAGCATTCCTCACCCTGCCCACTAAATGCCAGTTGCAGCACCCCCTCCCAACCACTATGATAATCATAACGTTCCCGTAAAACCCTAATCACCCCCTAGGAATGAAAACCCCTAAGGAAGTGCCTAATGAGCCACAGGAGGGTTTGGATCTGACCCAAAGCACCTGGGAATTCAAGGAAAGATTTTGTGCTAGAAAGTGACATAAACTGATACACATTTTAAAGGTTTTCCCACTAGTGCCATGTGGAGACTCAACTGTAGCAAGAACAAGACTGGTGACCAGGAGACCAGCCAGAAAGTGATGGTTGTAGTCCAGGCAAGAGATGATGGTGCCTGAGGCCAGGATGGAAGGAGCAGAGATGGAAAGAAGTGGATAAAGATGTGTTTTGAGGGCAGAGGCAACGGGATCTACTGACGGAATGGATGTGGGATGAATAAGGTCTGGGGCTTTAGCAACTGTGCGAATGATGGCGGTCTTTACCAAGAAGGGGAAGAGCACATGGGGGTGTGGCATGGGACCAAGCTCAGTTTGGGCCATGTTAAGTTCGAGATGACATCCATGTGGAGATGTCAAGCGGACACTTAGATGTCTGAGTTCCCAAGGATGTCCTGGCTGGAGACACACCTGTGAGTCATGGTATATAGAAGGTAATCAAAGCCATGGGATTGGCGAGTGGAAGAGGTCACCTTGGGAGGGGGGGGTGTATGAAGGAGAGAAGGACAGCCAGGACAGAGCCTTGGGGCCCTCCAACACCATTAAAGGNCTATAGAAGGTAATCAAAGCCATGGGATTGGCAAGTGGAAGAGGTCACCTTGGGAGGGGGGTGTATGAAGGAGAGAAGGACAGCCAGGACAGAGCCTTGGGGCCCTCCAACACCATTAAAGGAGGCCTCTACTCTATTAATTATTCCATTAAGAGAAACACTGAAGTTTTTACATTAATTTTAATGGGAATATTTAATGATTAATGACGCCAGTTTTGGCTTATGAACAAAATTTTTGGAACTAATTATACTCATTTATCACAGCATGAAGATGTGCTTCTTCATGAATTTCAAATTATTTCCCAATGCATAGAGTGTGATTATCATAACAATCTTGTGACACAAAAGTAGTAATTAATGTTTGGATTAAGGGCAGTCTACATAAGGGAGAACTGGGCTTGTGTTCTCATGAAAAACTATGGATGAAGTCTATTAATCAATATTTATTGGCTCCCTACAGAATAGGCACTGAGGTTTTTCAGCTTAAAAATCACTTTTATATTCTCTAAGGGAATTTGATAGATTCCTTTTTCTAAATTTTAAAAACATTCCTTTTTTTTTACAGCTTTATTAAGACATAACTTTCATATCATACAACTTTATTGTTTTTTAATTTGAAGGTAGTTAAGGTGAACTTTCAAATAGACACATCTAAATTAAAAAGTAAGACAGCCTGGCAGCCTAACCAAACATAAGTATGGCAACTCCTGTTTACTGGGCACCAACTCAGGTATCGATGTGACAAACAGACTTGTCCCTCTTCTTCACACATTCACTGAAGGGTTTGCCTCCCATTTTGCAGAGAGAAACCCAGGCTCAAAGGACTGGATAACTTCACAGGGATGGGTCACCAGAGATCACCAGGGGCTAGAGTCTGGATACAGGTCTTTGACTTTCCCTCTCCCTTACTTCCTCCCACTGCAGTCTCCTGAAAGACAGAGGCTCCAGTCTGGAATATATATAGGAACCCTCTACCCATTTTAAGGATAGATCAGGACACCTGGGTAGTTCAGTGGGTTAAACATTTGTCTGGATTTCAGTTCAGGGCATGATCTCAAAGTTCATGAGTTCAAGTGCCAGGTGGGCTCTGCCCTT
>NW_027528818.1:898198-980545 GCF_008692635.1 Crocuta crocuta
CAAACTCTCTCAAAATAAATAAAGTTATAAAAAATAAAGGTAGATCAGTGTCACAACCCATTGGGATTGGTGTCTCAATGATTCAAATTTTAAAGCATTTTACTGTCACATTGGGGTGCCTGGGTGGTTTGGTTGGTTAAGCATCTGACTTCAGCTCAGGTCATGAGCTCACCATTTGTGAGTTCAAGCCCAGTGTCAGGCTCTGTGCTGACAGCTCAGAGCCTGCAGCCTGGTTCAGATTCTGTGTCTCCCTCTCTCTTTGCCCCTCCCCAACTCATACAAGCCACATGCTCACTCTGTCTCTCTCTCAAAAATAAACATTAAAAAAAAAATAAACTGCTTTACTGTCACATGGGGATTAGCTTTAGAGACATTTCTTAGTGGTGTTATCTTAATGCCCTATGCTTAAGTAGAGTTACATATCCTATAAAGGTTAAATTGGTTTATCTTGTCTCCTTCCTCTCAAAAGGACCTATGCTAATTTAAATTTCTAAATATACTTAGGCAAGGGAGGGGGTGGAGCTGGAAAATTGGTAGGGACATGAGTTAATGGATTTTACTAGATACGAGAGAGTTATTAATATACAATGACTGGTAACTGGTAGAATCTGCTGTGTATTTAGGCAGACACCCAGGGCACAGTGGCTGCCAATTCACCTAGTTAGGAATCATACGCTTCCAGAAGTAGAAGAGGAGCCTTCCATGTCCTGACCAGAGGAGACAGAATTACACTACCAAAAGAAATCCTTGCCTACAAAGGGATAAACAAGAATTTGGAATGTTGGAACGACACAGAAAAAGAATGGCTAAGGCTGTGGGGAAGGCATACAATGGATGTCAATTTCCAGTGGGGTGGCCTCGCAGGGGACGGAGGAGACTCTGGGTCAGAACTCTAGAGTAGCCTGAATCCTGTGGGGTTAGTGACACTCTAAGATGGGTGGTGGGAGTTACGATTCTGAGATCAGGTTTAGCAAATATTCAAGGTAGAATAACCCAGATGGAACCAGGAATAAAGACATTATTTTAATATTGGAAACCACAAGGGTAAGAGGTATCCTAACAAGTGGCTGGTCTATAAGTTAAGGGCGGAGTAAGGAGTAAGCTAAATCAGTATTTGTAAGTACTCTGAAAGCAGTTATTTAGTAAATAGAATGAAACTGGCAATACTGTTATATAAAGATTCTTCTGTCAAGAATCCATAGGTGGGATTCTTGCTGGAAGCACAGGAGAAAATGGAGAAGATTTATGTTTTATTAACATTAGCTGTGCTATACACACTGGTCACAGCTTTTTTTTTTTTCTTTACTCTAATGCTTATTATTGTTGTGGGGATTTAAAAAATTTTAACTGGGTTTCAAATCATCTACAATATCCCAAAGATACTGAGAACACTCAAGAATTCATTCATTAGGGCTGGTATACCTGGGTGGTTCAGTTGGTTAAGCATCTGACGTTGGCTAAGGTCATGATCTCATGGTCCATGAGTTTGAGCCCTGCATTGGGTTCTCTCTGTTTCTATTTTTAATTTTTTAAATGTTTATTTATTTTTGAGAAAGGGAGAGAGAGAGAGAAATAGGGAGAGAGCGAGCATGAGTGGGAGAGGGGCAGAGAGAGAGGGAGATACACAATCTGAAGCAGGCTCCAGGCTCTGAGGTGTCAGCACAGGGCTGGATGCAGGGCTCGAACCCACGAAATGCAAGATCATGACCTGAGCCAGACACAATTGACTGAGCCATCCAGATGCCCCAAACATTAAAAAATTAAAAAAAAAAAAAAAGAGTCCATTAGGCTTGTATTGATGAAGTTCTCTAGGTCATCATCACCATTGCACCCAAACCACTATTAAGCGCTTACTGTGTGCCTGGTTCTGTGCCAAATACTGAGTGCACATCACAGCAATACACAATCTGTGAGAGTATGACTATTATTTTTCCATTTATGGATAATGAGACTGAGATTCATCTATTAATTCACTTGCCTGAGATGACAAGCTGGAAAGTGATGGAGTCAGCATTAAAAAAATAAGTGTATAATAATTCATGTGCCAGATGCTTTTAACTATTACATCTGCAACATAACTGTAAATCCATGGGATGGAAATAAGGTGGAGTGAATTTATTCTTTAGTCTCTATCTTACCCAAGACCAAAGGAGAAAACAAAGTTTTCTCTCATGTTCTCAAAACGTCCTAAGGAATAACAGCAGTTCGATTTCAATTTATTTTTTTTTAACCTTTTAACAACTTACTCTACAGGGCTATCTTACTTTGATTTACTTGTCTTTCAGATCAAGGCAGGGAGGGGGTAATTTACACATTGTCAGCTTTTCACCAAGTCTTCCTTAAAGTCATTCCCAAGCTTTTAATAAAGCTTTTAAACTGCGTATTGCATCTCAGTGAGAATGTATTATGGCTTTTGAGTTGCTAGTATTGAGCTTCCAGATCTGCTGTGAAGAGATTTTCAGTTCCAGTGCTTGGAAACTGCAGGCCTGAGAATTCCCTCCAGCACCATCCTTGGGGCCCACTGCCTTAAAAATCACTTAAGAATTATGCAAATTATAAAATTACACAGTCAACAGACTCACTTAAAAAATAGAGTTTTCAGGAAACTGCCTACAATCCCAATTCTCCCAGAAAAATAAGAAATGTGTATATAACAAAGAAATCAATGAACACTGAGACCAACCACTCTTCTTCTGTGTTGGGTGAGACCTGAGTTATGAGATCTAAATCTGGGATGCTAATTTGCCAGGCATTTGGCACCATCCCCTCCGAGAAGTCTTCCCTGAGTCTTCTGGTCCAGTTTACATTCCCTTCTGTACCCTCTGCCATCACGGCACAATGCTATTGTCTCTCACTTATCTCCCTTTCTCATTAGAGTGCAAGCTGTGCAGGCAGGGCGGGGATTTAGTCACTTTTATCACTCAGCACAATGGTTGGCACAGGGTTGGTGCCAATAACTGCTTACCACATGGAGCCAATCACCACGTCTAGGCTAATGACTGACCTTTAGACCTGAATTTCCTATAGCATGTGAGTGTCTCTATGTCGGGTTGTTACAACCACCTGGTTCCAGGATAAAGTAATTTAATTACCAACGGTTAGTACAGGTGACTTTCAGTTTCTTCTTTTATTCTTAGGCTTTTAAAACATTTAGTGAACAAGTATTGTTTGGCTAAAAGAAAATCACCTATAGAAATGGTCTTTCCTTTAAAAAGTCAAGTATGGGGCTCTTGGGTGGCTCAGTTGGTTAAGCGTCCGACTCTTTTTTTTTTTTAATTAAAAAAACCTTTTTAAAATATTTTATTTATTTCTGAGAGAGACACACACACAACGTGAACAGCGGAGGGTCAGAGAGAGAGGGAGACACAGAATCAGAAACAGGCTCCAGGCTCTGAGCTGGCTGTCAGCACAGAGCCCGACTTGGGGCTCAAACCCACGAATCATGAGATCACGACCTGAGCCGAAGTCGGACGCTTAACCGACTGAGCCACCCAGGCGCCCCAAGTGTCCGACTCTTGATTTCAGCTCAGGTCATGACCTTATGGTCGTGCAGAGCCTGTTTGGGATTCTCTCTCCCTCTCTCTCTGCTCCTCCCCCACTGGTGCTCACTTGTGCTCTCTCCCTGAAAAGAAATAAGCATTTTTAAACAAGTCAAGTGTGTTCGTACCGTATTGCTTAAACCACATATTCTTGCAGGCTGACAAAAACTCAAACTACATGAAGCAAAAGCAGATTCTAGTGTTGCAGGATAACCAAGAATAGGAAAGTGGCAGCACTTGGTAAGTCCTACACCCTACAGCCTGGATGCCCTGAGAACTCTGTCTCTCTCACCTTGTCATCCCCAGCCCATAGAGCCAATGAGATCGTAGGGACAATCTCAAAGTTTACTGTAGCTTCAGCCAGACACAGAAAAACTCTTCCTTACTCCCAAGCTCAGCATTCCCAAAGCACAGGTCCCTACCTAGACCACCTAACAGTGGCCAGAGGGACTGTCTGATAAATCCCACAATGACCCTGTAGGTTGGAGGCAGGTCTTCAGAAACTGGTGGGCAGATGCTGGGGTGGACCAAGCAACAGCTGTCTGTCACGTAGACTTCTACTCAGACTGTTTCCTCGCCCAGAAGTTTCTCCAATTATGAAAATGCATCCAACCTTCAAAGCTCAACCTTAAATACCACTTCCTCCGTAAAACCTTTATGGATCTCTACTCACCAAAGTCTGAACTGTATCTTCTTTCCTTTGTGCTCCTCTGCGCTTTTCATTCTGCCTTATTTTACACTAAGTTTATATGTCTGCAAACAAGAGAAAAAGTCATACCTGAATTGAAATTCGGATCTCTATGCTAACTAGCTAGGTGACTTTGGGCAAGTTATTTAGCTTCTGAGCTAGTTTCCCCATTTATAAGAAAAATGACAGGAACTGAGAATAGAGTATTATCTCTTATATTCTTGTGTGGAAACCCCCCAGTGCTTGGCATGGGAAGCACTCACAACTTGCTAGCTTTCTTCCTTTGGGTTTCTCTTATCACTAGACTTCAAGCTCCCTGAGGTCAGTCAGGATTTCCCACTGTGCTTACCACATATTACCACATGTTTTAAAGGTAAGTAGTCTTCCTCAAACGTTTACTGATTTGAACTCCTTTTTGATTGCTTTCCCAGCCCGTTAATTGGTCACATTAGTATCTACTGAGAAGTTCTCCGTCAATGCGTTGACTTCATTTCCATGGTAACTCCATGAGTTTGTCGCCTGTATTTTATGGATGATGAAACAGATGCAGGAAAGTTAAACTCACTGGAGTTCAGAAACAAGTGAGGGAGTGAGGAGCTCCAGGGCCTCCACTGCTAATCATCCGCGTTTGTGGCTTCTCAGTGGCAGGAAATAGGTCTACTCTGAAACAGCTCACATTGCTTTTTGTTTGAATTTGTTGAATTTAAAGTAATCCAAACAGTTGCTCTTCCCCCCCCCCCTTTAATTAGAAACTTCCCAGAGATTCAATGTGGGCTCCTATGGCTTATACAGTGATCTTTACCAAGATTTTACCAAAAACACAAATAATTGCACTTGAGCACGAAGGACTGATTTATGGACCATGCCGCAAATTCCTAGGGTCCTCCATTCCAGTAGGTTTCAATCTTCTGGATTATTTTGGAGTTTGACCTGGTCAACCTCCAAGCTGCCTACTAGTGTGCTCCACCCAGTTAACAATTTGCATAACTGTACCAGCAGGCAGCCACAGGAAGGGGGCGGGGGAAGCAAACAATAGGTATCTGCTAGGCAGAGGGTGAGACATCCCAAGCCCAGCTCTTTATTGTTGGAAAATTCTCAGCGACAGTTCATTGTTGAAGCTCAATAGCTTTAATTTATTCATCTTCTCTAATATTATAATATCGCACTAATCTCCATCATCACTCCTGACCACCTGTGGGAGGAATGACTCAGGGAACTGGGAAAATAGAACACGGGAGGGTTTAAGAAAATAGTGACTCCTGTACTCGCATGGCAATAATATTTCCAAGGCATTTTCGCACTTCTTTTTTCCAAAAGAGCTTCATCTTAACTTTCTGATAAGGAAACATTATCTCCTTTTTACAGGTGAGGGAACAGAGGTTCACGAAGTTCAGTGACCCAGCAGATGCACATAACGTGTGCACTAATACATGTATTCCATCCAGGGCTTTCTCCACAGGCACCATGATGTTTTTGGAGACAGCAAAGATGCAGCAGAAATTTCTGCTTGGTCATAGTTGGGGGCAGAAACGGGGCTGGGGTGAACAACGTGGGAAGGATGTATCAACTTATAAAGAAGAAAGGGTGGCATCGATGCGGCCAGGGAAGAATCTAAGTCTCCTCAAGACTGTGTCCTTCGTGGGTAAGCTGTTTGGGGCTGGGGTGGGGGATGCGAGAGAGGGTGGGAGAGGGGACGGCGGATTCCTGTAGGAGGTGGAGCGGCAAGTGAGCACCGTCTGGTTGCAGTTTTGGGCTCCCGTTGCTTTCTTTGTGCCACTATTACACTTGCTTTTTTGTGTGAGGTTGGAGATGCTGGTATTTTTGGGTGAGTGAGTATTGTCCATCTAGTATTGTTGGTGCTGCAATTCCTCACAGGTATATCTAAAATTCCAAACTTTGCTAGTTTTTCCTTAATTTCCAAAGTTCCACATGTCCTTTCTTTTCTGATTTAAAGGGGCTCTGCCCTCTTTGTGACTCAGTTTCCCTGTGTCTGTGTTAGTAATTTAGTTTGTTATGTTTGGCAAAGCATACTTGAGAGAAATATCTCCGAAGCTCAGAAGTGAATCTGACTGATCACAAAAGCTAGCGTGTGGAATAAGGAAACAACACATTTTTAATCAAAGTAAGCAATAATGACAGGTTTATTTAAAATTTCCAGTAGAGAAAACCCACTAGTTTTGGAATAAAAGTACTCAATGTACGAGAGCGTAGGTGAATATAAAAGATTAGCAGAAGAAAAATAAAACCAAAGTACAAAAAAATTCTTAAAAGTTTGAAATGGATTTAAACAGGGATGTTCTTTAAATCCTCCAAATATTAAACAGTTGGTGAACAAGTCACTTGAAAATTAAAGCCTGTTTCTGTAAATTCCATAAAAACTGCTTATTAAATTGAAGCACTCCATATGGTTGGTATTGAGACATATAGGCAGTCGATTTCAGAGTAGCAGGAATTACTCATTCGCTCTCACAGTTACTTGAATTAACCAGCTGCATAACTGCTTTTTGGAGAGAATGGGATAGAAGGTGCAAAAAAAAGGTAGGATAAAATCTCTAAAAAACTGAAACACAGCAAAATTCAGACATCGGTTTGTTTCTTGAAAGCCACAAACTGACTTTTTACAGTATATTCTACATTTGCAGCTGTCATTTCCCTTTCCCCCACCCCCTCAAATACTCCTAAATCCACTAGTCTAATCAATTCTTAACTTCCAAATATTCTGTACATATATATTTAGCAAAGAGCATATACCTAACATTATTCTGACAGCAGTACGGTCAGCATACAATTTTAGAAAGATTACTATGTATACCATCAGATTAAACTTTACTTAAAAAACAAACAAAACCCATTACTAAACAAATAGTTTTAAAATATGATGAAAACCCATGAAAATAAGACTCAGCATGGGTTTCTAAACCTGATAAAAACACACTTCAGAAAGACTATTAATGCTAAACTTCTGCCAAACGATGACCTTAAAGTGCCAAACAGAAAAGAATCTCTTAGGACCATTTCTCTTAGGACCAAATAGATAACTTGTCCCTGGCTTGGCCATCTCTCCTTTAACTATACACAAAGTCCTGCTAAAAGTATGCATTTTAGTTGACTTTACAATAGAATGTTACAATGTAAACTAAACAGCTTCTTGATATCGACAGTATGTTACCAAGGTTTTTGTTTGTTTGTTTCTGAATCCAACAGTTGGTCACAGAGGTCAAGTATTATCGAGGCTCGAGGCTCCTTTGTCAGTTCTTGATCTTGTCTGACTCATCCATCCTTCAAGTACATGCAAGGCTCAATAGTTTTCAAGAGGCAGAAGCCTGAGGCCGTTTAAGACACAGATGAAATAGGATTGTGAGGTGAACCCATCTGAGTAAGAACTTTATCCAGCCACTGGAGGGGGCCATGCAGGTGGATCTCAATCCAGCAGGGGGTGCTAGTGACATCCTGGCGGTGATACTCTGCTCCCCAACCCTAGAAGACACAGTGGAGGTCACTTAACTTGCTCAACTCCATGGTAAAACTTTTTAAGTGAGAAGAGTTCACGTAATCAAACACTGATTAAAGGTACAGATGCCTTTCATAAGACAGATGCTTCTGTGCACAAACGCACACACATTAGGGCAGGCAATTTCAGGTGATGGGTGTGTTCAAGGCTCCCTAAGTTCCCTTCACAGGGTCCGGGTTAAGAAGTACTGGTCTTGGAGAATGAAAGCTTCAAAATTCATTTGAAGAAGGCTGTTTTATTTAACAAAGGCACTTTTTAACTTTATTAAATTCTCATTTTATCATCAAGAAAATAACGAAAAAGTCATGTTAGACAAACTTTGTTTCTTTTCAGCCATTGAAGGTTGTCCTATCACCACAGTGCTCTTGACCTTTCAATCTCTAAGCAAACTGGCAGAGGCACATCCATCTCCAGAAAGCTATTACTGATGCCCAAGCACTGCTCTGAAGCAGCAGATTCCATCATTCATTTGTACAAGAAGGTAGTTTGCCAGACATCCTTCAGTATGACTGAATTGGGACACTAAAGTTGCAAAAGAGAAAGGTAATTTTGCAACTGCAGTGATCAAAAACTCATTGTTGTGGTGGACAATGGAAGATAAAGCTCTGATAAACCCTTGTTTCATGAGGAATGTCAGAGAAGCCTGGGTTCTATTTATCTGATACCTATCTACTCCAGGAATTTCAAGAAGTACATACAAGTGTCAGAACTTTCAGGAAAAAGTTGTGATATATGAACTGCATATGTATACACATCCATACATTTGGACATTTATCAATACACTGCGGAGTTTAATTTAAAGGTTTGTGTGCATGTTTCCTCCATTAGATAGTAAGCTCTTTGAAGGCAGGGATCAGATCTTATTTATGTCTATCTTAGACATCTAGCAGTGACTGGCACAAAGCAGAAGCTCTAGAAATACTTGTTCAGCTGAACTGACTTGGATTTTTCAGCTATATGGGGAGTTTACTGTGCAAATAATTTATAAAATGTATGTTTGAAGTCCAAGATGATCATCTTCAAAACAGTAAAAAGGCTGGCGATTAATATTATTAAAATGTTCCCTGTCATTTTTCTAAGATGCTAAGTGTGCGAGGGCAAGGTATAAAATCCTTATGGTTTAATAAGAACGCTATTGTATAAATACTATGCAAACTTTTTGTTGTAACTGTATGATACGCAGCTGCCCTTCATCATGTTAGCGAGAATTTAAAAAAAAATTTGTTTACTCTTAACTTTCCAAATCCAGCTTCCCAGCTATGTCTATTATATCTTATATTAGCCTCCATTCCAGCATATATCACATTATCTTACAGTTAACCATATACCAGGCTGTAAGCATTTGTGAAGCTAGAAACTTTAGGTGCTTTTTTCATCTTTCTATTAGTTCTCTGGAATAGTGCTTAAAATATTTGCTGAACAAATGAAATCTAATACATTTTAAATGCATATCCTCGTATCATAAACACTTTTTACTCATAAAGTTTGTTTTTACTTGTGTAAAGTAAATAATTAAAAATCTATAAAAGTAAAACCATTAAAAGTGACCACAGAAACAATATGAAATGAGTTTGAGGAGAAAGCCAACTGGAGCAGTAGAATCATAAATCCTTCTTGAGTGGTCCTTCAAGAATAAGAGACTCATCAAGGGAACTCTGTAATGATTACCACAGTTCCCAACTCTATCCACACATTTTAAAGATGAACATGAGGAGCAGCAAAGGATCCTGTGCCTTAATCACACAGTTAAAATGGCAGATAAGGGGCGCCTGGGTGCCTCAGTCGGTTAAGCATCTGGCTTCAGCTCAGGTCTTGAGTTCGAGTCCCATTTTGGGCTCTGTGATGACAGCTCAGAGCCTGGAGCCTGCTTCGGATTCTGGTCTCCTTCTCTCTCTGCCCCTCCCCGCCCATGCTCTTTCTCACTCTTTCAAAAATAAATAAATGTTAAAAAAAAAAATAAAAGCAAAAAATAAAATGACAGATAAAACTAGAACCTGGGTTTCTTGACTCTTCGTACTTTGTATGTGTGTGTGTCTCTCTCTCAAAAATAAACATTAAAAAAAAAATAGGTATACTTTCCTCCATACCAATAAAACAACAAATAAGGGGCACCTCAGTGGCTCAGTTGGTTAAAGGTCCAACTCTTGATCTCGGCTCAAGTCATGATCTCATGGTTCATGAGACAGAGCCCAGCGCCGGGCTCTGTGTTGACAGTGCGAAGCCTGTTTAGGATTCTCTCTCTGCCCTTTCCCTGCTTGCATGTGCATGATCTTTCTCTCTCTCTCTCTCAAAATAAATAAATTTAAAACAACAACAAACAAAAACCACTGCTGGCAATTCAGTCTTCATTTTAAAATTCATTTTGGCCAAAGTCAAAAATTAAACCGTGAATGTGAATAGTGCATGAGAAAGATCTTTCCAGTCCCATAGGTACACAGCATATTGGTAAACCTCTTTAAAAGGTAAAAAACCTCCTTTAATACTAAACAGGTACCAAAGTCAGCCACACACATACACACACAAAACTGCTGAATTATGTTTTGAGAAAACACCAGGAGGAAAAACTCAAAATCTGCTAATATGATTCAAGAAGTAAGAAAAAGATGATATTCAGGGAAAGCTATCTTTGATCTAAAGGATGATTAACGAAGTTAAGGTTCCAAAATTACCCTCTGTAATACATACATTACAAAACAGGTTTCACAACAAGTTAGGTGAGCTTCTGAAGAGAGGACATAAAAGGTGATTGCCTCACCAGAATATATAGTTAGTTTTGTTTCTCAAGGTAACAGAGGATGAAAATTTATCTTTGAGAATTTAGAGACAAGTCTGTCACTAGAATAAGTTACAACTCATGAAATCTAATCATTATTCGGTATTTAATTTCTTGACATTTCAATGACATCTTTAAATTTTCTTATTTCTCAGAGGTGGAAGAGAAGGCAGAAAGAGATCAATTATCGTGAGCAAAGTCTTTAACTTTCTTCATCCTCAACCCTCACAATAATCTTAGAACAAAGGTACCTACTGATCTTTGGGCAATATTAACTTCTGAATTATAGGAAAATCATGAGGTTTTACTAGAACCATTAAAAAAAAACCCTGACCTATCAAAATTAAACCTGAGCATGGTGAACTTTTATTTACAAAAAGATCACTCATTTATTGCTGAAACAAAAGCCACAAATGTTATCATCATAAAGGCACTAAAAACACAGAATGAAAAGAAAAGGAAGGGGGGGTTGTTTACCGAATTGATCTTTTAAGAAAATCGTGTGTTTAAATTATGTTATGTTAAATATACAACAAAACATATTCTTATGGTATCACTAAAATAGTGCTCATTTGAATAGGAAAAAGTTATTAAAGCCTGCTACACTGTTGACATTTAAATACAAACACTCCTATATTCTAATTGTAGCCTAATAACTGACACCCTCACTGAAATTTAAACATGCCTTGGTAATATGCTGGCTTCTATGGACATAATATCAAGAGCATATAGATTTATATACCGAGAGAAAGCACAGCAAACATGTTAAATAAAGCCCACTTACTTTTACAAAGCTCATGCGGATAGTACACATTTTAGTGAGCTCATAGACTGTCTCGAAGCCGTGGTTCACAGACTGTGCCAATAACTGAGCGAATTCTTGGTTATTAAAAATTTTCAAACTACACCCGCTAGGGATCTTGCAAACGGTAGTGGGGTGAAACCCGTGATGGTAGTTGCAGTTCCGACTTTGCACGAAGATGCTGCTGTCGCTGAGGCATTCGGCATACACTTCCCCTCCCACATAGTAAAGATGCACTCCTGTAGGAAGACAAGGAACGGAATGCATTCATGATCATTTCTCACAGCTGAGAAGCATCTGTGTCTCTTTAATATATGAATTCGCCAGGACTTAAACTTTGGCTAACTA
The DNA here is from genome assembly GCF_008692635.1 of Crocuta crocuta. NCBI lineage: Eukaryota > Metazoa > Chordata > Mammalia > Carnivora > Hyaenidae > Crocuta > Crocuta crocuta. Next base: position 909,860 of record NW_027528818.1, read on the forward strand.
GTTTTTCCCCAAATCTTGTACAGCAGATAAAATCTTAGTTAACCATATTAGCTAATATATTGTCCTTTTGTTAACAAGTATATCTAAGAGGTTTCTAAGAAATAATATAACAAAGGCTTGTAAAAATAAGTAGCAAAGTGCCGCAAGTTCATTTTGGTAAAAGTCTTATGCCCTATTTGGCCATGGATTGAAAGCATATTCTCACTCTAAAAATATAGTACCATAAAGCCAGTCTTTATTATGAGATTCTACACATATTCATCCTACGAGCTCTCTTTCTTGCATTTATTTTGTAGTTAAACTGTTTGAAAATGTTAAGGTAGGAGAAGGGAGAATCAAGAAAAGTACAATAGGACTAGAAAAGCACATGGAGGAGGTAGTGCTGAGAGCCAGAAGAGGTCAGGTCCAGGGGGCGGGGGGAAACTATAAAAATAATTCATACTGTGTGGAATCTGATCTCCCTGAACTACCATCTGCTCCAAACTTCTTCCTGTGACATCTCAGAGTGCCAGGAGTGTAGGAAATTGATCCTACCGAGCCTTTAAAAAAAGGAAAGGGGAGGGGGGGACATTCTGACAAAGCCCTATACCATTAAGGGAGATTACTTTATTATAGGCCACGAAGCAAAGAGAGTCCCATCCCATGTGGCTTTAAACAATCCACCTTGCAGGTAACTCCAGCATGGCTCAGCTAATGCTAAAAGTATGGTCTCCAATCCAATCCAAAATATTATGTGTTGTGTTTACACGTACGTATACAATGGCTACAACTTCTATGGCAATTATATAGCTGCTACAGCAGAAGCCCATTTTCCTGTCTGATGTAGAGAAAACAATTTAAGAGCGAGTGTGAGAGAGGTGCCCGGGTAGCTCAGTTGGTTAAGTGTCCAACTTTGGCTCAGGTCATGATCTCATGGTTCATGGGTTTGAGCCCTGTGTCAGGCTCTGTGCTGACAGCTAGTTTAGAGCCTGGGGCCTGTTTTGGATTCTGTGTCTCCCTCTCTCTCTGACCCACCCCTGCTCACACTGTCTCTCTCTCTCAGAAATAAATAAAACATTAAAATAAATATAAAGAGTGAGAGAGAGAGAGAGAGAGAGAGAGAGAGAGAGAGAGAGAGAGAGAGAGAGAGAGAATGTGTGTGTTTACTTTTTCTGATGGTACAAATGAAGAATTTTCATTTCTGAAAATTTTGAAAGCAAAACAAAACATAAAAAGTCAGAAAATATCATCACTCGTTTAGTGATGAAGAGGCAATAATTATTAACAGTTTGACACACTGTGTTTGGTTTTGAGTATTACTAAACTTTCTCTGTAAACATTCAAAGTATCTACACGATTATATGTATACAATAATTTACTTTAGTGATTCTCCTACTACTGGACCAGAGTGTTGATACTTTTTTTCTGCTGTTGTAACAATGCCAGCATAAAGTCTCTGGATAATTTTTTATAATATCCTTAGGACAGCTTCCTGGAAGTTAAATCACTGGATCAAAGGCTCCTGATTCACTTTGCCAAACGACTTTCCAAAATGCTTATATCAATTTACACCCTACCAGCAGTCTATGGGTGCCTTTCTCATTTTGCCAGTACCAATACTGAGTTTAAGACAAAAACAAATAAATTAAAATAAATTATTGTGGAAAAACAATATTGTTTTACTTTGTATGTGAGACTGGATAGGCTCTCATAGGTTTATTACCTATCTGTGTTTCTCTTATGAACTTACTGTTCATATTCCTTACCTATTTATCCCAGAGGGATAAATTTCTACCTCTCTGATCAAATGTATTTTTTTCTAGCTTTTTAATAGCTGGCCATTAAAAAACCCTCAATTATCTATTTGCATATATGAAACAAGGTCAGGGTTTCTCCCTACAGCCTCACCTAAAAGCTAACTTTGTTACTGCAGGACCATTGGAAGACGACTGATTTCTTATGCCTCATTTAACATTAATTAATTTTAAAATACAACATAGTCTCAGTTTAATTTATTCTACTGTTTTGTCTATACTGATTTAATTGTTGTTTCATAGTTGAATTAACCTAACATCAAGAAGTTTTTCTTTACTCCTCCACTAAAAAAATAAGCTATTTTCACTTGTTTAACCTGCCAGGTAATATTCAGATCATATTTTCCAACTTTCAAGAAATAACACATTGTGATTCTGGCACAGGTTGTTCTAAACCATAAACTAAATTAGGAAGAATGGATATCCTTAAGATATTCTACAATATTAAGCACTCTCTTTAAAGAATACAGACTGCTTATTTATACCCCTATATTTTGTTTCTCTCTCAGTAAAATCTGGTTTTCACTACCTAATTCTCCTGTATTGCTCAGATTATTTCCAAGTAATTACGTTTTCTGTTGCTACTGGGAACGTGTTTTCTCCTCCATTATATTTTCTAACTGGTTATTGCCAGATTAAAGAAAACTGGCATTTCACTTCTAAAAATAAATTTTTATTTAAAAAAATTTTTTAAAATGTTTTATTTATTTCTGAGAGAGACAGCATGAGCAGGGGAAGGTCACAGAGGGAGGGAGATACAGAATCTGAAGCAGGCTCCAGGCTCTGAGCTAGCCGTCAGCACAGAGCCCGATGTGGGGCTCGAACCCACAAACCACGAGATCATGACCTGAGCCGAAGTTGGACGCTTAACCAGCTGAGCCACCCAGGCGCCCCTAAAAATAAATTCTTTAAAGGTTTCTAGATAAACAACCATAAAACACAATGACCATAAGTTTTACTTATGTCAGTAATGCCGACACTGGTGAAAGAAGAAAGGCACTCATCCATGGACTTATGGTACAAGTAGAATTTAATAAAAGCTTTCTGGAAAGTAATTTGGAATAATATATCAAGAGCTTTGACCTACTAATTTCAGTTCAAGAATCTCTTCCAAGAATATTATCAATTAGTTAACCATATCATCTGCAATAATGATAGTTTTGGCTAATTTCCATTATCAATAATTCTACATTTGAATATACTAGTCGAGGGATCTGAAACAATTTTGAGTAACAGCATTCCCAGAATCCTTATTTTCTTCCAAACTAAAGAAAATTTTTTTAATGTTTATTTATTTTTGAGAAAGAGGGAGACAGAGCGTGAGTAGGGGAGAGGCAGACAGAGAGAGGGAGACAGAATCCAGAGCAGGGTCCAGGCTCCGAGCTGTCAGCACAGAGCCCAACACAGGGCTCCAACTCAACAACCCGTGAGATCATAACCTCAGCCAGTAAGACGCTTAACCGACTAAGTCATCCAGGCGCCCCTTCTTCCTAATTTTTAATAGAAATGTTCTAGAGTACAATGGCTTTTAACTACTTTGGGGTAATGATAAAAACTTGAAAAATACCTCCCTCTTAATGAAAAATACATCCCAAATGTATACAAAATTGTGTTTATGTACAATTTTCAGGGTTTACAGATCATGGAAAGATATCTATATGTTATGAACCTAGTTTCATGCATTTCATCATTAAATGTGGAACTTAGGATTTAGGTTTTGTCCCTTATTCATATTAAGAAACTATCTATCAAGTCCTGTTTGAGGAGTTGTTCCCCCCGCCCCCAGGATGGAGTGTTAAACTTTATCTCAAAATGCCTTTTAACCATTTATTAAATGACCTCTTAATTTGGTCCACTGCTCTAAACTTTATAGTAGGTCATTTAAAAAAAGTGTTTACTCTGGAAATAATTTCAAACTTACAGAAACAGAACAGACAAGAGAAACAAAAGAAGATAACCACTATCCTGATTCATTTATTGTGTCAATTTATTCCATATGTTTTATCATTTACACCTCCTTCTCTAGTTTTTCACACACACTCCCATATACATACATATGTGTATATGCATACATACATATATGTATATGCACACATATACACATATTCTGACACAAGATTTGTTTTAGATGGATATTTATATATATGCACATATGTGTGTATTTCCTAAAAATAGACATATTCTCTTACCTAGCAACAGTATAGTCAGCAATGCCAGTGTATGTAACATTGACATAATATTCTTATCTTATCTACCACTCATATTTTAACTTTGCCTGCTGATCCCAATAAGGTCCTCTGTGGTATTGTTCCCGTCTGGCACAGATCATGCTCAGGGTCAGCTTATTACAAAGCTGTCCTATCTCTTTAACCTTTTTGTTTTTTTTATGTTTATTTTTTGAAGGAGAGAGAGAGAGTGTGAGTGGGGGTGGGGAGGGAGGGAGAGAAGGGGCGGAGAGAGGGAGACAGAATCCAAAGCAGGTCCAGCCTCTGAGCCATCAGCACAGAGTCTGACGCAGGGCCTGAACTCACAAACTGTGAGATTGTGACCGGAGCCTAAGTCAGTTGCCTAACCGACTGAGCCGCCCAGGCGCCCCAGTCTACTTTCTTTTAATATGGAACATTTTCACACTTTTGTCTCTTGACATTGATATTTTAGAAGAATACAGTTCCTTTTCACCCTTTTTAATAGAATGTTCCTCATCCTGGCTGGGTTTGTCTGAAGTGTCTCCATGATGAGATTCAGATTTGCATTCTCAACCAGAATTCTACATAGGTGATGTTACTTCCTTCTCAGGGCATCACATCTGGTGGTATATGGGATCCATCTGTCTCTCGCTGGTGATGGCAATTTTGATCTCCCAGTCAAGATGCTGTCCAATGTCTCCCCTGTATAGCTACTCACTTCTATTCTCCCGTGTCTGTGAGGAGACACTGTAAAACCATGCCAATATCCTGATTCTTGCAAAAAATTCTCTCTTTAGCATCCACTGAGGATTCTTGCCTGAGGGCTGCAAAATGATGACTTTCCAACACTGGCACTCACTGTACATTTATGAACCAGCCTTCCCCATCCATTCCTTATCTAAAGAGTATTGGCATGGACTTAAAATTACTGTTATTTTTCAGTGGTTTAAAACCCATGACCATACTTAATTATTTTGTTACTGAAACTGTCCTCGAAGTGGCCAGGGGAAGCCCCGGCAGGATGTCTACTGTGACATGCCCCCATCACCGTCATAGGCATCTCTTCACTTTCAGACAGAACAAAATGTTCTAGGCTCATCTCTGTCTACCTGCTCCACACTTGGAGTCAGCCGTTTCCCCGAGGAGCCCTGAGTCCTCAGTGGGAAATGGCGTGAGAGACGATGAGCTGAGAACCAGACATGTTTATGGCTCCTGGGCATCTTTGCCTGTTGGCCTTTTCAGCAGACGGAGCAGAAACTACATCCATGTATGAACACACCTAAATATGCACACGCACATACACACACACACATATCCACAAGAACGTAAACACGTGCACACACATACATACGTGTATTATTAAATAACGATTTCACGGATACCACCACAGGGTGAATTTTTTGCCCTCCTCCACACCTTATTCCAGTGTTTCTTATTCCACAGTGAAAACCCAGGCTCCCAGTACCGTCCACAGTTAGTCACTTGCTTAATCTTAAAACTAAAAGTTCCACAACTTTTATTCAGACTGCTACTAAGCAATCAAAGCCTACTTAAATGAGCTCAGATTTGTTGACAAGCACTCTAGTCTACCGGGCCAAGACTGAAGAATCACAGCCAAATACATATTCCTAAGTTACTCTGGACTGGTTCTTTCTTCATTTTTCCCAGTGAGTTATGGTACTCATTTGAAACACATTAGGCTTACCTGTTTTAACCTGCATTTAGTGCTAGGTTCTAAGTCACTCTTTAACGGCTGTTTTGTTCTGCCCCCAAACACAAGATGGAATAGTGCCCCTCAAATCAGTATTTGAGCTGATTAACATCAATTCCTAGGAGGTGGCGGGACACAAACACTGCTGACTGAAAAGTGAATAGCTTCCTGATAATACAAACTGAAAAACGATTTGCAAACTGCAGCCAGTGTTTATTACCTGGTGTTTGCTCTGGTAGGCTGCTCCAGGAACAACTACGTCAATTCTAGGGGAACAGGGACACAACGGACAAACATTTGAAAGAGGTTCAAGCGAAAACTCACCTTTTCCAATATGCCGCCTGGTGTTTTCAATAGTGGAATTCCGGTTAACATTGGAGAGCAGCCCAAGGCAGAAACGGTTCTTATTGTTGGAAGGATCGGTGAAACCATCCACCAACACACTTGTGGAGGAGGCATGGAACGCTTCACCCACACGATTATTGAGCTCATAGTAGACAATAGAGCACCAGTGTTTTGGTTCCTCGTAAGCAACCGCCTGAACATCTGTAAGGAAGAAAACCCTACAGTCAACCTTGGCGATTGCCTCAGGTTCTCAAAAACTGAAGCTGTGTGGTAGAGCCGGCTCAGGACCCTGGAGTGCAGGTTCGGGAAGGTAACTGCGACTAGCATGTATACGGTTTCTCTGGTACATCTAAAACAGGTACTCCTCACCTCACGAAGTGTGACATTCTCCTTCAATTGGAAAATAATTTTCTCCAATTACTATCTGATAACCAAAACTCCAGCTAAGCAAGCATACCGACGGCATTTGCTGAACACTCACAATATGCTACTTGCTCTGTGATATGCCAAAATGGAAATCACCCCCACCGTAGATGCTGGCTCACCATCTAAAGAAATACAAGTGGCAAGTGAAAAACAAATGAGAAGAGAACAATCGAGGACAGGAAATGTGCCAAAGGTGCTGGCAGAAAAAGGGTGACTTTTCAACAAAGCCTTAGTAGGCCTATGCTTTTTCAAAGCAATGAAAATCGGTTTCTAATTATTGATAAGAAGTTCCCTCACTTCACATCAAGCTGCCAATAACTATCACAGCCACAGCTTTGCTCCAGTCCTTAAACGCAGGAAGAAATCTTGCCAGCTGGCCATTTTTACAGAATGAATCATATCTCTCTCATCCAGATTTCATGCTAACTTCCTTATATTTGCTTTAAGTCATGCAGAGCAGGTGTGTTTTGTCTCTCCATTCCCAGAATGGGCCAACAATGGAAATTACCCAACTTTACTGACAGGATGCAGCTTGTTAAGTCAAATCTCTTAAGACTAACAAATCTCCAAACAGAACATGCTTCTAAACATTTGCAACTAAAAGGTTCTAAAGATAAGTTCCTTCTGTAGTAAAACCTCTTATACCATGCTTTAGAGATTCCAGGAATACAAACCACGTATGCCCACTATGCCAATACGTAATGATCTGAGGTTTACGAGGCCCTGAGCATACACGCGTACAAAGAGAAAGAATATCCACATTAGAAGCATAAACTGGAACTGTTTAGGAAGAAGTACTTCTGTGTTCTTAACAACAACCTCCACAATATCACAATGCACTTTATTTTAGAATTCGGTAGGGAAAACAATCATTTAAAAAAATCCACGCACACACTAGCTGCTCTATATACTCGATCGGGGAGCCAAAAACAAGCATGCACAATCTTCTCTGTGAAGCAACTATCCCACATCAACTTGCTGTATTTCAAAGAATGAAATTTTTTTGAAATAGAAGGCTTTCATCAGCTATCAGGATTGTTCAAAATACTGTTCATTTAGGTCAGAGGATGACAAAGTTTTTCTGTACAAGACCAGAAAGATTTTGCAGGCCATACGGTCTCTACTGTAACTATTCAACTGTGCCCACATAGTGCTAAAACTGCCACGGATAATGTGTAATGGACATAGCCGTGTTCCCATAAAAATGTATTTACAAAGAACAGGCAGCAGGCTGAGGTGGCCTGTGGGCTGTAGTGTGCTGACTCCTGCTTTAGGAAAACCACCAAAGGTAAACCAGTAACAGAAAGGCCAACATTCCTTCTTCATGAAGATACTAACTATAAACTTATTTCTAATGGGGAAATTTTTAAAAGCCATTTAAAGGAAAATTCTTAAAGCAATTTAAAGACCTATTTCCTGAAATCAGACATTTTACGCTTAACAACAGCTACAGGGTCCACACGCTCATAACTGGACAGCAGCGCGGTGCCCATTCTCTCCTGCGACCCGGCTCCCCAAATACCAATTCCGAAGACCTGTGAAACACAAGTTAATTTCCCCAACCAGAAGCTTTATTTGTTGGTTCATAACTATGTTTGGGAAGATATTCTAGAGATTATCAGAAACCATAAAATAACAGAGCCAATAAAAAAGATGTAAAAATATTTTACAGATGAAAAAGGGGTACATTCAGAGACACCAGGGTGGCTCAGTCAGCTGAACGTCAGACCCTGGCTCAGGCTGTGATCTCAGTTCGTAAGTTCGTAAGTTTGAGCCCTGTGTCGGGGCTGACAGTGCAGAGCTTGCTTCAGATCCTCTGTCTCTCTCTCTACCTCTCCCACCTTTCGAAAAAAATTAACTTTAAAAATAAAAAAAATAAAAAGGTGTACATTCCAATTTATTACACTGCACATCTAAGAAAGGTTCTTTCATCATCAGATTTTAAGAACTTAAAAGATGTCAGCAATTCTGACAAAGTCTGAGAGATCTCCAGTTTTAATAAAAAAATGAGAATGAAATGAGACCTACGCCTAGTAATTAGACTGCATCAGAACTTCAACTTGTATAAAATTTATACACAGTGAAGGATCCATGCCACATGTTGAGTGTACCGTTGAGGCATTTTCCTCCACGAGAGGTGGTTTGGGAACAATTTTCTTCCACAATGTGGTGGTGACTTCCTACAGGTGCTCAGGGATTCTCCCGATACTTACTGCCCTCAGTTCTCTTCTCGGTTAGGCCACCCCACCAGCCACTGCAGACCTAGAAACACACCCGCCCTCCACCAGAAAGGTAAAGACATGACCCGACCTGCTTATAGGTTCTGCTTCTAAGCTCTTCCAGGGGAGAACAGGAAAAACACATGCCTCAACCCCCTTCTGTAACAAGGTTAGAAACAAATAAATATAGCAAGAAAGAGACAAATGTTATTAGTTCTTTCCAGTGCAGCTGTGTATGGATGAGGGCTGAGACTCTAACAACAAAGGAACCTTTGGGAAGCCTTGTTATATGAACTTCTAATTTTGGACATCACCAGTGACAGCCGCACTTCAGTAATGTTATGCTCACTGTTTCTCAATACCCCTTTGTCCTTCACTTAAAAATGTTCTTTTATCGCCAGTTCAAAATTATTAAGTATTGTGCTCAAAACAGATGACCACACAATTATACACAGGCTTTCATTAGTTAAATCAGCATGTTTGTTCTTCATATAAAAGACTTATTTGTAATCCAAAAAATTCTCTCTATCCAGCTTCTCTTATTGTGCTCTTCCTCCAACAGCTATCTTTTTACAGACTAATAAATATTTGTGAGAGAAAGTAACATTTGGACGGATAAACGTCAGATGCTACAGATGCTAAAAAGGGAATAAACAGCAATTCATTTTACCTCCTCTGTTGATTTCCGAGGGCAGTGAAGGTGCCATCATGTTTGTGTCCATTGGCTGGGAGCCATCCTGGGTCATGGGGTCCTCAGGAGGCAGGTAAGCAGGCGGTGGCGTATCAGCTGCAAAAGTTAAAAAAAAAAAAAAAAGATTTCTTTATCCTTAAATAAGCACACACACTTAAAACATGTATTCTGTGGGATTCTTAAAATCAGACTGCCATTTCAACCTCCCCATCAGAAAATGGATGCTAGGTGCTGAACTTGGTGTACACTTCCTGAAAATGACTGACATCTTGCAATTTTGTACAACCGTAGAGAAAAATCAGTGGGGGGAACAGCACTATATGCCAGTTCTAGAAGTTGTCTGCCTATCCACAATCATCCTGTCTTAAAACAATCAGAAGTGTTTAAACACGTTTTCATACAGTCCACATTAAGAGGACCTCTGCATTTCAGTTTCACTGGTGGGTAGAAAACCTTTGAAAGCTACATAGGATCTTTTAGGAAAAGGAGCTTCAGAGTTTCTTACATTAAACCCATAGGCTTTTAGGAATTTATGAGTTTCATTATAGCCAATTAGTTTATGAACTTAAACTGTTTATTTCCCATGACTTCAAGCAATCTGTTAGGACTACCTTACACTTACTTGCTTAAATAATCACTAGTTTTAAAACCTCTCGTAGCAGAATAATAGGAAATAAATCAGTTTATCACAGCTATCTTCAATTTCAGAATTTACATAGGTTTCTTCTAGAAAGCCCAAAGCCAGCTGGCAATAGAGGCAAACAACATGACTTTTGAAACAAAGAACACTAGTATAGGTCTTTTGTGTTTTCTTAAATAAAATAACGGGTATGGGTTTCCCACAAATAATCCTTGGGTGATCAAAAAAACAAGTTTCTCACTGGCTATTGTGAGCCCATCCAGCACACCAGAAAGGGCAGGGAACAAAGTTTTACCTTAGGGAACCATGAATAACTTGGAGAAGCAGCCCAGATCACTCGGGGCAACTGCTGAATACAAATAGCTAATGTTGCTGCTCCTTCACAGCTTTTCAGAGATTTCCAAAGCTGGACTCTCCAGCTGAATCACAACCCAGTAACTTCCCCCATCCAGCTGCTAACAAGCAAGGGCTCAAAGCACAAAGACAGGACTATGGGGACCTTATCTGGATGCCTTTTTCACCCTTTTCTCCAGCTTCTTTTAATTCAGCTTCTTCCCTGCAGCTGTAACACTGACTCTGCTTTACTTCCAGCCAGGAATGAAGACAAAGAGCATCCTCTGAGACCAAATCCAATAAATTTCTGCAAACGAGCTGGTAAAAATGTCCTCAGCAGCTTGTGGCACCAGCAGCACTGAGAAAGAACACCAGCTACCTCTGGGTGATGCTCGCTTTACTATCCCCACAAGTGCCTCCCCCCACCCCTGGGGGCTTTCTCTTTTCCACGTGGCCTTTGCTCGCCCTGTGCCTTAATCCCTGACAGCCTGGGACAAAGTGTAAACTCAAGCAATAATCTTCCCATTTTTCACTCTGGGGCCCACCCTGGATTTGCCACTGCTCACAAGCTTCTGAAACCATCTCTTCACCAGTAACCTGTTTATCAAACCCAACAGTTCTGGGAGAGGGTGGGGGTGGGGGGGGACAGGAAATCACCAGATGATACGGAGTCTGATTTTTAAACTAATCTATACCCCCCCCACACACACACCCACACCGCCCTGTCCTAAACAGCTTTGGATTGAAAAACAAAACAAGGCAAAATAAAAGGCTGAAAACAAAAAGAAGTAATAAATATATAAATAAAAGACAGCACTATCAAATGGGGACTGCTTTTCACTTTTTGAGGACATAACCAGCCTGTTGTCAAATTCACATTCACTTAAACCCATTTCAAGTGGTTTTATAAGCTTGCTTGCCCACCCAGTTTCCCTTCTTGAAATGTTAATCGATGTTAAGTACATCTTTGTTTAGAGTATCCTTCTTGAGGTCTGCCGGCAAGGAATTTGGCACTAATCATTTTTTGTGAGATGCTTGCTTCCTAACCTATAATTTGAAAAATATAATGTCCTAATTAATCATTTATTTTGATAAACATTACACCATCAGTCAAGTCTAAAAAAGGAGGAGAATTGTTTTTGCCTTTGCTAAGTTAAACAAGCAGATGGTCTCAGTACTTCTGCTGCATTTCCTTTGTTGCTAAAGTATATGTTTCTTGGGATTACAACACCACTCAAATGAATTTAATTAAGTGGGGGGGGGTGTGATCCCTCAGGAAGTATCTTTTCTGAGGCTGCACTTATAACAGGATTTTTTTTTTCACGTACAGCAAATGTGCACAGCACATTTTTCTCTTCCTCTCTTTTATCAAGAGCGAAGACTGTAACAATTATGCCACTCCCAGAAGGATGCAGCTGTTTCAAAACCCTTCAAAATCAGAAATAAAACTTATTCAAGCATCTGCGCCTGGCAAATACAACAGGACATTTGCTTCCTTGACTGCCAGGTCTGCCCTCGCCCACGGCGGTACCCGGCGTCTGCGAGCCGAGTGCCACGCACCAGAGCCCAAGAGCTCTGGGCGCACAGGTCCACTCAGAGTCCCCGACTCTGGCGGCGGCAGCGCGGCCCACTGCCTGAACATCACGGAACCCTGGATGTTGCGACCTACCTGGCATCTGGAAAGGGCTTCCTGGGTCGGAGCTGGTGGGGGAGTGCGGGTAGGTGCCACTGCTGCTTCCAGGGGAGTTGGGGTAGCTGCTGCTGGGGGAGTGAGGGAACGGATGGCTGTTGGGTTGTTGGAAAGAATCCGGAAAAGTGGCGTTGAGTGGCATGTGGGGCTCGTTTTGTCCTAAGTTACGGAACTGAGCTAACAGGCTGTGCTGAGGGTTATATTCACTGTGTCGTGGAACCAGCACTGGAGGAAGAACTGGAAAAGGGGAAAGAAGAGACGAAAATGAAAATGAAAATCTGTAATCATGTCACAATGGAGTAGAAACATAATCTGTAAGTAACAACAAACTGTCTGAACCCTGCCCCGCTGCCAACTCAAAAGCATCATGCAAATGAAAAGCCATTTTTCACTCAGGAATAAATGCAGTAACAAGTGGTCTCTTTAGAATCTGCCGTTGACCTATGCCTGAGACCTGTAGCACTGACATACTGCCCACGGAAAGTCTGCAAGATACCTTTTATGTTAAAAATGTTAATAGGGTTTCCCTGTTCTTAATGTTTTCATTCACTAAAAACCAAAGCACAATCAAGAACATGTACCACCACTGACAATTCCTCTTTGACAGCCCTGGTTGATAAGATGTTCCATTAAAGAGTTAATACTTATTGAACGGTTTGAATTATTCACCACTAATGTTTTAAACTGACACATTAACTCACTTTAAAACAAAAGGAGGCATAGTAAACAATGTTCAGGGGATAAATACAGTGAGCAGCATAAAATCCAAATGCCATGGAAGGCAGTTAATTAGACAAAATACAATGTTTGGTGGGACAGACTTTCCGTTGTATCCAAGTTGTCCTACTTAACAAAAATCTCTTCTCTGATGATCTTCATGCATTTAACCCACTTTCCGGTAATCCATATTTTGCCTGACAGGCAAAGGAGGAAACAGGTCCTAATATCCACATTTTGCTGATTGGATACTTAAAGTATAAAAGCCAAAAACATACAAAACAATAGAGAAGGAAAGAAAACAGCTCAAGTCATTCCTGAAGGCTCTATTAGGTACCTACGGAGTTAATAACTAGCACGGTCTGCAACCTCCAGAAACCTCTAGAGGCAAAGGGACTAGGAATTATGCTGCTAATCGAAGTGAAGGGCTGGGCAGCAAACCCTAAAGGGGCTAGATCCTCAACTTCCCACCACAGTCCCCAGATACCTCCTCTCCGGTAACACGGGCCCTGGGAACCCCTACTACACTCGCAGCCTTGGCTAGGAAAACCACCCATTTGGAAATCTGCTTGGAGGAGAGAGGAGGAGGTTTAAAATCTGCTATGGTCGCTGGGAGTTAGACTATATTCTCCCAAAGAAACAGTATTTAGTGGCATTAGGAATTAAGTAGATTTTTGAGGGCTTTCCAGGGACTATAACCTATACCATTTTTGCAGGAAAATGTGCCATGAACACTCGCATTATCACTTATTCATAAGTCAAAAACTGCTTATCTTTTATGTAAAAATAGGTTTCTGAAGATCACCAATGGTCTCTTATGCTATATCTTAAGTTGCTAATCTGTAGAAATAAGATTTACTCGCTGGAAGTCTGAGCTCAAGGCGTTGGCAGGCTGATTTCTCCTGAAGCCTCTCTTCTTGCCTTGCAGACGGCTATTTTCTTGTGTGTCCTAACATAGTTTATTTCCCCAGTGTCTCTCTGTATGTCCTAACCCCTTCTTATAAGGACACGAGTCAGAATGAATTAGAACCCTCCTCAATGGCCTCACTTTAACTTTTTCACCTATCTCCAAATACAGTCATATTCTGAGGGACTTATGATTAGGGCTTTGACATATAAATTTGGGGCGAAAGTTGTGAACAATTCAATCTAGAACACCGCACCCGGTTTTATACATTTCTTATTACATTTATAAGTATTTTATCTTTTCTGTTCCTATTTTAAATGGGAGTTGTCTCTTCCATTATATCTTCTAGCTGGTAATTGTTTCCATATATGGAGGTTATTGATATTTCCATGCTTTTATATACTGCTACCTGAATTCTTTTGTTGTCTCTGTTAGTTTTATCGATTCTTATAGAGTTCCCCATGTAAATGATCAAGTCACTAAATAGTTAAACACAATTTTCCTTTCCAATTGTTTTCTCTTGTCTAGTTGCTTTAGCTAATAGTGCTAATGTAATGTTAAAAGGTACTAGAGGGGCACCAGGGTGGCTCAGTCGGTTGAGCATCTGACTCCGGCTTGGGTCATGATTTCACGGTTCATGGGTTCAAGCCCCACATCGGGCTCTGTGCTGGCAGCTAGCTCAGAGCCTGGAGACTGCTTCGGATTCTGTGTCTCCCTCTCTCTCTGGCCCTCCCTTGCTCACACTGTCTCTCTCTCTTTCAGAAATAAATAAAACATTAAAAAATAAATAAAAGGTACTAGAGACCATGAACTTCCTTGCTTATTCCTGACCTTAGTGGAAATGCCGCTAGTGTTTCCCCATTAAGATGCTGACTTTACAACTCTGATGTATACATATTAACTATGTTAAGGAAGTATTCATACGTTCCTATGGTTTCTTAATGAGGGGTGTTTAGAGTATAACTTATATTTAGAACTTTCAGATGAATATTTATAAGTGATAGTGATCCAAGTTTGTGTGTTGTTTTTATCAGGTTTTGATATCAATGTTGTATTTTCTTCATAAATGTTTCTGTGCTCAGAAGAGTTTATGTTCTAACTAGTCTCTAAACGTTAGGTAGACTTCCAGTTAAAATTATCCGGGCTTGGTGCTTTCTTATGGAGTAGTTCCTCAATGTTCTCTCTTCATTCTATAGGAATAAATGTAAGCTTTCTAGGTCTGCTGAGGTTAATTCTGGTAGATTATACTCCCCCTGGAAAATATCCATTCTATCCAGGTTTTCAAATATACTTGCATAAAGGTATGCAAAATAATCTTACAGATAAGTTTCATATCCTCCGTATCAATAGTTGCTTCCCTCTTATTTCTTATTTTTTATATTTATGCTTTCTTCCCACCTGACTTTTCTTTCTTGATTCAATTACCTGATCCTTGGTCTTTTTTTTGGTTTGTTTTCCCAAACCGGGAAAGATTTGTTGACCTTTTTTTTTTTTTTTTAATTTTCTACTTCATTATTTTTTGCTTCATCTTTATTATCTCTTTCCTCATACTTCCTTTGATTTACTTTGTTGTTCTTTTCCTAGCCTTTTTGACTGGAAGTTTAAAATTAATCTGTCTTTATTATTTCATTTTTACTGAAATATGTGTTCAAGGCTATGAATTTTCCTCTGGTCAGTGTTTTCAATGTATCCCATAGAGTCTGATATGTAGATTTTTGGGATCATTATTTTCCATAAGTTATGTAATTTTTGTTTATATTTGCCCATTCACCTATGGGTCATTTGTTTTAAGTTTACTTATCCCCCTTTTTAGAGAAAAAAAGAATGAGAGAGAAATCCCAGGCAAGATCTGTGTGCTATCAGCACAGAGCCTGACGTGGGGCTCAAACTCACGAGTGAACTGTGAGATCATGACCCGAGCAAAAACCAAGAGTCGGATGTTCAACCTACTGAGCCACCCAGGTGCTCCTCACCTATGGGTCATTTAATAGAATAGTTTTAAAATCATCAGGTAAAAGAGCTTATTTGCTTTCAATTTCTAGGTTTATGGTATTGTCATAAGACTACCGACTGCACACTGCACTATTTCTAACTTAAGGAACTTGATATTTTCTTTGCAACCTACAACAAAATACATTTTTGTGAATGTTCTTTGCACTAGAAAAGAAGATATATTTTTTTATTATCAATGTACAGTGTTACTAGGTATCTTTAGGAGCTATGTTATTAATAATGTTGCTTAGGTCTCCTATAAAAAGTCAGCAACCTTTTTCTGCAAAGGATTAGAAGGGTAAATATTTTAGGTTTTGTGGGCTATACAGCCTGTCATAGCTATTCAACTCCACTGTTGTGGCATGAAAGTCATAGATAATATGTAAAAAACTGGATGTTGCTGAGTTAGAAAGCTTCACTTTTTTGGTTTCTTCACAGAAACAGGGAGCAGAGGGGATTTGGCCTGTGGGCAGAGTATGCAAACCTCTTCTGATATCATTTCTTATGTTTTTTTCCTTAACGACCAGTCTTATATTTACACTGCTATGTTAAACTTCCTATTGTTAGTGTGCTTCTATTTGTTTTCCCTGCCATAACCTGTAGTTTCTGCTTTATACAGGAGGTTGCTATGTTGTTTGGTACATATATGTTCATTATTAAGTGTCTTTGTTTATATCAATGCTTTTTGGTCTGAATTCTATTTTTTCTGATATCAGACTCACAACTCCTACTTCTTGTTTCTATTTGCCTGATATACCTTTGCCAACTCCTTTATTTTTAGCCCTTTAAATTACTTTTTATTTTTTGAAGGGATGGGTCTCTTGAATACAGCACTGAGTTCTCCTTTATGACCCAACTTGAAAATCTCTTCAGTTGTTGAGTTAAGCCCATTTATTGATCTGACTGATATTCTTGGTCTCAACTCTTATCATGTTATTGTATATAATAGTTATCGTCATATATTTACCGTATTTCTCTATGTGATGTTATCCTTTGCCTTCTATATTTTTATTTTATTATTTTTAAAAATGTTTATTTTTGAGAGAGAGGGAGACACAGAATCTGAAGCAGGTTCCAGGCCCTGAGCTGCTGGCACCGAGCCCGATGCAGGGCCTGAATCCACGAATGGCAAGATCATGTCCTGAGCTGAAGTCAGACACCCAACCAACTGAGCCAGCCAGGTGCACCTGTCTTCTATATTTTTAAAAGAAGTTCTAAAGATAGCTTTGTATTTCTGTTGTTGGATTATTTTTATATTTGTATTTCTAGTGTCTACAATCTTTGTTCTTTCCTTACTTAACCGTATATTTTCTAGTTGGTCAGTTTTAAATGGTATTTTTTTGATTCTCATCTATTATCTATACAATCAATGAACTTATTCTACTTTCCCCATTTTCTGTTCTTCTATTCCATTTTTAAAAAATGTTTATTTACTTCTTTTGAGAATGAGTGAGGAAGCAGGGAACGGGCAGAGAGACAGAATCCCACACAGGCTCCATGCTGTCGGCACAGAGCCCAATGCTGGCTCGAACCCACAAACCATGAGATCATGACCAGAGCCAAAACCAAGACTCACATGCTCAACCAACTGAGCCACCCAGGTGCCTCATCTTCTATTCCATTTTTAAATTTGTGCTCTTTCTACTTTGTCAGAACATCTTAAGTTTACATATTATTTTTTTCACCCATATCATCACTCTTATTTTGCCTTATCTCTACAATTTCATTAATTTTTTTCCAGTCATCTCTTAGTTGAATAACGTTATTCCATTAGATTTCTCAGGAAAAGCTCATTGTAACAGTATTCACTCTCATATATTTAAAACTTTCTGTAGTTTTTCTTTAATGTTTATTTATTTTTGAGACAGAAACAGAGTGTGAGTAGGGGAGGAGTTGAGAGAGAGGGATACACAGAATCTGAAGCAGGCTCTGGGCTCTGAGCTGTCACCACAGAGCATGACGCGGGGCTTGAACTCAACAACCTGCAAGATCATGACCTGAGCCAATCAGATGCTTAACCAACTAAGCCACCTAGGCACCCCAAGCTTTCTGTAGTCTTGATACCTGAAGGAGGGCTTGGCTTGGAATTCCTTAAGTTTCCTGAACTTTTTCCCCTGTTGCCAATTTCTGTATGATGCTTTTAATAAGTCTGATTTCAGGATGTTCTTGCCCTTTACAAACTATGTGCTCTTTTTACCTGGAGGCCCTGAGGACTTTTCTTTGTTTTGAAAGTCTGATATAATTTTACTAAGGTATGTCTCAAAAGTTCATCATTCTAGGTGAATTTTCCCAAGTAGTTGGTGGGCCCTTTCAATATATAAATTTACTTTTTCTCTAATTTCTGTTCTATGGTCCCTGGAACTTAGGAGCTCCATTCCAGTTGCTTTATCTCAGACTCTTTTTTACCTCTTTTCAAATCTCCCATTCATTCTTTAGTTGTTTTCCTGCCTTCTTCAATGAGTCTTATTACATTTTTAAAATTTTTGTTTATTTTTTTGAGAGAGCAAGCATGAGCAGGGGGAGAGGTAGAGAGAGACAAAGGGACAGAGAGAGAGAATCCCAAGCAGGTTCTGTGCCATCAAGGCACAGCCTGATGCAGGGCTCGATCTTAAGAACCATGAGATCATGACCTGAGCCGAAACTTAAGAATCAGATGCTTAAACTGACTGAGCTACCCAGGCACCCCTTACTACGTTTTAATAATAATCTATTCTCCCTTTGGCACACTGTGATTTATTCTTTCCTTATGAAATGTTTTTGTCTTAAAATTTATGTTGTGACTTCTATCAGCTGTCACTGACTTTCTTCCAATTTTTGTCCATTTCTGTAGTTTCCAAATTTCTTATTTCCCCCCAAATGAGGAAATTTATTTTTCATTATTGTCTTACACATTCAAGCCATAGACCGAAAGAAAATATTTGCAAGTCACACTGGTGACAAAGGATTGTGCCCTGAATATATAAAAAAAACCTCAAAACTTATTAATAAAAAAAAACAAACAATCCAATTAAAAATTAGGCAAAAGATGTGAAAACACTCTACAGCAAAGAAGATGACCTTAAAATCATCATGCTTACTGAAACAGGCCTGACACAAAAGGACAAATATTTTGATTCTATTTATATGAGGGGCTTAGAATACACAAATTCATAGATACAAAAAGTAGAGCAGAGGGTTACCAGGGGCAGGGAGAAAGAAGAAAAAAGAAGTTACTGCTTAATGAGTACAGAGTTTTTGTTAGGCTGATGAGAGAGTTTGGGGTATGGATAGTTGTAATACTTATACAACATTGTGACTTTATTAAATGCCATGGAATTGTACATTTATGAATGGTTAAAGTAAGAAGTACCATGTTATACATGACTTACCACAATAAGATTGTTTTTAGTAGGATGGACATACCAAGTGTTGGCAGTAGGGATTCTCATACATTGCTAACTGGAATGTAAAGTGGTACACCACTTTGGATAACATTTTGACGGTTTCTTATAAAGTGAAACACACCTACCATATGACCCAGCCATTTTCCTTCTAGGTATTTACCCAAACAAAATGAAATACAGATGTGTGTGTTTTATTTGTGAGAGCCGAAAACTGGAAACAAATGTTTACTGACAGACAAATGAAAAAACAAATTATGGTATATCAATACAGTAGAATACCACTCAGCAATAAAAGGTATGAAATACTGATTCATACGACATGGATGAATCTCAAAATATGCTGAGAGAAGGCAGACAGAAAGAGTGTCTACCATATAATTCCATGCATATAAAATCTAGAATATCCAAGCCAATGTATGGTGACAGAATGCAGAGCAGTAGTTGTCTGGGGAATGACAGTAACAGCTGGAGAGAGAGACTGCAAAGGTGCAGGAGTAAATTTTTGGAGGTGATGTGTATGTTACTTGACTGTGGTGATACTCTTAAGGTATATGTCAAAACTAATCACACTGTACTTTTTAACCATGTACAGTTTATTCTATGTGAATTATTCCTCAGTAAAACCGTTCAAAAAGTAAATGTGAAGAGGCAATTTTAAATTGTCTTTTACCAATCTTTAAACATAGCTAGAATGTTCCATTATTTATTCCTTTTCCAATCCCATCTTCAATGTTTGGGAACTATTAATCCGAGCTCTCAACAGTATATTAATACCCAAATAAAACAGCTTTGCCCTAACACCTCTATTTCTGAGATTATAAAATGTGTGTCTCCAAATGCAGAATCCCCATCCAGGAAAGGAATTCCAGTTGATTATCACAAATGACATACCAGCTCTTACAGTGAAAAGCAACTGATGATACCCAAAGTAAGGAGCTGCAAGAAGTTCCATGTTAAAGCGGTGAGGACACTTGAGACATAGAATCTGTTAGAAGTTAATAAGAACTGCAAGGTAAAAAGTAAATGGATATTCTGTATACTCTTGAAAGATGACTTTTCCATCAAATTTATCTAGTTTCATTTAACTCTCTAACAAATGGCTACCACCACTCTCTCACATTACCCTCAGAATCTGAGAGACATTTTTCCAGTGTCTCTTAACGTTTTTCACCAAAGTAAACAGCACTGACAGAAAGTGAATTCATCTGGGATCCCAGCAGCTCCAGTGAATTGTGAAATTACACTGACATTTTTCTTTATCTTAACAAATTCAAACATATTTTCTGCTCTACTCCTTATTACTTACCAAACATAAAAGTGGTTATTTTAAGTAACTTGCAATCAAGTATAAAATCGAATACTCCAGGAAGACGTGTGGTGTTACCTCTGGCTCTGAGTACCCAGAAAGGCACACTGTGAGGGGGTGGGTACCTTACTCTGAATGTACAGATCTCCTCATTACTCAGTGTGACAATTCTAACAAGTTATTAATTTCTCAGAAAACTATAGCCAAAAAATGACTGGTAACAGCAAGAAGGGAGACAACGTACAAAACAGATTCTAGAACTAAGAGCATTTATGTAGAAGCAAAGAGATATTCATCAAATCGATTTTAGGTGATCACCATATTCCACAGAATTTACATTAACACACTACTATCACCATAAATATCTGCTCTAAGCCTGGACCAGTGCTGAGCATGTTCTATCCACTTTGGAAATAAGAGTGTGTGGGGGGGTAACTTACTTAAGGTCACTAAGTATCAAGAGTTAGGAAGGCACAGAGCACCCTCTACCATGATGTTCTACTGCCTCAGTGACTCTAAGTCTCCAAGAACATTAAATTATGTTCTATATAGTTTAAGAGATGGATAAGCAGAATAAATTCCAGAAGTGTTTCTGACAAATTAAGGTCAATTTAAAGGAAAAAACTCTAGTGTAATTTAACAAGTTCAGTTATTGGATATTTCTAACTCCCTGATGACACATAATAAATGATGATCAAACCTAATGTGCAGAGTTGGAAGACTCAGAAGTAGGATGTCTGTATGTGCTGGCTTGCCTGGGACAGTCCCGATTTGTATTAATAGGTGACCCACGTCACTTTCAAAAGTGTCCTGGTTTGGACAACAAATTCTATGGGCATCCGAACTATAAAGAGTAACTACTGAAATTCAGGAGGAGAAAGAGCTGGGTCTGCAATGTGGAACAGGTGCTGGCCCTAGAAGGAAGTGTTAATGTGGAAGAGACACATGGAGGTTAGTGAGGCAGGGCCGTGCCTACACACACAAGCTGCTCTGGGATAGCCGGGCCCAGGCCTCTGTGGCCTGTGTGGGCCTATAAAGGATAATGTTGTTGCTCTCTCCCTGATGTCTCTTCAGCCTGCCCTCACCCCTCAGTCCTTGTTATTGCCTTCAATCAGTAATATTTCCAGTAAGGTATGACTAAGATATCAGTTTTCTTCTTTTTTTTTTTTAATGTTAATTTTTGCACGTGCACGAGAGAGAGAGAGAGAAAGAAAGAGAAAGAGAGAATGATCAGGGGAGGAGTAGAGAGAGAGGGGGGACAGAGGATGCTAAGCAGGCTCCTTGCTGACAGAAGGGAGCCCAGTGCAGGAATGGAACCCAAGAACCGTGAGTTCATGACCTGACCCGAAGTCAAACACTCAACCAACTGAGCTGCCCAGATGCCCCAAGATCTGTTTTCTATTGGGGTCAAAAGGAAAGAATAAACGAACACCCAGACGAATGATCCATGTTTGAAGGCACCTTCTATGTACAACTGATATTTCTTAGGTGAAGCGCTGATGGACTAGCTGAAAGAACTAAGGTTTGCAAAGTCTCGGCCTGACTCAGGTCAGGAACAGGAAGGTGACAGAATGAGGAGTCTCTTCCTTTCCATGTTTCAGGCTACTTCTATTTTACGGGAAACAGATACGGGAGCACGGACTCTTCTGGGGAATCAAAGTTCTCTTTGGTGTATCAAAAAGGTTACTCCTACTTGGCATCTTCCAACAATGACTAAGGTTTGCGGCTTCCCTTCAAGGGCTGCTCCTTTGGTTAATCTGAATTGCAAGAATCTCCTTGGAAAGAGGAGCCCAATGGTAAAACACCCTTCCTTACACACACTAATTTTTGATTTGAATAATTTAAAAATCAGACTGTGTTGTATCATTCCTATATTCTAGGAGTCCTAATCCTTGTAAAAACCCTGCCTGGCTTCACACCACCCCCTCCTCAGGTGCATCTGTGGCGGGGAGTAGAGGTAAAGGGAGACGCTTAGGCAATTTCACAATGCCTCCTTCCACCCACTTGAAAATCTCTAATTGCTGTAGGTCTTCAAACGAAGGAAGCTCTCTTCCCTTATTTCCTGACTAATCAAGAGGGAGAAAACTCAGACTGCTGCCATTTCTCAGAGATGTACCTCTGCTTTTCCAAGTTTTAGATCTCTCCTTCAGTTAAAAAAATAGATTCCCTTTCTCAGTCAATGGGGAAACCAAACTAAGAAAGTTTCAGGAGGCATTTTCCTTTCAGGAAGGGAGTTTCAAGAGACATTTGTGATTCTGCTACTGGACTCAGCTTTTCTGCGTTACCAAGACACAAGGCAAAGGAATGAGAAAGAAACACTAAAATTGGAAAGAGGAGCTGAGAGCTCTGCTAAGCATTCATGCACACCCTCTAGATTTGTGAGCTTTTTCAAGATTTTGAAGTACTGTTTGAAATTCTATCACCAAATCAGTGGTAGCCTGGTAATGACACCGATTACACAACCAAAGTTGTGACCCATTAAATGTTGGTGAAAGTTTTTTTTAAAAAACACACGAGTTCTAAAAAAGCCACCAGGCCCTTGCCTACATATGTCCACATACACATAATGGATAATAAGCTAGATGCTACCCAGTGGTACAGAAATGCTTTTTCAGTTCTGAGGACTTGGAAAAGGCATTTAGGTAACAGTAAAGACGTCCAAGTTCAGCCCTCGCTATGATAATAACTACTTTTGTGACTCTCAGCAAATCACTTAAACTTTTCAGAGTCTCAATCTCCTCACTAAAAAAAAAAGGGGGATTTGAATTCCAAGACCTTCTTGCCTAAATTCTGCAAGTCTTCTGACTGATGAAAATGCTGCTTTTTGTACATCTGGAGCTTCACATGTATAAAATTCAGCACCAGACCCCATCTCAATTGGGTCTCAGGATGCCTCAGTGAGGTCACCGAAGAGCAGGAAGGTGGCCCAGGGCTAACGGAAGAAAGGCCCGGGAGCAAGTCCAGGGGCTGCGGCTCTCCTGTGAAAACAAGGGAGGGCCAGCCTGCCGGAGCAGCTGTGCCCACTACAGTATCTATACTAGACAGATGTCCCTAGATACAGTGTGTGTTCAGTGACCTTCTAAACAGAAACATTTCAAGTAGAGAGTGGCGGAGAGGGTAAGCCACTTAAAAGTTAACAGCATATGCATTTATGAAATAGAATTCCTTACCTCAGGATGTGTCAGGGAAACTTTACACTGAAGAAGACTCTCAGAACCTTTAGTCAAGGTTGAATTTTAATAAAAATATAGCCCCAAATCCCTGAGTGCTGACATTTTATCTTTTTGTCTGCTTAGCGGTAGAGAGGCAACAGGAAGGAGGGTCTGGTATAACATTAATGTTCACCGAGCACTACATATATACCCACTGAGTACCGACTACAAGCAAGACCCTGCGCACAGCACTATGGACTTCATGAGAGATCACCGAGTCTTCACAAGCGAGGAGGGAGCGGGCTCAGCCTAGTTCAGTAATATAGACAAGGTCACAACAGCTGCTAAACAGAGGGCCAGGCTTGAATCAAGGCCTACTCATTGCTACCAGACTGCATTGCTCAGTCCTGTAAAACTGGAAAGAGATGCTGGAAGTTGTTTTTAAAATTCTTTCTATTCTTATGTTTAGTTTTTTGGGAGAACATTCTTAAAAAAATTTTATTATGTTTATTTACTTTAAGAGAGAGAGAGAGAGAGACAGAGTGCAAGTGGGGGAGGAGCGGAGAGAGAGGGAGACAGAATCCGAAGCAGGCCCTAGGTTCTGAGCTGTCAGCACAGAGCCTAACGTGGAGTGTGAGATCATGACCTGAGCCAAAGTCGGACGCTCAACTGACTGAGCCACCCAGGCGCCCCAAACATTTTTTTTAAAGTTACTACAGTTTTGCCTAAAGGTAGTAACTTCACAGTATTTATTTTCTAGGAATATATCAATTATTCTAAAGTACAAATACATTAATAGAAAACAAGTAGGTGAACACAATTTGAATATAAGCAGAGAAATGAACTGCATTCAATAACACTATCCTCAAGCTTAAAAAATAAAAGAAACCAAACCACAAAAAAACCCAGGGGTGCCCAGGTGGCTCAGTTGGTTGAGCAACTGACTCTTGATTTCAGGTCAGATCATGATCCAGGGATTGTGAGATTGATCCCCGTGTCAAGCTCCGAGCTGAGTGTGAAGAGCATGCATGATATTAAATTTACTTAAAAGTAGCCTTAAATCTAACTCAATTTCTGAGAATGCAACTTCCTAGGTAATTCTAGGCCAGTGATTCTTTTTGTACACTACAGCTGCTTTCCTTGAAAGACATCTTATCTGTGAGATTATATACCCAAAATATATTTCCTGTGACCCCATAACCTAGTGCAGATTCCCGTTCCAACCTGTTTTTGGGAGTAAGTGTCCTCCCACACTCACTTTGCCCAGCTGCCTCGAGCTTCTTGCCATTTTCATTTGCTCATCTCATACTTCTGTACCTTTTGTTTTTGTAAGTTTATTTATTTTGAGAGAGAGAGCGAGCATGCATGTACAAGTGTAGAAGGGGCAGAGAGAAGGAGAGAGAGCATGCATGTACAAGTGTAGAAGGGGCAGAGAGAGGGAGAGAGTCCCAAACAGGTGCTGCCAGAGTGGAGCTGTGAGATCATGGAGATAATGACCTGAGCCGAAACCAAGAGCTGGATGCTTAAGTGACTGAGCTACCCAGGCGCCCCCATACTTCTTGTACCTTTTTGCTCACTTGACCATATTTCCAAGTTTCAGTTCTTAATGTCATCTCCTTTATGGTGCACTTCTTGGTTTTTCTAGTCACACCCAATAAAAATGAATTCCTCTTTTCTTTGCGCCCCACAGCTGCCCACGCAGACTTCCATCATAAGGATCTCTAACACTTTATTTCTAATTTGACTCTACCTCACCCAGACCCTAAAGCCCTAGGGGGTAGAACTAAGTTTTCTTTTTCTTCTCTATTATTCAGTGTACAGCATGTAACAGATTCTTAATAATTTTTTTCATTTGATGTATGTTTATGAATTTTTATTCTTGGACCATTTATTATGAATTAATATAAACTGACCTTTCTCCACGTCCTCAGACTACCCACATCTGAATTAGCAAGACACTTATTTAAAAAGGCATATTCTTGCACCTCATCCCACATACATTAAGTCAGACAGTCTGGGAGTCTGGGTGCAGACTCCCTATGTCTCGAAGTAGCTGTGAAACTTGAACTTCAGTTTTCTCATCTTATGTCAAATTTCTAGAGATCATTCCTCTTCACCCTAAAACTCTATATAGCATCAGTTCCAATTCTCAGGTATACAGATTAAAATGACAATGATATAGAAGAGACCAGCAGGGCATTACACTAAGCTGATAAGAAAATTGATCAAGTGTCCAAATTTTTGGGCAGGTGGCATGGTATGACGGAACAAGCATTGGCTTTGGATCCAGACTGCCAAGGGTGCTGGGTGTTGAAGCAGGCAGTGCAAGTTCTCCCGTGTCTGCAGAGATAATGCAACAAGCCCCCAACAGCTCTGCGAGGCCCCAGTGCTGCAGCACAGGGCAGGCTCCCGAAGGCTGGCTCCCTCCCTGTCTCCTCTCTTTCCACCCTTACCCCAGGTTCCTTTCCGTTGCCTAATGTTTATTTGCTTAACTACCACAGAAGGAAGGTGCTATGTTATTAGAGCTTCAGAGCTTGTTAGAGGAAGAAAAACTTCAGAGTGTAAGCTAAAAATAACAGGAGAAAAAAAATCCTTCATAAGGTGTATACGGAGGAGAACAACAATAGAGGCGGGTTTTAGTTTCAGACTTCCGAACTTGCAACCCCTACTAGTTCTTTACTAGCCAATTATCAGAACCTCGCTTCTTACAAGAAAATGGGAATAACAGTGCTCCTTGCAGATTTTCTCTTCATTTAACATTTATATGGTGCTTATATATATATGCCAAGTGCTGTACAAATAACTCATTTGATCCTCCTAACTCTGACCTAGGCATTCATTACCTCCACTTTATAAAGATGGGCATGGAGAATGGAGATTAGCCTGCTTAAAAGAATATGACCAGCCCCCAGTGGAGCCGGGGTTCGGACCTAGGCATCTGGCTGCAGAATCTAGGCTCCTAACCACTGTGCTATGGTGTCTCTGTGTGGCACAGTCAAGTCCTCGGCCTACAGAAGGCACTCAGGAAGGGGAGGTTATACTGACACAAGCAGCTGGCATGGGGGGGGGGTCTAGTGTGCCTAATCATCGAATAGACACTATTGATATGTAAATGACCATCCCTCGGGGTCACACCAGGCTCTGTGGCTTAATTTGTAATTGCAGCTGAATGTAATTAGTTCTCATGATGAGTTCAAATTCGATTCCATTAAATCTATTCCATGACACAGATACTTGTTATCTAATGAGGAAGATTACTGACCAATGGGAGATAAACATAAATAGAGCCTCTATACACACCTGAAACACGGGGGTGGACTCTT
Organism: Crocuta crocuta; assembly: GCF_008692635.1. Taxonomy (NCBI): domain Eukaryota; kingdom Metazoa; phylum Chordata; class Mammalia; order Carnivora; family Hyaenidae; genus Crocuta; species Crocuta crocuta. The sequence goes on from NW_027528818.1 coordinate 936,674, forward strand.
ACCTTACCATTAGGGACCCAACTTCGTGCAGCTGGTAAACAGTTGAGATTACACACTCTATTAGGTACCCTTCTCCTTCGTTAAATTGATTCAAGGGGAAAAAGCTACTTCTTTTGGAAAGCAGGGCAGTGTGGTGGCTAGATAGAGCATGGATCTTGGAGTTAGACTTCAGTCTGAATCCCAGCTGGCCTGTTGTAAGTCGTGTGACAACTTACTTACACGGCACCTCAGTGGCCCAGCTGGCACTCCACTGCTTACAGCTGTGGTCAGTATTAACTGAGAACACATGTGATGTGCCAGCACACTGCCTGGCACAGAGCAAGCATAAGAAGTTACTATTTTAATTTTCACTGTTACTATTATTATTATTGTAACTACAAGCATTAGTTTTCCAAAGATGTGTTTAGTGAAAATTTACTTGCATTACAAATTTCATTTTTATTCTGAAGATGAACACGGAAATTATGTTCCTTACTTCAGCCAATGTTATGTCTCAAGAATGCATACAGCCTTTTCACATTCATTATTTAATTCAATCCTTGCCACAACCCTGGGAAGTAGATATAATCACACCCTATCTCACAGGTGAGCAAACACAAATTCAAAGAGGACAAGTAACTGGCCCAAGGTCAAAGATAATCAAGTATCGAAATTTTAGTCCAGGTCTTGTGACCCGAGACTCCTCCCAACCATATTTTAACTTTATAAGAGAAATAATTATCTGCTTTAAATGGTCTTATTTGTCGTGAATGTACTAAGGAACTCCATCCCCTCCATTTACCAGTCAGCAGTTGGAATTCTACTGTGAATAAAAGCTCCTCCCCTTCCCCCAATTTATTTATCATCAGCATGGATTCCTGTATTTATCCCTAAATGGTTTATAATTATTTTGGATCCATAATTATTTTGTTGATCAACTTATCTCTGATTAAGCCAAGGGCAGCCCCTTCAGACTGACCCCCGTGTCCCTGTGACATGCTCCCGGCAGGGTTTTTTTTTTTCCCCCCACATAGCTCATTTTAAAATTAGCGCTTCCTTTTCTGATTTAAAGGTTATACTGTTTCAAAAGTATTTACCCAAAACTGTTTCCTAACTTTAATCATCATACTTAAATGTCTGGCACATCACCATACCCTGGATAAACCTCTTAGACACTCAAAGAAAGTGTCACAGAAAAAATACTTCTCAATCTGCTACAGGGCTAGCTAGACACAACCGTCAGCGAAATGGCAGGGAAACATAAAGCAAAAACATACAAGGCAACCCCACTCTGTTATCTTACACAGGTTGAACTTTTACTTACTAAAAACCACCCCCAAACTATTTACAACAATCACAGGCTCTCCTTTTGACCTACTGTAAGTGAAGACCCCCACAGACAAGCAGGCGGGAGGTGGTCAGGGAAAGGTGATGTGTGACTATAAGCCAAGTCACTACTTGGATAAGAAAGGCCTCCTTCGTGTGAAAGGGTTAAGAACTAGGAACACAGCATCTCTCTGAGAGCGGTGTTAGAACTGAGGTGGTGAGGCAGAACATAAACCTTCCCTTCCACTGTAAGGTCTGCTAAGATTCCAGGGCATAAAATTAATGATACAAACGATTGGGGGAAATGGGTGCCTGGGGGGCTCAGTTAAGCTCCAACTTTTGATTTCAGATTAGGTCATGACCTCAGGGTTCGTGAGTTCAAGCCCCACGTCTGGCTCTCTGCTGAGAGCAGAGTCTGCTTGGGATTCTCCCCCCGCCTCTGTCTCTTTCTCGCTCTCTCTCTCAAAATAAGTAATTTTAAAAAAAGAAGGAAAATTTGACAAACAGTCCTTTGTTTCCCTAAATCTTCTTATTTAAACACAGCCTGTGTTTCCAGACTCTAGATGTTTTATCATGGAAGTTACAGTTACTTCTAGTTATATAACCCACACCACGTACAACAGTTTGATGAAGAACACACTCACAATAGAGTATTACAGGCAGGCTTTGGTGCTAAGGTCACAGGAATGGAGAAATCCTGTTGAGGGCACTGATAATTAGGAATGTGGAAAGGGTGAGCAGCAAGTGAAATGTTTATCTGCCCATCTCCCACACATGAGGAAGAATCGCTGTTGACACAGTGGAAGCCCAGACCAGACTAAACGCAGGGGAAACAGAAGTCTGCAGTCTTTCAAACCAGTCCTAACACCATATCTAAGAACTACACTAATCCCCAGCCAACCTGGCAAATTAACAAAATTGGGTGTTGGTGCACTGTTTTTGTTTTATTTTTTATTTCCTATTCTTTAGATCCTCTGAGATTTTTTTTTTAACATTTATTTTTGAGAGAGACAGAGCACAAGCAGGCAAAGGGCAGAGAGAAAGGGAGACACAGAATCTGAAGCAGGCTCCAGGCTCTGAGCTGTCAGCACAGAGCCTGAGGTGGGGCTCTAACCAACGAACCACAAAATCATGACCTGAGCCAAAGTCAGATGCTTAACCAACTGAGCCACCCAGGTGCCCCTAGACCCTCTGAGATTTTTCACACTGTGCTCATGATACCCTATGGCTGCCCAAAGTACCCCAGGTCAGCTCTTTAAAATAAACATCCTCTCTTTCCTTCCCTAACTCTTCCCAAAGAAATCTCATTTTTCCAAATATTAGGACAGAGAGGTCTGATCATTTGAATAATTCAAGATTATTAGCCATGATGCGGAGTTTTTCAGGAGAACATTTGCATTTTGAAGTAGAAAAAGACAAAGGGATAGAACATACAGTTTGGGGAAAGAAATCTCCAGTCTTCTTTGGGCCTTTTGATATCTAGTACCAAGGAGACTGGAAGTTAACACTGAGATAATCAGCCTATGCATTAAACAAGCCAACCTTCCCTTCTGTTTCTCTCACATTTCTAAGTATCCATCAAAAGCATAGGGCACTCCAACATGGGGCAAATCACCTGTCACTCCTGTACCCAACCACATAAAACATTCCCAAACCTACCAAAAAAAATAAATAAATAAAATAAAATAAATCACTGTTTGAGGATGTTCCACATGTAGGGATAAGAAGCCAAAAAGCACAACTCAACATGTCTCATTATTTCACCCAACGCTAGTTTTCCTTAGAAGCCAAGTTTTTCCTTTTAAAATATTATCTTTTGCACAATTGTAATCTTGTATACATTACATCTTTCACTTATTATGACAAACTTTTTATGGTTTTTGAAATTGTTTTTCTTCATCAGCCATGCTTTTTTGTGTTTTGTGTTTAACAACTGCTAGCGGGTGAGTGTTCCTTTGAAAGCCCTATAATCTAGCAGAGGTGGACGGGAGAGTGCCGGATTCCGAATGAATCAGAAAGATCTGAGAATGCCTTCTCTTGCCCACCTAATGGTTGCAGAATCAGAAAAAGAATGAAGTGGAAGATAATGGTCAGGGAAGCAAAAGGATGAGGAAGATACTTTGTATAATCTGTATAGTGGTAATTATTTCAAATTGGAGTGTATTTGCCAACAGAAAATCCCATCTAGAAACAAATCACATAATTGTCCAGATATCTGCCTCAATTTATGTAGTTCTACAATTTTTTAAAAAGTAACCTATAGTAACCACTCTAACTTTTCTTATGTTCATCAATTAATAAATAGCACAAAACCAATGCCCCAAATACATGCACTAAAAACAGTTGCTGAGGAAAAAAAATCAGATTAAACCTCACACTTTACCTTTAAGAATACGGAATCTGCTAAAAGACTTGGGTATAAAATCCTACTCATAATTATACTACTTCATCTGTTTCCAGCAATATGGTAGATGGCAATGATGAAATTATCAAACACAAGCCAAAGGCCAATGACAATACCTTGGAGAAAAATTCACCATCTGAAACTCCATGGCCACTTGACTGTGTGTTGAGCTTGTACAGAAGCAGAATTTTCAAAAGAGAACTTCCACATGGACAAAAGAGTGGAGCCCTGAGTAGACTCTGCAAGAGCAACTGCAAAAGCTGGGGAAATTCTCCTTGCCCCAAGGTATCCCTCCTGCAGTCAGCCTCTGCTAGGGGCCTCAACGTCTCTTCCCCACCCCACCCCCCTTCACAGGTACAAATGCTTTGAAATGTACCTCTTACAGCTTTCAAAGCATTCTTCTTTCACCTAAGATTTATACACATCCCTCTCCTACACCAGAAGTATTATAGAACCACCCAGACTAAGATACAAATATACAGAAGCTATATATCGATCATAGCAACTCTTATGGAATGCATATGTGCTAATTTTCCTCTTAGCTTGGCCTTCCATCTTAATTTGTTTTCACTGGCCCACTACGTTAGTAACATTTTCTACTTTACTGTGTGTCTCTTATAAGCAGATTTAAATCCTGTGTACAATGAAATAAATATTATACATATATATCTGCGTGTATATCTGCACACAGTCTGGAACACAATGTCAAGATGTGTTAGAGTTGAGTGAGCTTTTTTGTGGCCACTCTCAGCCTTTTAAGAGTTAGCTGCATCCCCATGCCCAGCTTCTACTATTCGATTTAGCAACCTGTGCTGTTGTTATATACCAGCCTTTCTTGGGCAGGCATGGCTCCTGAGGAGTTGTAATATGTGCCATAAACTGAATGAAGAAAAATGAAGGGAAATTTGGATGTAGATACTTATCGGGTATGATGGTTAACTTTATGTGTCAGCTTGCCTGGGCTACAGGATGCCCAGATAGCTGTAAACCATTTTTTCTGGCTGTGTCTGTTGAGTATGTCCCCAGAGGAGATAAGCATTTCAATCAGTAGACTGACTGAGTAAAGATGATTGCTGTCACTACTGCAAGGTGGGCACCACACTATCTGTTTAGTGCCTGAATAGAACAAAAGGGCAGGGGAAGGGCAAATATGCTTTTTGTTTTTTTCAAGTGTAAGCCGGGACACCCATCTTCTGCTCTCAAACAATCAATGCTCCTGGTTCTCAGGCCTTTGGACTAGGACTGAGACTTATAACCAGCTTCCTGGTTCTCCAGCTTGTAGACAGCAGATCATGGGACTCTCTGGCCTCTATACTTGTGTAAGTCAGTTCCTATAATAAATACACACACACACACACACACACACACACACACAGATCCTAGTGGTTCCATTAGTCTGGAGAATTCTAATACATGAGTCATAATGCTTTAACTTTTAAGCTTAATTTTGTTAGCTAATTAATCCAAGATCTTCAGGACTTATGAATGATTATATTTTGATATCTGGTTTACAACTTCAATTATCAAACTCCTATGTATCACCATTCAGACAGATAAACTTGAGGGAAAAGTCAATACTTCTCTTCCACTTCCATCTTCCAAATGAATATAATAACATCACCCTAAAAAGAAAATTTTTTACTTGAATATAAATTTTTGTCATCATTGGCTCAAGTAAAAACACATCTGCAGTATGAAGAAACATGTATTTTTTAAAGATTTTCATTTTGGTTTTAAAAATTAAATCTCAATCCTTAAAGTATATGTCTTTTTAATACCCTGTGTACAAAATAACAAGTACACATAGAACATCTTTGCTGCATTTACCAAAGTACAATGGTTTTCTTGAGGAAAACCAGTAGTGTGATTGAGTCCTGAGGTGAATTAGGAGCTTTTACACAGTTCACTACTTTTCATTTTATTTAAAAACATTTTTTTAATGTTTATTTTTGAGAGAGAGTGAGAGAGAGAGAGAGAGAAAGCAAGCGAGCGCAGGAGACGGGCAGAGAGAGAGGGAGACACAGAATCCGAAGCAGGCCTGTCAGCACAGAGCCCAAAGCAGGGCTTGAACTCATGAACGGTGAGATCATGACCTGAGCCAGTCAGACGCTTAACCGACTGAGCCACCCAGGTGCCCCTAAATTGAAGTAACTGTAAACTCATCCACGTGCACTTGTAAGAAATAATTCGGAAAAATCCTAACCTGTATCCAGTTTCCTCCAATGGGAACATCCTGCAAAACTATAGAATAACATCACAATTACAATATAGACATCACTACTACTATTAAGACACAGAAAAGTTCCATCAACCCAAGGATCTCTCATATTTTCACCCTTTTACAGTGACACCCACTCCCCTCCTGCCCATCCCCTCCTCAGCCTCTGGCAAACACTAAGTTCATTCTCCATTTCTAGAATTTTAAGACTTTCTAAGATAAAATTTACCAAGCAACGAATTACATGGTGACTGAGGTAAAGAGTCAAAACTCTCATTCAGGCAACAGGTGAAGAGGCTTTTAGATGTATTTTAACAGCTGGGAGCCATTATACCAAAAAATGGAAGCACCAGAAGGTAACTCCAGGGAGTTAAAGATTGAAATTGAAATCTCAGAATTTCAAACTCAGGTTTAATATGCCCTTTCGATTAAGTTTAAAGTACAGAAAATAGTTTTCAAGAACGATGTGAAAACCATAAAAAATAAATGAGACCAAATAACAGGAAGTCTCCACAAAGGCATGTTAATATCCACAGTTAGCAACTGAATGGTCTTCTTAATACCACAGTTAGATGACTTACTTTACCACTGTCAGTATTTACTTTGGTAAAGAAAAGGAAAACCTATATTCAACCCAACCACTAATAACTAGCCTTAATTCTAAAGGCTACTAAAAGTCCAAGTAAACAGACACCTGTTACATCATCAAGAGGGTCATGGTCAGAAACTGCAGGAATTTTCTTTCCTGTAACTGTCCATACATTTGTAGAAAAAGAAATCCTTAATATTTTTTTACTTTCTCAAAGATGTATTTTTCAGTGATGGTCAAGGTAGTGCCTTTCACCAACAGAAAGGTTCTTCCCCCTTTAACACTCTTTACCATTGTTAATAATGATGAATACAAGTTGCTTCACAGTGCTTCTGTAACTTCTGGTTTTCCCTCCACTATAATTTTTAGACTTTTTTTATTTGTAACAAAATAAATGATATAGGTTAAAGAAAAAATACAATTCCTTAAATCCATAAAAGTATTTTTGGGGGTGCCTGGGTGGCTCAGTTAGTTAAGTGCCTGACTTCGGCTCAGGTCATGATCTCATGGTTCATGGGTTTGAGCCCCGCATAAGAGCTGTGCTGACAGCTCAGAATCTGGATCCTGCTTCAGATTCTGAGTCTCCCTCTCTGCCCCTCCCCTGCTCCCACTCCATCTCCCTCTCTTTTAAAAATAAACATTAAAAATTTTTTAAAATATTTTTGGTTAAAGGAACATTAAAAGAACAATCCTAAAACCTGCATTGGGTCAAAAACAAAGCATTCCTTTCTCCTCGAATCCTCCACTTCCTTAAATACACCTTATGACATTTTATCAGAGTGCTGATCTTAATGAATATCAGAGAGAAGGGAAGTTCTGGAAAGAGCAGGTCAATTTTATATCTGTAACAAAACAAAGTTCAAAATGATGAACGAAAGACTTCAAAGACAAGCCCATTAGCATCTTTTTGATAAAAGACAACTTCATCTAGTCAATTGGACTTGACTTGCCTAGGTGGTTCTCAAACTGTAGTCTGTGTCAGAATCACCCAGAGAGCTTGTCAAAACACTGACTGCTGGCTCCATCCCCAGAGTTCAGTTCAGTAGGTCTGTGGAAGGGTCTAAAACTTTGCATTTCTAAAAAGATCCCAAGTGATGCTGATGTTGCTGGTCTGAGGAACACGTACTTTGAAAACCACTCCTTTAAGCCTAGAGACACCCAGTTTTGTTGAATTTTTTTCCACAGGTCTCAAAAGGAATCTCTGCAGAAAAAATCAAGTTTGAGAAACCTAACTAATGCTTAAATTGCTAAATTGCTCTTTGAAATAATTTATCTACACAGTTCAAAGTAATTCAGTGTAGAGCTGTGTATCTATAGCTTACAATTCCAGACCCCCTGAGGTGCCTGGGTGGCTCAGTGAGTTGAGCATTTGACTTCAGCTCAGGTCATGATTTTACTCATCTTGAGTTCAAGCCCTACATTGGGCTCACTGCTCTCATTACAAAGCCTGCTTCAGATCCTGNTAAACAAATAAAAACATTAAAAAATAAAAATAAAAAAAATAAAACAAAAATAAACAAACAAAAAAAAAATTGCAAACCCTTTTGCCCTATTTCACAGAAATGATAACCAGGTTGTGTTCCAAAATGCTTACGTAACCCTGGGAGTGTAAGAGGCTCAGGCTCCCGTATTCTCTGATTTAGTGGGAGTTCTCCCTACAAGGTGCAGGTGCTGCTTCACTGTGGTCTCTGGAAAAAGGCCATTTGTTCTTATTCCCACATCAGTCACTTTATAATATGAAAAATATAAGTAAAATTCTGATATGTTCAAATTCAACAGATCTTGGCCTCAGCCTCAAAGTCTAGAACTATTCCATGCATGCCTCACAGATTCTTGGCTAACGGAAACGAAATGGCACTTGTAGTCTCAAATGCCTTCTTTTAGCTGGTTTTCCACCCCCCGCCCCATCAAACCTTTTATATGTAAGTTACTAAGAGTAACGAAATCATCTCAGTATTAATTTTTAAGAAAAATTTTTCATCGTGTCAGAGGTATTAGTCATAATAAGTGTTACTTCATTGTTAGTAATGAAATAAATGAACGAGGGAAAATGATGTTCAAAGGGCACTGGCAAGTTGAAAACTCATTTCCAAAAAACGGACAAATGACTATACAAAGAAATTAAAACCAGTAAAATGCTAGGTGCTTAAAGTAGAAATGCTAATAATATATGTGGTCCCTGCTCTCGCGGAGTTTTATTTACTTACTGCCTTGCAAGGAAGATGAACAAAAAGACAGTGTTAAGTGTGAAGAACATTATGAAGAAATTCAGATTGCTATGGGAAACAGAGACTAGCCTATCAGGAGGGTAGAAAAGGACGAATCAAGAGAAGCTTCTTGACCTCCTTCAAGCTTAGAACTGAAGGATAAGTAAGAGTGAGCTAGACAATGAGGGAGAAGAAACAAGTCACAGACAGAAGAAAAGAACAGAGCGTTCCCATATGACTCAAACACACAAGACCTGGAAGAGCGGGAAAAGAAGCTGGAATGACAGGCGGGCAGGACCAGAACGTGCAGAGCTCTATATACTAGCAATGGGAAACAGGAAGATAACACGGTCATAGCATGCATCTTAAAGAACTTTCTCTCTAGTGCAGATATTGGCCTGAAGGGGGTGATGGGTCAGGAGGCACAAGATGCAATGCTGCAGGGGTGGAGAGGAGCGGCAGCAGCATGGGTGGAGAAGGTACAGTGAATCTTAATTGTCTGACACACAGGTAACTTAATTTATAGGGACCTCAGTTTCATCATTAATGAAGCAGGATTAGAATCTTCCCTGTATATCTCCTCAAAGTTACTAAGGTGAACAAAAAAAATCACACACCTAAATAATCTTGTTTATACATTTTACTTATACACTACTTATTTCTTCTCCAAAGCTCTTAACTCTATTTCAATTTCTGGCTAAAAGCCCATGTATCTTTGTGTTGACTTTTTGTTTTTTAACTTGCCTCACGGCACATATAATAGGCAATAATGAATGTCTGCATTAGAATAAGGAGAATTCAGCAAAGTTGGTGGAAAAAAGCAACTGTGTGGCTTAGCAAAGATCAAACCTAACAAAATGTAACTTTTAAAAGGATACAATAAAAAATCCAACTAGTTATCTAGACATAAATCTAAAAAAAGATCTACAAGAACTTTACAGAGGAAACTTAAAGAAAAAGACCTAAATAAATGTAGAAAAAGCAAAATTAAGTCTATCCTTCCCAAATGAAACCAATGAATTCCAAAAAAAATTTCCAGAGGATTTTTTCACAGAACTTGACAAGGTAATCTGAAAGAATATAATACAGAAACCACAAAAATATAATGTTGAATGGAAAATAACAAATTGTGGATATTCCAATCAGTAATACTTATAAACATATAAAATAATATTATACGTTGCCATGGATTCATACATACAGAATAACAGTATAACAACACACATGAGAATGATGATATCAATTTTAACCAATAAATTCAGAATAGATAACGAAACGGGAAAAAAACAAATTCAGAGAGGCAAAAATTAGAGTTTGTAATCTTTTATTTCTTACGCTGAATGGATTCAGGGGTGTTTATTATACTATTCCCTAGTCTTTAAAAAATTCTTTTTGTAGGTCTTAAATATTCCATAAAAAACAAAAAAGCTTTTTTAAAAACCCACAAAAAGACAAAAAAAGAATGGCTTTTATTTGAGAACCATGTTATTACATGACCTAGCATAGCAGTTCCCAACACCAGTCCAATAGCTACTAGACACCATCTGAAGTATTTGTTAAAAACACGGATTACGAGGCTGTGCCAGAATCGGAACGTCTGGGAGGGGAGCCATGAGATTCAAATGCACAGCCTCATTTGGGAACCCTTGGTAACCACAAACTATTAATAACTAATCCATCAATCTGACAATTAGATATTTAAGTGCTTAAGATTGCCTAATTACTTTCCAACTGATGCAAACTGTCTAGAATGTGGATTTTAACTTAAGGGCAAAACCATACAAATTTTAAAGCATATTATACCACCAAAAAAGGTCATATATGTAAAAACTAGGAATATCTTCTAAAGTAATAGTATCTAATGATTGTATAGCAGAATATAATTCCTTCATATCCTCCACAGGGAGCAAAATTCCACCAGAGATGATAAAAGCTGCTATCCTTAAAAATAAAGTGTACAAGTCATTAGCAACTGCACTTAAAGATGTATCTCCCTCAAGTATGCAGACAGCAACCCCACGTTTCTTTCCTTTCTGAATTTTATTCCCCTGTAATAAAATCACAGCGAAGTTTATCTACAGAAATGCAGAGAACCAATGAGAAACATAAAAAAAGAAACCATTCATAGAGTTGTCAGTATTGCTATGACAACTGTGCCTTGCTCCGAAGACATAAAATTAACTAGAGAGGACTAAATTTTTAGAGTGCACAAAACCTTCACGGGCTACACATTTCCTCCTAATATTTAAAAATCACAACTACGGGTGCCTGGGGGGCTCAGTCAGTTAAGCATCGACTCTTGGTTTCAGCTCGGGTCATGATCTTGCAGTTCGTTTGAGCCCTGTATCAGGTTCTGCGCTGGCAGTGCGGAGCCTGCTTGGCATTCTAGCTCTCTGTCCCTCCCACGTGCGCTCTCTCCCTCTCAAAATAAATAAACGAACTTTGGCAAAAAAATAAAAATAAAAACCACAACTAAAAGCACAAAAAGGGATTATTTTCCTATTTTAAACAACACGAATCTGCTAAATGCATCAATACAAAAGAATTCACTTACCAGGACTTTCTACTCGCTTATAGTGGTAGGGATTGATGCACACCTCCTTCTGCTTGGAACCAAAAGGAAACTCACAGCATTCCAGTGGTTTTAGTTCATGGTGGCTCTGAAGATCAGGCCAGCGCCAGACTCGGCAGTAAATGACATGAGGCAGTCCCTTTCGGTGGGAAACTTGCAGTCTGCCATCCAGAGAGCGAGGGATGGTGACACAGTTACTTGGCTGCCCTGGGCAGCTCAAGGCCTTTTCCAGTTCCTCCATGGCACCTTTCTTTTTCTTCAGTTTTTTCACCAAAGCATCAACAGCTTTCTCTGCCCATTTTTCTTCTTCGTCACCCTGTTTCCACCCAAGAAGTCTCTTCACAGCTGGACTTGTGAAGGAAAATAAACTTGTCACGTTCATAATGACTGCACTAGTTACACACTCCTTGTATACGGGGGACTACAGGAGTCTCCAAATGCAAAAGCACAAACGGAAGAGATTTCACTTTACTGACATAGGATTCTCTTTAGCTTCTTGGTCTTGAGGTCCCAAAAGTAGAAATTACCATTCCTAGTGTTTTAAAAAGTAATCCAAAATCAGCACCTAGAAGAGAAAAAAAGGGAAACAATGTTTAAAATAATCACTACTACAAAACCACAATTCACTGAATAATTACTATGGGCCAGGTACTATTTTAAGTACTTTTATGTATTACAATATATTATGGATTGAATTATGTCCCCTCTAGAATTCATGCTGAAGCCATAACCCCCACAGCAACTGTATTTGGAGATGGAGCCTCTAAGGAAGTAACTAAGGTTAAAGGAGGTTATGAGAGTGGGGCCATGACCCGGTAAGACTGGGGGCTCTACAAGAGGAAGGGCTCTACCACCTTGCACACACACTGAGGAAAGGCTAAGTGAGGACACAGAGAACAGCACTCACAAGCCTGGGGCAGCGTTCTCACCAGAAACCAAACTGACTGGACCCTTGATCTTGGTATTCCGGCCTCCAGAACTGTGAAGAATAAATTTCTGCTGTTTTAAGCCGCCCAGTCTGCGGTATTTAGTTGTGGCGGCCCGAGCTGACTAACACTCGGTGTTTTTAAATAGTCTTTACAGTGCGGTAATATAGTTGCTGCCATCTTACAGAGACACAGTTTATTTTTTTAATTAAAAAAAAATTTTTTTTTTTTTTTGCATCTTGACATTTTTAATGATTGAAATCTTTTAAGTACACACAAAACGAATGGGAACTCTTGGCTAAGAAGGTAAAAATTCAGTATAAAAGTTCAGTATAAAAATTCAGTATAGTAGTTGCTTCACTGAAGGGTCAACATAAGAACAACCTATGAGCTTATCACTTGGAACAATTTTACAGATGAAAACATAAAAGCACTGTGCTGCTTTTACTACTCTAACTTCTTTTTTTAAATCTCTTCTAATTTTTCAAGTTTAATTATTTATTTATTAATTTATTTACTTTTAATTTTTTTAAGTTTATTGTCAAGTTGGTTTCCATATAACAGTCAGTGCTCATCCCAACAAGTGCCCTCCTCCATGCCCATCACCCCTCTTCCCCTCTCCCCTTCTCCCATCAGCCCTCAGTCTGCTCTCAGCATTCAAGAGTCTCTCATGGTTTGCCTCCCTCCCTCTAATGTTTATTTATTTTGAGAGAGAGAGAGAGAAAGAAAAGAGAGAGAGAAAGGGTAGAGGGGGAGAGAATCTTTTTTTTTTTTAATAGTTTATTGTCAAGTTAGTTTCCATATAACACCCAGTGCTAATCCCAATGAGTGCCCTCCTCCATGACCATCACCCTCCTTCTCTCTCCCCCACCCCCATCAGCCCTCGGTTTGGTCTCAGCATTCAAGAGTCTCTCCTGGTTTGCCTCCCTCCCGCTCCCTCACTGTTTTTCCCCCCTTCTTCTCCCCCATGGTCCTCCATTAAGTTCCTCCTAATCCTCCTATATGTGCAAACATATGATATCTGTCCTTCTCTGCCTGACTTATTGCACTCAGCATAACACCCTCAAGTTCCACATCTTCTTGATCCATTCATCAGTTGATGGACACTTAGGCTCTTTCCATGTTTTGGCTATTGTTGAGAGTGCTGCTATGAACACTGGGGTACATGTGTCCCTATGCATCAGCACTCCTGTATCCCCTGGGTAAATTCCTAGGAGTGCTAGTGCTGGAGCATAGGGGAGTTCTACTGTTAATTTTTTGAGGAACTTCCACACTGTTTTCCAGAGGGCAGTTTAAAAAGTAGCAGGTTACTGCTCTGAGACAGAAGCAGTAGATACCTTCATGCAAAAAGGTCCAAGTTCTCAACAGATATTGTAATGTTTTACCCTCAGATTCACTGAGGGTAAGCTCTAAAGATGTATTTCAAACACACCTCAATCAATNAAGAAAAGAGAGAGAGAAAGGGTAGAGGGGGAGAGAATCTTTTTTTTTTTTAATAGTTTATTGTCAAGTTAGTTTCCATATAACACCCAGTGCTAATCCCAATGAGTGCCCTCCTCCATGACCATCACCCTCCTTCTCTCTCCCCCACCCCCATCAGCCCTCGGTTTGGTCTCAGCATTCAAGAGTCTCTCCTGGTTTGCCTCCCTCCCGCTCCCTCACTGTTTTTCCCCCCTTCTTCTCCCCCATGGTCCTCCATTAAGTTCCTCCTAATCCTCCTATATGTGCAAACATATGATATCTGTCCTTCTCTGCCTGACTTATTGCACTCAGCATAACACCCTCAAGTTCCACATCTTCTTGATCCATTCATCAGTTGATGGACACTTAGGCTCTTTCCATGTTTTGGCTATTGTTGAGAGTGCTGCTATGAACACTGGGGTACATGTGTCCCTATGCATCAGCACTCCTGTATCCCCTGGGTAAATTCCTAGGAGTGCTAGTGCTGGAGCATAGGGGAGTTCTACTGTTAATTTTTTGAGGAACTTCCACACTGTTTTCCAGAGGGCAGTTTAAAAAGTAGCAGGTTACTGCTCTGAGACAGAAGCAGTAGATACCTTCATGCAAAAAGGTCCAAGTTCTCAACAGATATTGTAATGTTTTACCCTCAGATTCACTGAGGGTAAGCTCTAAAGATGTATTTCAAACACACCTCAATCAATAAAAACTGAAAGTGACAGAAAAAATACAGTAGTCTTAACATGTTTTTGGTTTATTCATCAAGTATCTCTTATGCTAAAAGGAAAAGTAGTTATATTTATACTATGTAAACATTACAAAATTTGGGGGTATTTATTCAGTAAATAAGCCTGTGCCGATGGTCTATAGGGCAAGTAAGGTAGAAAACTTATTTGGTTTTTGTCGATAGAAAAGGAATGGAGCACATGAACACATACTGTACCAAATTCTTTGGTCCAGTTGTCTCATTTAAACCTTCCATTTACTTCTCACCAGACAAAACGAGAAAAAGTGAGAAAGCTTAAAGTGGGTAATGTAGCACAAATTCCAGCTAAGATGTAGGAGAGGATGTAACCTCCTCCCAAGAATCACTCTAAAAGCTAAGATATAAACAAACACAAAAGCCCACTTTAATTTTAAATACATCAAAGAGCAACCAAGGTCCTCAGGACTAGAAGGCTAAGATGCTTAGAATGGAAAGGCCATGATGCTTTTCTTTTCCTCTGCTCAAGGCACTTAACACTGCCTGCACTGTAAGGAGCAAGGGGCCTGCTAGCTGAGCTGAAGAAGGCTCAAGAACGAAACAGAGATTTCAGTGACCTTATAGAGTGAAACCCCAAAGGGGCATGCTCTAGTGTAAGGGCAAAAAATGAAATGGACCAGTTTTTATACTGAAACACAGCCCGAAATCATCTTTTTTTTTTTTTAATCATCTTAATTGGCAAGAGTAGAGGAGTAAAAAGCTGTTAAAGAAGCAATATTTGTAGACACTGGCCAAGAATTTTCCAAAACTGACAACAGACATCTAGACACAGATCCATGAAGCCCTACAAATCCCAAGAACGATAAATACAAAGAAATCCCTAAGTTTTGATGGATCATATCACAGTAAAATTGCTGAAAATTATGACAAAAATCTTTCAAAAAGACACCTTAATCTCAAATAAGTACAATAAGGCTGACGGCTGACATTCCAACAGAAACAAAGGAAACAAGAAGACAATCACAAGCATGCAAATGTAAACAAGTAACTAGTAACTTAAAATTCTATCCTTAGTGGAAAAATCATGCAACAGTGATTGTAAAATAAATGTGTTTTACAACATGCAAAATCTGAGAGAACTGATTTCCAGCAGGAGTTTGTGAGGCAGAAGGAAAAAGATCCCAGAAAGAAGCAATGGGAGGAGAGAATGAAGAGCTCCAGAAAGGATGAACAGAGTCTAAATGAGTACTAACTTTACAAAACAATAACAGGAATCTCTTGTGGTATTTAAAAAATAGAATTAAAATGCATGACACACACACACAAAAAGCAGAAAGGAATAAATGAAATTAATGTTCTACAGTCCCTGTATTACCCAGGCTGTGATAAAGCACTGAATTATTATTGATAAGTCTTGTCATAATAATTAAAAAAGCTGCTGAAATAATTTAGAAACTATAAATGTAATAGAGAAGTTATACAATATAGAATTCTTTTCAAAAATATGATTAATCCAGAAGTTAAAAAAAATACAGAGTTTTTAAAAAATATATGATAATCCAAGAACTTTAAAAGAGAAAAAAAGAGCAAATAGGTGGGACAAACAGAAAACAATAGATTTAGTTCTGATCCCCAAAGAATCATTAGTTATTTAAATATAAATAGGCTAAATATGCGAGTAAAAGATGGATAGGAATGGATGGAGATCATACCTAATTCTACTGTATTACAAGAGACACACATTAAATATAAAGGACAAGGAAAGGCTGAAAGAAAAAGGATGGTAAAAGATACACTATGCATATTCTAACCTAAAAAGCTGCTAGAACTATCCAAGAAGACAGAATAGACTTCAAAAACAAGCATCATCATCAGAGATTTAAAAAGACATATTTCATAACATTAGAAGAGTTGATCTAGGGGTGCCTGGGTGGCTCAGGTGGTTAAGCCTCCGACTTCAGTTCAGGTCATGATCTCATGGCTCATGAGTTAGAGCCCCGCGCCGGGCTCTGTGCTGACAGCTCAGAGCCTGGAGCCTCCTTCGGATTCTGTGTGTGTCTCTCTCTGCCCCACCCCCACTTGCACTCTCTCTCTTAAAAATGAGTAAATGTTAAAAAGAAAAATTTTTTAAAGCTGATCTACCCTGAATATAGCATAATCTCAAATTTTCATATAAAAACAGTGTCAAAATACATTAAGCATAAACTGACAATACAAATGACAAACCCATAATAAGCTTGGTGGGAGATTAAAATGTAAGTGATAAAACAAGTAAAAGAGAATCAACAGACATTGAAGACTAACATCTTTAAAAAACTTGATCTAATTCATGTACATAGATCACTGCACCCAATGACTATAGAATACATACTTTCAAATATACATAGAGCACTTACCCAAATTGACCATAAAAAGACCTATAAAGCAAATCTCTGCACATATCAAAACCAAACTCTATGTCTTTGAGCGCAGTATAAGAAGTCAGCAACAAAACCACTGTTCCTGAAAATAATTACACTTAAATAATTTATAGGTCAAAGAAGAAACTACAGTGAAAATTAAAAAACGTATTTACCTTAATGATTATAAAAAATACGACACATCAAAACTCAGAGGATGTGGCTTAAGCCATGGTTAAAGAAAATTTATAGTCTTAAATGCATAGATTAGGGGAAAAAAAGATGAAAACTAATGCTCTGTGTATCCACCACAAGAAATAAAAGGAACAGTAAATTAAACCCAAAGAAAGTAGAAATCAGGAGAAATTAAAAAAAAAAAAAGCATAACAGAGAAAACTTACAAAATCAAAGCTGCTTCTCTGAAAATACTAATAAAATTGGATAAGCCTCCAGCAAAACTGGTCAGTAAAAGTGAGCGCACAGATTACCAACAATAGGAATAAAAGGAGAAATAATTACTAATCCTCAGAGTTAAAAAGATAAGGATTACTAATTGCTGTCACAGCAACCTACGTACCTAGAGGTACTTTGTGGTAGTCTGCTTGAGTCCCTCATTTCAGGAAAGTGACTGAGGAATTCAATCTTAGTATCTTCCTATCCTCGGAGCCCAGAAGTGTACCTGGCACACAGTAGATTCTCAATAAATGTTTAATGAGTAATTTGGCTCCCTGAACAAATCAGAAGGCCAAGCGTGGAATTTCAACTTTATTCAATAAAATATTAATAAATATTACTAAATAAAAAATATCACTCAATGGGATTTAGGGAGTCAGTTATTTCCTTTTTCAAAGTAAAGAGTTTTACCCAAATTTACCAGTTCTTTTGAAGCTGGTATCAATTTCATTTAACAGAAAAGGGAAGAGAAAACAAAGCCATGCTACTATCAAAAGTCACACTTGGTCAGAGTGTACCTATGAAACAATCATTTACTTTTAGATTAGCTTTGCAAAAGAACAAGAAGGACAACTTCTTTCTAGTCCTCTCATAACAAATTAAGAAGGGAATATATTTCTTCTTATTCCATATTGCCTTTTCTTCTACTCCAGTAACTGTTTTTGTTTTTTTATATTTTAGCCAATGATTTTCAAATAGAAGGGGGCTGAGTTTATATCAAAATCACCAGGGTCTATTTCAAACTCTACCAGTGACAGGCTACACAAGGCAAGTATGGGGGTGAGATTAAGAACCACCATTCCAGACTCTTGTTTTCACTATTTGAACTGACGCTCATTCAACAAAGCTGTACTGAGTGCCTGCTAAGTGCCTGGCACTGTGCTGTATGTACGGGGACAGGGGCAAAGATGTCTGTATGCTAAAGGGGCTCACAAGCTGAGAGAAGAGCCAGTAGGTAAACAACTCTCTCTGGGGCAGGCTGCTGTCCCGCTAATGCTAAAGGCTTGGGTTGAGACATGAGAGGCCATCTCCAGGGCCTCATCCAGAAGGATGGTGTGACTGTATAGCACGGGAGGGCACGAGCACAGGAGTAGACGGGGAGGCCCATGTACTTGCATTTGCCCCTGCATTTGCCCACCAGGAACTAACTAGAACACTGTATGAGAAAAGCTCTAAAAAGAGTATAAACAAGAACATATAAAAGAAGAGAACAATTAATTCCAAGGATTTCAGGAAATTTTCCCAAAGGATGAGTAGAATTTTATGAAACAATACAGCTAACATTTTGAGCTATCGCTACCTGACAGGCACTGTTCCAACACTTCATATCTACTAACTTAACGTTTACAACAAACCCTCTGAGTAAACACTATCATTTTCCTCTTTTTACAGGTAAGGGAAATGAAATAAAGAAAAGTGAAATAACTTGTCCAAAGTTCACGGATACAGCTGTATGCCAGAGCCAGGGTTTGAAGCTGTGCTGTCCGGCTCTAGAGTCTCAGTATTTTAGTCACCTGTCTAAACTGCTAGTTCTAACAGACACGCAACAGAAATGTAGGGGCTCAACGTGGCTGGCGATGACACAAGGCTGATAAGAAGGGCAGGGGCAAGACTATGAAGGGCGTGTGATACATCTTATCCAGCAGACAAGTGGAAGGCTTTCTATGAGAGCACTGCTGTGATGAGATCTACAGATCTAATCTGTGTTTCAGAGAGATAGCCAAGGTGATAGCCTCAATACAGGAAGACTTCTCCGTACAGAGAACAAAAAACAAACCACTGCCTCTAAACACTGCAGGAACCAGTTGGAGGGAATGTACCGATGCCACTTCACAAAAATTAAAGTGGCAAGATCACAAACCTTTACGTATAAATGTGCGTAGATGAAACAAAATGCCAGCCGATGACTAATTTCTGTCTACTTGAGTTAAACATTTTTTTTTAACATACAAGTCAAACAAGTCACCTACCTCCCTATGAGGAACTCAAATGAGTACATGATACTCTGGCCTTGGCAAGACAACTCATTTTTTCTGCCCCTTTTTGTACTTCCTGCTTTAGTTTATGTCAAAAGCTAAGTGGCCTTATCAGTTTAAAGTGCAAAATAAAAACATGAGTCAGCAAACAGAGATTTCCTTCCCTCTTCTCCAAATACAAACATTTCACACTGACCAAAAAAAGGATTCACTTATTAAAGAACCCCCTAAAAGCCTTAAAAATACCATCTTTTATTTCAGCAGCTTCACTTTTAGAAACTTGCTCTATGGAAATATTCTGAATTAGAAAGGTAAAACGTTTTCGCACAAAGATTTTCATCAAAGCATTACTATCTTTTTTAGAGGAAAAACAGAAATATCTAGTAACTGGAAAACAGTTAAGTAAACTATGGTACTATCCACTCAATAGAATATTAAATTATTTTTTATGTCTTTTATTTTGAGACAGAGAGCGAGCATGGGAGGGGCAGAGAGAGAGGGAGACAGAATCTGAAACAGGCTCCAGGGTCTGAGAGAGCGGTCAGCACAGAGCCTGACGTGGGGCTCGAACCCACGGAGTGTGAGATCATGACCTGAGCCGAAGTCAGATGCTTAACCAACAGAGCCACCCAGGCACCCTGTATCCATTCAATACAATATTATGTAGCCCTTAAAAATTATTATGATAAAAGCTATGCAATAATTTGGAAAACACCTTAAAGCACAACAAAAATTACGTAGCATGAACAACTACGTAAATACATTGAAATATTAACAGTGGCTGGGTTTGGAAAGTTAGTAATATCTCTCCTACTTTTCTAAATTTTTCAAACATTTAATGAAAAACTTTAACTTCTAAATTAAAAAAAAGCCTCTATATACAAATATTTGCAAATGACAAAAAAAATCAATTTCATGAGGTCAAGCCACATGCAAACTACTTCTAAAGCCAGGTTGGATTTACAGTGTGATGTGATTTTGGAAGTAATAATAATGCATTTTTTAAAACCCTGTTTAAAACATGGTTCTAAATTCAGATCTTTTCCCTATGGACTCTTGCCCATGGGAACGATTTCTATTACTGCCAGAAGTCAAATGAGAAAAATACTTCTCTCATACTCCTTTTGAATTGGCTATTTAATTTTGCAACCTATGTGCTGCTCCTCAATGTTAAAAGGAAAAAAGCAAAAAAATTTAAAATACCTTTAACTGCTGTGTAACTTGCTTTCTATTTAAAGGAAACCTAATTAGCCAATTGCACAATGGACATTTTCTTCATCTTGGCCTCTTCTAGTAAAGAAACATGTAATTATCCAACTATGTGACTATAAACAAAATACATTATCTGCTATCCAATACCTTTCAGATCCCAGATTCCCACAGAAAGTTTTAAAATAATTATTCTCATTTGTACCTGAAAATATAATAAAAAAGGGCAGAGGGAGGGTAGCTGCCAAGTGGTACAAAACAAGTACCTTTACAAAAAGATGGAGGAGGGAGAAACAGATCATGACCAAATTCAATGCCCTCTGTAGCTTCAGACTAGTGTGGTTTATAATTCTTGCACTGGCATGGAATTCAATGAAGTAGACAAAATAAATGACTCCATCAAATATTGAGGGAATAATTAAATTATTCAATAAATATAAAATATAGGCTCCAAAAAGTGGGAAAAACAAAAAAATCAAAGACTCCTTGTCTCTTAAAAAAAAAAAAAAGGAACTAAAGGAAGATAAATGGTCTATTGTCAATGAAGCAAGCAACTCACTTTTTTTTTTTTTTCACTTCTCATTCTCTGGTTCATTACTCTGTCTTAACTCTAATGGTAAAACAGCATGGCATAATGATCAAAGGAATCAAGGAACTAAAAGCACAGGGTATTGATTAACTTTACTTTGGAACTGTTTAACTGTTGGATAAGTTATTTAAGAAAAAAAGACAACGTTACAAAAATTACCCTTCTTTAAAAATGTTTGAACCATTTTTTTAGGAAACAAGTTTTTTCAAGTACAAAATAAACTGTGTGCATTATTTCCTGACTTACACTAGTAGGTTTATTCTTAAGCAGATGATCTTGTGAGTAAGCAGAAAAAGTTAAGACTTGAGTCTCAAAAGCTACATTGGGGCTTCAGAGAGATTGTAAGCCAATTGTATGATTTTTGTAGTGCACTAGTTTTTATATCTAAAATGTTTCACCATGTACCTCACTACAATGCCACGGAGATGTAAAATACCTCAGAGATGTGTTGTATAAGTACTATGGAAAGGTACATGTCAACTATCCTAACATCCAACTTTAAATAGGATTCAAGGCCTGCTAAGAACTCTTGCCTCCTCTGAGATGCTCGTCTAAATTAAGACATCAAAAAGGACTAAAAAGTAAACATGCCAGAGGCTCTGTAGTGTAACTTTCACTACTCCATTTTTTTAAGCCTACTTGATTTCATTAGGGTACCCAAGTCAACTATATACCAAAGGCAGTATTGCCAAAACACATCAAGATTCTCAAGAAGGACAAAGTAAAGATACCCTAAAAATTCCTGACGCTCACAGATACCACAGAATCACAGAAGAGTAGACACTACAGATTAGGATTAAAAATACTTAAAAACATGAAGGCTGCAAAGAAAAATACTCCAGAGATCCAATGCCAGCAAATATTTTAAAACATAAAGAGCAATCCATCATTAAGCCAAGAATTGCAATGAGCTTTGATGATGGAAGAGTAAGACAGAAAATTCACAAAATGGCACAGGGTGGGGGTGGGGAGGCGGAGGAGGGTATCGTAACCATATTCATCAGACCTATGTAAAATTAGACTATAGAGTCAAAAGTCCTGAATAGAGAACTTCTAAACTTTTGATAAAACTAAATTACCTACTACCTAAAAAAGTAGAAGAGCAGACAATTCGCATATTGGTTTAACGCCTAAGCAGAAGGGCATATATACATTCACATTTCCAGGTGGAAAAACAATCCTATGAACAGTACCTGTGAAAAACAGTAATGAGCGCAGGTAGAGACAGTACTCTGGAACACGTAAAATACAACCATAAGCAGTATCAACTCTAAACAGTGTCTACTAAAAGCACAAAAGACTATTTATTAGATAGCTCATCAAGGAAAATAATACATCTTTATCCACTCCTAAGGCAGACCAGAAAAAAAAAAAAGTTAAAATTTGCTATATAAGTATAATGTCATTCCAATGAATATAAAAACAGAGATGGATTTTCTACAACTATTTTGGTCTCAAACAAATACCCCAAAGTCATAATGCTCTGTGATGAAACAAACGTTTCTTTTCCCTAGCTACTTCATTAAGAACTAACTTCATTTTGAGATATTAGACTTGTAGGAAAAAACAGGTGAGGTGCCCCTGCATTTTTTTCCTGTTTTAAAATAGCAGTTAGCCTTTGATGTTCAATTTCAAATGGGTCAAATGTAGCTAAATAAAACTCACCACTAACTAAAATAACGGGGGAAAATATCATAGAATAAAAAAGTGAGGATGAAGAAAATCTCTCTCCAACCTTCACAGGTTTGAAAACACTTCTTAAACTACCTACTCTGCTGCCAGGAAGTTAGGCTAAAAGGAACCGAATCCTCAGAAAATGTATTTAAACAAATTCCTATACAAGAAAGTGACATGAGGATCCACTAGCAATCACAGAAGAATTCTGCTGGTCTTAGATCAAAGCAGCAACAGCAAAGTCCTGCCATTATGAACATCCAGAAGTCAGATTTCACCTTAGGGAGCCTCTATTAAGCCCTGTTGTGGTTACTTCCAAACATTTCCCAACTTTCTAAACGTGTTAATTAATGACACAGAATAGTTAGTCTGCCATTTTTTTTTCATTAAAAATCTTTTCTTGGAGATTAATTTTCCAAATCTGGGGCAACTGGAGTGTGAAAGTGGGAGGGAGGATAAGCTCTTGAAAACCTATTTTTAGTAGCAATGCAATTACGCAGGTACCACTACTTTAAAACACAGGTGCTAACAACCAGTCTCCCAGTCTCTGAGGTGTGACTTAAGAGACATGTGAGCAAGAGTGGCCATGTGGTCTCTCACCAGTGTTAACTGAATGGGAAGCTGTGGAATCAAAAAGGACAGGAGTAACACATAGATTGAATAGCAGCTTACAACACTTACCACTTGTAAGTTCATTGCAAGCTGTGACATCTTGGCCAGATAATTTCAAAAGTAGCATCCCTTTGATGAAAGTGAAGCAAGGAATTTATGGATGTCACAATTACATGAGACTCTAAAGAGGACAGGACTCTGGTTTACATATTTAGGTGTGCCAAGTATACTATCCAATACATCTCCACCGTGTTAGAAAATTCTTTAAGACAAGAACGCTTTCTGGTTCTGCTCTGCATACTCAAGTTCTTCCATCCTGACAAACCTAGGCTGCTTATAGGACAAGCGGTCAATTTTTCTTAGTCACAGAGACCCCCTAGAGAATACCAAGTGTCCGCTCTGTTTTGTTTCATTAGATGATTACTAGTTAAGTAGACTGAAGGCACTTAAGAGTTTTCTTACCATCCCCAACCTCTACAAACAAATCTGGCTTATTTGTGCATCTCCCTGGCACTTCCTCTAAAAGTTGTACCATATTCTGGGGCGCCTGGGTGGCTTAGTCGGTTAAGCGTCCGACTTTTGCTTAGGTCATGATCTCGCGGTTGGTGGGTTCGAGCCCCGCGCCGGGCTCTGTGCTGACTGCCAACTCAGAGCCTGGAACCTGTTTCAGAGTCTGTGTTTCCCTCTCTCTCTGACCCTCCCCTGCTCACGCTGTCTCTCTCTCTCTCTCCTAGAAATAAATTTAAAATGTATATATAAAAGTTGTACCATATTCTTTAATCCCTGTTCTCCAATTCATGCCTGTAATGGAAGATTGTCCATCGGTTCTAACAGCCTTTCAAGACATACAGGTCCTTATGACCTCACCCTGATAAATTTCATCTGTATTCACCTCAACTCAAAAACTGGAGTCATCTGGCCTGTAAGTGCTCAGTCCTTGAACACAGAAGACTGAAGACCAGAGGCATTTTAAACTTTCATTTTACTGACTACAAGAAGAAAAACTCTACCATAGTCGTCTGTTAGAAAAAAAATATTCTGAGTCACTGTTAACACAGAATAGCAGTTTCACGGATTGCAAAGAATGCTAAATGTGGTAAGTTCCCACAAGTGGTCAATTATGACCAGCAAATGAACAAATAGTTATTCTATAGAATCAATAGTTATTCTAACTGCATTACCTCATGTAAGCATTGTATTGGTTGTGTTCGCAAATATTATCTTACTGATTCCTTTGGCAATTCTTCAGGGTATATATCAATAGCTTAATTTCACTAATAAACCTGAGAATCAGAGGTCAAGTAACTTTCTCATTTTCTAATAAGTGGTAGATCTACATTTTAAACAGATAACAAACAGTGTGAAAGTGTGAAAGTCCATTAATCAGTTTAAAAAAAGTAATTCACATGTCAAATTCAGATGAAAATGGAATAAGCCAGAGGAGGAAAAGACTGCCCTTTTTATTTAAAAAAAAAAAAAATCCTGTTGTATTTTATTTTTTTGGAACACATTTCTCCTTCCCCACTGATCTCACAGGTGCGGTTTATGACAACACACACACACATCTGTAGGGGTGAGCTGACACACACAAGGCAGGACAGCCTGAACCCTCTTCCCTATATTTAGAACCTTCTGCTCAGCTCTTAATTGAATAATTTAATCAGTACCCTCTAGAAGGGAAACACATCCATATTCATCACAGGCATCAAAGGAAACATCTTTACAAGTTATATCCTTTTACAAACCAACATATGGTCTCACGCCATTCTCCCAATTGTTGAACTCCTCCTCTGGGAAGAGCATGGAATTTTATTTCTTTTTATCACTTGAAAAAATCACTTCCCTCCTAATTCAGTAAAACTGGGTGGAGGCCACTTCCTCCACAGGTGAGAGAAATAAAACTTGTTGATCTGTCCTTGTCAGGAATTTTAAAGTTAACTATTTATTCTGTGTACTTTCAAAATAGAAACAAAAGGCAGACTAAATCCAAAATAAGAAATCAGGGCACATATCCCACACTTTGAAATAAAACCCCTACAATTTTTCTGTCTTAAGCTGTTTCTAAATGAGAAAACGAGAGCCCTTCACTTGGAATGAAAAGAGATGGGCTTGAATGGTAGTATCCACTCAGGAGCTGTCCTCTGAGCTTCCATTTGCTCTTCCACAAACTTTGATTCTATCACCTACCTCGCTGGGTCAAGTATGAATATGTGAAACTGACCTGAAAATTACAACATGCTGGAAAATATATTTTATTAGCACAACAGTTTTACAAACAAGGAACCTAATTTAATACTTTGTATATACCAAAAAAAGTTTCTGTTCTTGTTTTGTCTGTTCTGTGAAGTTCTATCTTTATAAAGAGAGACAGAACAGGGGGAAAAGAGAGAGAAAAAGAGAGAGAAAGAAAGGAAAGAAAGGAAAGGAAGGGAAGGAAGGAAGGAAGGAAGGAAGGAAGAAGAGAGAAAAGGCTGTAACTACACTCAGAACACAGCACTGAAAAATGAGACAAAAAGTAGATTTTTAAATGTTCATGCCTTCATGAGACCTACATTCCAGTGGTCAGAGGAGGCCTCTCTGAGAAGTTAATATTTGTTTGGATTTTTTTTAAGTTTATTTATTCTGAGTGAGAGAGAGAGTGCACGTGAGGGAGGGGCAGGGAGAGTGAGAGAGAATCCCAAACAGGCTCTTCATGGTCAGTGCAGAGCCTGACATGGGGCTCGAACTAAGGAAGCATGAGATCATGACCTGAGCTGAATCTAAGAGTTGGATGTTTAACTGACTGAGCCACCCAGGCACCCTATAATATTTGAATAGAAGTCTAAAAAGGTGGGAGGCTGAGCCCTGTGGGTAAGTGGGGAAGCACACCGCAAGTAGAGGAAAGAGCAAGTGAAAGGGCCGCCAGGCAAGGGACGGTAGTGAGGGAGGAGATGGGACAGGTAAGGGAGCAGACACACAGGGAGCCAACCCATAGGGACTTCACAGCCTTCACTGTGACCTGAGCCAGGAAGCAGGGGAGTGAGGGGGAGGGCTGTGAGCAGAGTCTGACAGGATTACCATGGTCTGGCCCACAGAAAGAATGGAAGTAGGAAGTAGCAGGACCATGATGGCAGTGGTAGTGGTAACAGTCAGAACTAGGAAGACAGATTAGGATGATATAGCAACTGTTGTGGTTTTGAGAGGGTCAAAGGTTTGGATCAGTGTAGTAGCAGAATAGTCAGATCCTGGATATGTTCTGAAGGTATGGCCATGAACAAACAAACTTCATTGGTAAATAAAGAAAATAACCATAAGGTTGAAGAAATCTGTTTAACTTTTAGACATGCAAAATCTCACATTATAGAACTATGAGATGGCATCTCTGAGGTGGAGTCAAAGGTCACTGGAAAAGTAATCCAAGAGTGATCAGAGAAGCAGTAGGGAAGGAGTGACAGCTAGAAGCTACAATCTTTTAGGAATTAGGGGGAATGATGGGGACCGGCAGTAAATCACTAACAAGGAAGGGAAGGGAGTGGTATCATCTGACATGGTACTTAAAGCTGGGTGTTTCTATGGAGGATGGTGGAAGAATGGTCTGACGGCAATGAACAGGGCCCCCCACTTCCAGGCACCACGATACACGGGTTATGAGAGAAAACGGCTACGCCTTGAGACCGTTACAAAGGAAGCAACATCCTCAGATGAACATACACAAAGATATTCATGTTCTAAATAACCCAGATGTCTAACAATAATGGAATGATTAAATAAATTATGGAACATCCGATAATGATGTAACTGTTAAAAAAGAAAAAAAAAAAACAGAGTTTCATGTCTAAGGGGAATAAAGCCATACTGTAACCGTTCACTTAGAAAAAAGTTGCAGAACAATATATACAGTATAGTTCCATTTTAAAAACTCAAAGAGAAACAAAAACTGTACAGGTACAACATATGTGCACTTTTAAAGGCCTGGAAGGAAGAAAACAAAACAGAACAAGCGGTTCCCTCTACGAATAAGCTGAAAGGAGAGGCGTGTGGAACATTTTTACTTATAACCAACTACTGTTTTCAATTTCAACACCCTACTAATAAAAACAGGTAAAAACTGAAGAGGGTAACATTTATTCCACATGGCTCTGTAAGACAGTATTATGACCAAGAGGTGGCAAGATTTATCTTTTTATAAAGCAAAAAATAATTGAAAGTGTTTCTGCACAAGGTGGAATTATCACTGAAGTAGGATTTCAAGAGAAACCTATTCCTGTATAGAGTGTTGGGTTATACGACCTACCTCTGGGTGAATATGATTTGGGTGGGGATGTACTTTTTTTATTAAGCAATTCAGCCACATGGTCAAAAAGTTCAATTTTACGAAACACATACTGTAACAAAAAAATAATTTTCCTTCCCATTCTAGTCCTTGAGTCCTCTTTCCATTAGCAATTCAAATATCCTTCAAACTTTTCAAAGCATGAATTTCTTACCAAAAAAATTTTGTGTTACTCAAATATCTTCAAAAGCAATTAGGTCCTGTCACTTTTCCAGTATATAAATCTGTTACTTGGGAGAATGAAATAATTTCTAAAAATCAAAGTTTACACAATCACTGAAACAAACATTGACTCTCTTCCACATGACAATCAATGATAGCCTGTTATCCATCTGCCAAAAACAGGAGTGGACTTAGAAAAGTTTGCTTGGCCACCACAGAAAAGAAAGTGAATAGACCAGGAGCAGCTCCCTCCCAGAACAGTAACAGCTCCCTCCAGCTAAGAGCTAAAAACAGCAAATGCAACATCTCTCACTAGGTCAGGGGAAAAAAATGCCTTGGATATAAGCAAGCATAACCTACCATAAGTCCAGACTTGTTCAGTCCAGTCCTATCCATTCATTAACTTTTCCACAGTGACTTACTTACCAGTCAGAATGGAAACACCTAGCAGAGTTCTCAGAAGGCTTCAGAACCCAAATTCTCCCCCTTTATACATCCAACTACTAAGAGAATGCTAGTCTTCACTAATTCACTACTTAATTAATCACTACTGAACAAATTCCTTAAGCCCTTACCACCAACATAAAAGTGCAGTAGAAAGAACGTGGGTATGATACAGTTCCCACCACGACCAAGCTTAGAGTTAGGAAGTGGGTCAGTGAGAGACGGAGAACCATGACTGTGGTTAAGAGCCACACAACACATTCAGGCGTTTATCTAAGAAGACACATATGTACGGGGTGAATGACCAACAATCTATGCTGTTTTCTTTGCCACAGCTATGCATCCTGGGCTTTGTTACTTACCATGCAATAAAAATACAAATGGAGTTCAACTGACTGACAACCAGTCACATCAATACGAACAATAAAATGGATAATCCAAATCAGGCTTAATAAAAATTAACCACTGTAGGGGCGCCTGGGTGGCTTAGTCGGTTACACATCCGACTCCTGATTTTAGCTCACGTCACGATCTCACAGTTTATATGATTGAGCCCCACACTGGGCTCTGTGCTGACAAAACAGCCTACTTGGGATTCTCTCTCACCCTCTCTCTATCTGCCCTCTACCCCATGCCCCCTCCCTCTCTCTCTCTCTTTCAAAATAAATAAATAAAAATTAACCACTGTAGGCATTTTTCCAAGGACAACATACAGATGGCCACATGCACATGAAAAGATGCTCAACATCACTAGCATCAGGGAAATGCAAATCAAACCACAAATGAGATGTCACCTAACACCAGTTAGAATGGTTTTTATCAAGAAACTGTCAAAAAGACAAAAAATAACAAGTGTTGGTGAGGATATGGAGAAAGAGGAATCCTTGTGCATTGTTGGTGGGAATGTAAATTGGTGCAGCCACTGTGGAAAACACTATGGAGGGACCTAAAAAATAATTCCATATGACCCAGCAGTTCTACTACTGAGAATCTACCTGAAGAAAATGAAAATGCTAATTTGAAAAGACATATGCACCCCTCCCTATGTTCATTATTTACATTGTAATTAACAATGCCCAAGATATAGAAGCAACCTGTGTCCAACTATGGATGAATGGATAAGGAAGATGTGGTACACACACACACACAAGCATACACACACACACACACAGAAATACTATTCAGCCATAAGAAAAGAATGAAATCTTGCCATTTGTGACAAAATGGATGGACCTTGAAGGTATTATCCTAAGTGAAATAAGCCAGATGGAGAAAGACAAATACTACAAGATGTCATTTATATGTGGAATCTAAAATACAAGTAAACAAACAAAAACCCAGACTCACAGACACAGAGGAGAGACTGGTAGTTGCCAATGGGGAGTAAAGTTGGAGCAGGGGGTCAAAATAGGTGAAAGACAGCAAGAAGCACAAACTTCCACTTATAAAATAAATAAATCATGAGGATGTAATACACAGTATGGGAGATAATATTGTACCAACACTGTAAGGTGACACATGATATCTAGACTTCTTGTGGTGACCATTTCACAATATATACAAATGTCCAATCACTATGTCCTATACCTGAAAATAATATAATACTATGTATCAATTATACCTCAATGAATTAAAAAAATTAACCACTGCTTTTGGAATGTATTATGCTTTACCAAGAAAGATTTTAATTCCTTTCCACATTTTGTTTACACTAATAATTTACTAGTAAATTCTAAAGAAAGGCCTGTGCAAGACTCAAATATTGCTGTGGAAAATCTCTACGTGGATGACACAGTTAACAAAAATGGTTTCATTCCATATTATATTAGATACATATTNTATATTATAAAATTTACAAAAGCAAAACATATTTCATCATATAAATCTCTCTACCCTCCTTTTGAAGTTCTGACTGTAGGCAAGAAACAGCCTTAACAGAACATCTGAAACACACCAGTTTGAAGACTGTCAACAAACTCTCATCACCATCACTACCAACTTCAAGGGGAGAGAGCAGTCATGCACATGGTTCGAGGGGTGACATCATGTAAGAGTGCATGCATGGTCTCCATCAATTTTCAGCACAGCTCAAGTATTCAAAAAGAATCAAAAATCATCTTCTTATCACCACCACCACTACCACCCCACAATGAAGCACCAAGCGCTGTTCGGACACTGTATACCTATTAACTCCTGTAACCCTTACAAGAGTCCTATAAGGACTATCTTAGAGATGACGAAACAGGCACAGAAATGTTAAGGAACTCACCAAGCAACCTATCTACCACCCTGCTCCTCTTAAGTAACCTCCTCCCGTGTCTCATGCGTAAAGCAGAAGGACTGGTAACCAAGGATTTGCTTAAGGTTCTATTTTAGTCCCTCCAATTCCAAGTCTGCGGAACATTAAAATTAAACTCCTTTTACGAAATGCATTTTCTTTACATTTCCATGATTATTCTTAAGAGTCCTTCATGGAAAACATATATCAAAACTGCTGGCTTGTTTTTTAAAGATAATACTTACCCATTAAAGCAAATGTAGAGATGGAGAAAATTTAACTACAGGTAAAATACTAAAATATCCATTCTAACGGCTTACACACAGCTGACAGACACAATGCTATCTATAAATATTGGCAAAAACTACTACTGTACACTCCGGAGGGTTTTGGGGAGGGAATGAGGGGCAGCCGGGAGGATAAAGCCAACTGCGGCTCCATATGGCAGAAACACCGGCCGGTGGCCAGTACCACCTTCACTTCTTAGGTGCGTCCCAACCCCCCCCCTTTCATGCTTTCCTGCGGGGTTTCTTAGCCTTACAGGATAGTAAGCAGCATCCCTGCCCTCTACCCACTCGATGCCGTTGAATCACTTCTCCTCCCTGCCCCCCAAGTTGTGACAACCCACAGTCTCTCCAGATGCGGACAGAGGAGCCACTGCTGTCCTCTACTAGGCTTTTCCTCTCCTTTCCTCCTTGTTATCTAAGGGCCTGGGGCCTCAACAGCTTTATCTGGCTCCACTTCTAAGCAATAGGACACAAAGAATTGCTGATCTCTTCAGGAAGGGCAAAGAGAAAGAAGTTAAACACACACATTCTTTCTTCCTAGCTCTTTTTCTCCTCAAACAAGAAAAGCAGGAACAAAACAATCATTCCTCAGAATTAACTGGTATGTCTTGAACACCTATAACAGGTTATCACCCAGGGCCAAGTGCTGCTGGGTATAGAAGACACAGTTCATACCCACAATGACCTTACATCAAAATGAAAAAATTCATCATGTACCTACTGTGTGTCAGGCCAATAGTTCTCAACACTGGTGTACATTTAACTTGCCTGTAATACTTTTATAAAAACTCTCTGCCATAACCCTTGAAGAGAATCCCCCTGAGGCACGTCCGTGCATTTCTGTGTGTGTTGCTGGGGGTGATTCTGATGTGCAGACAAGGTGAGAACAATTGTGCTAACACACAGATCATAAAGACACGGCCGGTGTACCCCCAAGTAACTCGGTCTAAAGAGTTAAGAGATAACTGTAATAAAAACTATTACAACAAAAGCTAGACTAGACAAGCTGGTTTGTACTTCTCCTCAAAGTTATAAGATTTTTAGTGCAAGTCTAACATTTATGACCACCGACTCCAATTTTACCAAGTGTATAGGACATACCCTATGAAGTATAAATACAGACACTCAAAAACTGCTGAAGGGCAGGAAGCAAGAGCTCTATCAACAGCATCTTCAGCTTTCTTTCTCAATGCCTTGATTTTGAAAGGTTATCCCAATTGTGAGAAATCCCTTCAAACTAAGAATATGCAACACTAACAATGATGGCGTGTTATTTAACTTTATTTTTGTAGTCTCTTACTAAGATTGCTTCTTCAAGCCAGAAACTGACATATACATTCCTCATTCCCTCCCCAAACATATTGGACACACAGCAGGAGTGTATAAACTGCTTGCTGAATTGATTATAATAAGGACGTAACAACAGGCAGAATCCCATAGTGAGGATGCACCTTCTTAAAGGAGCCTTTCCCCAAATAGAGATCTACATCTCAGCCTGCACAATTTGATAAAACTCCTCAGTGTCTGAATGCAAATAAATGCTACGAATACAGTTTGTGTGCCAATCGTTTGAATATTAATTAGGTTAATTTTGTCACAGTTAACAGGAAAACATTTAAAACCAATCGAACATTTCCTGAAGCTGAACAAACTAAACAAAAACCCTGAGCACACAAACAAGAACACAAGGAAAATAAAGAGGTGGTTATTAATCACAGCAGACTGCAAAGCCAGCAATGGGCAAAAAGCAAAACAGGAAGCCATAATAGATGAGATGGCAAGCCACATACAATCTGCCATCCTAGGTTTCCACAGGGGCTAAATGCTAATGCAACATGCATTGCATTCTTATTCCCTTTCACGGAAAAGCTACAGTCAGTCTCTGATAAAATTAAGACCCATTTTGCAGTTCATCCTCCCTTCTCTCCAGCTCAGCTTTTCAAGAGTCTAAGTCTGACCCAGGCATATCAGCTCCGGGTTCCCACGCATGTTCACTCAGAAAAAGGACGGGATAGGATTGGGCCAAATGGTAACCCTTTAGGTGAGATTTAAAAGTCTTTTTTTCCCTCTAACTTTGAAATATTTTCAGATCATTTAAAAGAAAGAGGATGGTGAGGCAGAAGATGCTAACTAACTCAATTCTGTCTAGTCCCTAGGAAAGAACTCAATGCTGAGTAAGACTGGACTTCAGTTAGGTAAGGATCTAACTAACAAGCAGCAGACATGTCCCTTACAGGCAGTGTACAAAAGCCTTTTTTTTTTTAAACACCTCTGATCACTATTATCCTTAAGAGAAAATCTGAGAGATTAAATGCTGATGCCTAACTCTAAACCTGTTTCATCTTATAAGAGCTCTTACTACATGGAAGAACTTTTCTCACTGTAATACCTTATAATCAATCTCAACAATCAAAACCATATTCCAAGACCACCAGTGTGTCTCCTAGGAATAAGAAAATGCCAGTATAAATAAAATCTAGTCCGCAATCCAGGTAGGAGAGAAAGAGGCCCATTTTCATGTACTCTATGAAGCAATGGTGTCTTTAAGGTTCATCAATCATGTCAGTTGATTGAGAAATTGCATGTAATGGATAACCTCGAAAGGGCTAGGACACCTCACATTCCTATGAGACTCTGACCCCAAAATCATGTCATGGAGAGGAGCAGGGTATTATCAAGGAAATAGGACGGAGAAGGCCTGTCTCTTATAACTCCAGCTTACATACATTATGTACCTCTAATTAACTCCAGCTTTGCATAGACAGCTGGGAAATTTTGGCTTCAATAAGAAAAACCCAGTTTTCCCAGACTGATGCTTCCCGGTACACAAAGAATAACACAATGATATACAAGACATCATTCCTATTCCAGTGAGGAAACTGACCAGGACACAGGACAACATTTTTTGTTTCTTAATAGTTAGCATTTTATTGTTTATGTCCTTTACTGATATTGTTTTATACAGGGGGTGTTTTCCTATTAATTTTAGAAGTTTGGGGGCACGTGGGTGGCTAGTTGGCTGGGTGTCTGACTTTGGCTCAGGTCATGATCTCAGGGTCTGTGAGTTCGAGCTCCGCATGCGGCTCTGTGCTGACAGCTCAGAGCCTGAAACCTGCTTCGGATTCTGTTCTCCCTCTCTCTCTACCCCTCTCCTGCTTGCTCTCTCTCTCTCTCTCTCTCTCAAAAATAAACATTAAAAAAAATTTTTTTTAAAGTTTGTTACATAGAACGGTAACTTGCTGCAAATTTGTTACCTAAAAGGTTGTATTTGTGAGTCCACGTTTACTCATTTTAAGTGTGTATTTGTCCATATAACTGCTGTCAAATCTGTAAGATCTACTTTTATGGTTTTTGCCTTGCACATTTAAAAGGGCTCTAGAGTGGAGCCTAGGTGGCTCAGTTGGTTAAGCATCCGACTTTGGCTCAGGCCATGATCTCGTTGTGGGTTCCAGCCCTGCATCAGGCTGTGTGCTGCCAGCTCAGAGCCTGGAGTCTGTTTCGGATTCTGTTGTCTCCCTCTCTCTCTGCCCCTCCCCCTCTCATGCTCTGCCTCTCTCTCTCAAAAATAAACATTAAAAAAAAAAAGGGCTCTAGAGCTATTAATTACTCCCTCCTATCTCTTGATGAAATGGTGCAGATCATCTCCCCCTTTCTTTCTGTCACTATGACAAGAATCCACGCCAGAATCTTTCTACACGGAGTATGTATTACTCCAGTGGAAAAAAAAAATTTTTAACACTGATGAATGCTATAAAAAAAGCCACAGATAAATTTGAAATACTTATCTTTAAAAGCTCTGGGCAATTTAAGTAACTTCTTTAAATCATTAAAGGGCATTCTTCTCTTAGTTCAATTACTATAGTTTTCTCAAAAACCTTTATCTACAATTGTCAGGGAAATGCTCCATCTACAAATTCCCAAACTTGATATTTCACAATGTCATCATTAGGATTCCCATTGCTTAACTCTTCTCAATTCATTTAAGTCCATTATACTCCTTGTAACCTGTGACCTCTTATCTAGATTAGATTCAATACTGCTCTCATTAACATTCTAGACTCTAAAATCACACTGATTTTAAAAACAGCTAACGTTTTGAGTGCTTACTGTACACTAGATCCTATTCTCAGTGTAAAATGTACCTCTCCCCATCTACTCCCATCTTAACACCTCTGAAAACAGAACTCTACACTCAATGGTATGTCTAACAGACACTTTCCTCAAGTAGTACATGAAATAGTGCAGTGAAATAATTAGCAGCATTTTTGATTAGATGAAATACGAAGTATAACTCATTTCTTCTTACTATCAATCCTGAGGCTGATACGATCATCTCAATTTTTCACCAAAGTAAAAGGGAACCTCTCACAAAGTTATAAAAAGCAAGTTAAGTGTTGGGGCTTAGACTTTACACCCAGGCAATATGACTCTAGAGCCTCATCTCTGAACTGATTTTTGCTATTGGCCAGAATCATCTTTACTGACATTTCTCTCTAATCTTGCTCTCAGGCAATCAACTTATCCCAGAAAGGAGCAATTACCTAGTCTACAGCCACATCACACTTCCCACCAGGGTTTGTCCCTGCTGGTTAGATTTTGAATTCTCCACAGATTCCATGACACACTACCTACAACAGTTCTTTCAAAACTTCTCCATTACTCTTCAATTTCCAGTACCATTTGCTAATTCGCCCACCTCACCAATTCAGGGAAGGAACTCGCCTCCCACACTACTGGGAAAATCCATGCAAGCTAGCACAAGCTTTGCCATCTCCTTTCTTCTAACTTGGACTCCATTCTGCTTCTGTCTTGGACAACTCTCCCTCTTCACCATGGTTATATTTTGTCACCTGCACTTCAGATCACTAACTCCATTATCTTTAATTGCTCTCTGTCCATTAACTTCTTTCAACCTTTGGAATCAAAACGATCTCATCTATTTTGAAATATAAGTCATCTGAGGGCATCTGAGAATCTATTTCTCGTTTCTTAATATGCTCTGTTGTCTCTTCACAACTGTATCCACTTGATTACCCGGACTTCTTCTGCACCATAAACCATACAACATTTTCCCACTCTGAACCTACTTCTGGCATCTCTCTTCCCTAGGCTTTCTGTTTCACTGCTCCTCTGACCTCACAGGTTCCTTCCAGTTTCTTCCTCTATCCATTTCATTTTTATTTTTTATTTTTTAATAAAACACGGGGCTTGCACTCACGACCCTGAGATTAAGACCTGAGCTGAGCTCAAGAGTCAGATGCTTAACTGACTGAGCCATCAGGCACCCCTCATTCACTTTAAATTGACTGAGCCACCCAGGCACCCTTCACTCACTTTAGTAGAACTTTCCCTTCTACTAATTCCCAATTGTGGACTTCAGTGGAAGAAGACTCAACCTACCGGCTCTTTCTCTTCCACGGTTCTCTCAGAATACCTATCCACCCTTATAAGTTCAACCATCATTTCCAGGAGATGACTCCAGACTCATGACTCTACTTAGCTACCCCACCTTAAATCAACATGTCAATTTTAATTTATCATTCATACAATCTTTATTCCTTCCACAACCAGTTCTTCCCTATTTTTTTTTTAAGTTTACTTATTTATTTTGAAAAAGAAAGCCTGCATGCACACATGAGCACAAGAGGGGACCATGAGAGAGAGGGGGGCAAGTGAGAGAGAGAGAGAGAGAGAGAGAGAGAGAAAGAGAATGAATCCCAAGCAGGCTCCACACTGCCACAGAGCCTGACGCAGGGCTCAAACTCACAAACCATTGAGATCAAGACCAGAGCAGAGATCAAGAGTCAGACACTTAACCAACTGAGCCACCCAGGAGCCCCAGTTTTTACCTATTCTTAAAAAAGGTTTTATTAACTTTCCAGCCACTCGAGTTGGAAACTTAACACTCTCTGACCCCTCTCGCCCATTACTCTATAGCCAAAAAACCACCGTTTTTTTTTGTTTTTGTTTTTTTCCCCTCACAAAACCCATCTCATATCACACAGATAACTCAAATAGCTTTCCTATTAATCTCTTGGCATCCAGGCCCAATCTTCTCCAACCCACACTGCATGTTCACCTTCAGTGACTTCCCGATGCTTCCTTACTCTGGCACTGTAAGGTCTCAAATTCTCACCCCAACTTAACCTTTCTGAACATGTCTCCCACCTCACCACACTGAGCCCCATGGGGAATACCCACAGCGGTGAGGGAGGGCTGCTCACCAGCCTGTGGGCCTGTGCTGTCCAACACGACAGCCGCAGGATAAACACAGCTATGTTTAAACATAACTTAATTAAAATTTTAAAATGCAAGTGCTCAGGAGCCACTTACAGCCGGTGACTATTAGACTGGACAGCGTAGACAGAAAACATCTCCATCAATCCATGGACAGTGCTGAAGAGGTCCTCACATTCACGCCTGCCTCCCTGCTCTTCCACACCACCACTCTGCCTAGCACACTTCTCCCCTGTCCCTATGCAAATTTGCACGTCTTTCTGTACCACAGTGGTTCTCACACAAGTCGTCGGCCCAACCTCCTCCTGTATTATCCTGCAACAACTCTTGCAGTGACTGTTGTTGCATTTAATTTTTCATTTTGGTGTGTCTTCTAATTATCGAGCCACTCGGAACTAATAAATATTCAATGGGATAAACGAAGCACATAGACTACAACCCCGCACCAAAATTATCAAATAATGGTATGTAATTATCCCCCCTCCATTAAAAAGACATGTTTTCTTTCAATTTAAACAAACAAAAGATCTTGCATTTAGCTAACTAAATGACTTAATTTAATGCCTAATTATAATACTTGAAAGATAATTAGTTCCCCCTTTTTATTCTTGTGGTGTTTGACTCTGAAAGAAAAAACCTTCAAGGTCTGAAATACTTCCACTTTGCATAAGCACACCGCAAAGAAACCACTAAAGATAGACAAGGAAAAGAAAATGAATGAACAGTTTGAGTAACTATACCCTAACTATCTGAGATTATAGGAAAAAATATCTATAGTACAGCCACCCTAAAATTAAGGAGAAACTACAAATAGAGCATTTAAAAATTATAAAAATTATGTATATAAATATATTTTTGAATCAATAGCTACACCCCTCTATCCTCTCTGCAAACGTGAAACAGTGATTATTTACATTCTGAGCTCAAAACGATATAGATGCATGATTAACTGTTATATATGTATGTGTTCTTTCTTTCTATTCAGGATTATTGTCTTAAGAAAATTAGTTAAGAAGTGGATCCACACCATAGTTCTGGGTTCTTAACAAGGGAACAAGGCTCCTCATCTCAATACCGGGAACAGAGCAGAGATTTGGAGGAAATTGCCAGGTTAAGGATTCACTGAGACCCTAAAGCGTTGGATGCTTTATTTTCAAGAGGGAGTGTTCCCTAAAGTTCTGATTTGAGCTTATAACAAAAATTACAAAGATGTAAAACTCCTCAAATATTGCAGTTCCCAGTACCTTCCTAAAAACTCGTATCATCACTGGAGTTGAACTATTTGTGACAGTTTTGACTTTTTTCCTCTTACATAAATGTTCTACAGAGCCCGGACATTTTGCAAACCAGCCAGCAATAGCTGTGTTACTTTTTTACTTAACAGGACTTATACATCTCTAAAGTTTTTTAAAGTTTTTACTTTGAGAGAGGGAGCAAGCGAGCGAGCAGGGAAAGGGCAGAGAGGGAGAGTCCTAGAATCCCAAGCAGGCTCGGCACTGTCTGTGTAGAGTTCGATGCAGGGTTCAAACCCGTGAGATCACGACCTGAGTAGAAATCAAGAGTCGGACACTTAACTTACTTAGCCACCCAAATGCCCCTAAAGCTGATACTATTCTACTAATGCACACCAAAATGATTTTGATTTAGATTTTAAGTAATTACATTCATGCTACTTAGCTTTGTTTTGTTTTCTGTGTTTTTGTTTTTGTTTTTTTCTTTAAATAAAGAAGTTACTCCAGACTAAGTGTTAAAAATACTTCAGGTATTTTTGCTGCAAATCAGATGACAGATCACCAAATCGGACTGAATATGGGCATTACTAGGTAACAGCAGAAAAGGAATATAAAGAGCCAAGAGATTTCAGTTTAGAGGGAAAAGGTGATGCCCCTGTTTGTTATCAAAGTGTACCCTGCTAATCTGGGTATAAAAAGTAAAACCAGAGCTTCCAGCGGTTGAAAACAAAGTGCTAGGAATGTGGCACGCCTGGAGAGGACACAGGAGCTCTGGGTCCCTACCTCTGCGCCCTGCCCCATGCACTTCCTCCATCCGGCCCATCCTAAGGTGAATCCTGTATAACAGACCAGTAATCTGGTGGTAAAAGGGACAAAGGAAGGGGGAGAGACAAGGAGAAAGAGAGAGAGGAAGAGGGAAGAGAGAGAAAAAACAGTAAAACCACATACAGAAAACAGTGAAACAACATGCCATTACAGAGAACGCTTCATCAGCCTCATCTTAGAGTTAACATCAAGTTTCTCTACCTCTCAGTATGTAAATTATCCTTTTTCTCTTCAGACCTTTCCAATTTTCTCCGTAACACCCCTTAGCTCCTTCCTTCAATACCCCAAACTTTAGCTCTTCGGTAAGAATGTAATTTGTTTTTGAGAGTCAAGACAGAAAATTCATAGTGTAGAACCATCTGATTTACTTTGAACTTTGTCCAATCTCGGATCTCCCATTTTCTAGTAAGGTCCCATTGACTAATTGAGACACAGGGCTTTTCTTTTCCATCTCTAAAATGAAAAAAAAGAAAAAATCAATTTTAATCTGTAAAAAAACATCTCTCTGAGGTTGTCAGACTTGATTCCTACCCAGCTCAAATGATGCTAGGTACAAAAAGTCAATACCCTGCCAAAAATCACCCGTTCCTTCCCGCCCCAAATTAGACTGGATTTGTTCAGACCACAAGCTTAGGAAGACAGTGAGTGTGGCAGAAAAGGATAAACAAATGGAAACTCAACAGCAGTAAGAGTGACCCAGGTTCTGGCTTTCTCTCCTCTAGTCACTTAGATGGGTGGCTCTAGGCAAGTCAGCTATCTTCTCTGGGCCTCAGATGGCTCAGCCTGATAGGAACCAACTGGATGAGGAAATCTTCAAAGCAGCTTTTAACACTAAATATCTCAATTCTCTGCAGAGGAAATTACAAATCTTAATGTTTATGAATGTACTTAGCAAGCCTGTCCCATCATGTCCTTCACCTGAAATATCATGCAATTTGGGTACTTGTGTGTATACAAGCTCACCAGGGCATATAAACATCTTTGGACTAGAGGAGGGGAATGAGCAGATATTGGATCCACAGTTTCATCAGATTCTTAAACAGCCTCATCATTAAAAAAAAGGTTAACAATCGCTGCAAGACTACACAAAAGTAGACATTAAATGTGGAAAAAAATTTCCAGAATTTGCAATGAACAATTTTCATCTCAAAGTACGGTGTTTAACAGCTAGAAGACTAATGTTGATGTCATTAAACTACTAGAACTCTTCACTACCAACAGGCTGTGATAGTACAAGAAAAACACAAGGCGAAAGTGACAAGAATTATCCAGAAAAACAGAGATGACAACAATTCAGCTTTAAAATCCATTACTTTTTTGTCAGATTTAGTCTTCCAATTAAGTTCTGCTTAGATAATGTATAATATAAACATTATGTTTCTTCTTAAGCACTTTAAAGAAAACAGCCCAGAAAAGCAAAGTAGAGGGCATATTTGTTTAAAAGTAAAGTCGTGTCTATAGTGGAATAATAAATCCGAGCAGAACGATGATTATTTGAATATTCTAAGCAGAAAAAGGATCCATATAAATACAAACCAAAGTATATATTCAAACTAAGTATATAATATGTAATATAAAGTATATAATAGAATACGACATAATATATAATAAATATATATACATAAAATACCTATATAGTTAAAGGTAAGGCTCTAGAGTCAAACTGCCTGTTCATATCCCAGCTAAGATTATAAAGCATAATCACGCACTAGTTATATAGCCTAAGGGAAGACACTGAATCACCGTGAACTCAAGTTTCTTTGCCCGTAAAATGTGATAACAACAGTACTGGTAAGTTTGGGGGTTAAATGAGGTATGAGTATTAAAAAGAAGCATATGGTAAAAACTCAGAAAATACTAGCTACCACTATTTTTCCTACCCAAAGCTCCAAATCAAATAAGGGTCTATGATAAATACGATCCATAGAAAAGTCAACTTCATTTTATCCAGTACTTGAGTTGTCACTTCCAAACTGCATTTATTTTATCAGGAGCAACTAGTAAGTAGAAAAACCAATGATACATCTCTTTCCTTTTTGACCTCCCCCAAAATTTTGACCCCACAAATTCACTAGTAGAAGTAATAAGCAGAAAAGTAGCTGAAAGAAGGAACAGGAGGAGCAAAGGTGCTAGAGCAGCACTATCCAGAACCTTCTGCGGTAATGGAAATGCTCTACATACACTGTCCAACATGGTAGCTGCCATGATATGGTCACCCCTCAGATGACCCATAAACTGGGTAAGATTGCCAGAAATTTAAGAAAGAAACAAAGGTCTTCTCTTCCTGAATTGTTCATATGTCCAATTCAAATATCTTTGGTTTCGGTGGAGACCTGATAACCGTGACTAGTTAAAGAA
Source organism: Crocuta crocuta (assembly GCF_008692635.1). Taxonomy (NCBI): domain Eukaryota; kingdom Metazoa; phylum Chordata; class Mammalia; order Carnivora; family Hyaenidae; genus Crocuta; species Crocuta crocuta. The sequence goes on from NW_027528818.1 coordinate 978,103, forward strand.
ATAACATGCCAGCTGATACATCAATAGGGTGCAACTGGGTGCTAACGCAAGGATCAGAAATAAGAAGTATGTGGTCCTGTGATATTTTATAAGGTCCCCTAGGCCAAGTTGAATTCAAGCTCCCGTGAAGCGTGATTCAGTACACAGATCAGGGCTGCAAAGGTCCTTATCAGCAACCCCAATGCATCTGTTCCCCACTACCCCACGGAAAGCTACTTAGGCAACGCGGACTGAACATCCCTGCATTTATCTTCAATTTCTTCCAAAACTCAGAGTCCGGCAAGCCTTTCCCTCCTTCAGAAACACTAGCACTCCCGGGCTGCTCAGTTTTGCACTATAAACAAAACCCATGAACCACCCATATCTGAAGTAGAACGCCAGACTCCTGCTTAGCTGCCCCTGTAATATGGTTTAATTATGATGACTGAACTAATAGGCTGACATCATAGACTTTTACAGGCTGACCCCATGTCATCCTGATGTATCATTTTGCACCAGTTCAGTGCTGTAAATCAATTTAAGATCTCAAGCAGGTTGAAAAGGCTGGTAATGATGCTTTCTCTGCTGTCTCTGGAGACTCTACATTATACACAACTTACATTATTTATAAAGCCTCAATGATGCCTCCATTAGCCTTGTAAGACTACACAAATGAGGTCTTTTATACACACACAACTTGGCCTTGATTATGTAGGCGACTACAGCTTAAATATACTCATCTAATTACACTCTAGTTCTTCTGTTTCCAATCTAGCCATTAAATTTTATCTTTAACCCAGGATTACTATAAATCAAAATTACAAACTGAAATTTAGTTTTTAACTAATAAATGTATATGGGGAAAATGGGACTTAATGCTTTAATGAGCTTAATAGGAAAAAAAAATTACTTAATTCCAAGAGATTTAAGAGGTGAACACTTGTAATTGCCTAAAAATGGTCATTTCTCTAAAACGCAAAGGTCATCAGCTCTTCAAGGGTGTAAGACCAATGGATACTGCAGAAAGGAAAAATGTATTCGGTTACATACCTATGGTTGGAGGGGTCAAAACTAAATCAAGGACAAATCCCCACCCTCAGAAGAAACCCGATCCTGCCGGAATCCTCCAGAGAGGCTCTGGCATCACCTACCTCTAGAAAATCATCTCTCACGACCCTGGTTACAGTTTCCTAAGAATTGCAATATCACACAAATGTACGCCACCTGCAGAGAAATATCAAATAACTGCAAATGGGAAAGAGGGAGGGAGAGAGGAGGCCAAGCACTTTAATCAGTTCAGCATACTCGGGCCTGGCACCTACATCAGAATAGCAATGATGCAAAATATTTATACTCCTTGAAAATGCTGAGGTCGTGAACACCGGTCCTGCCTNGTGAAGTGGTAATTACACACAAGATGAAAACTCAACATGGGCAGAGAACAGTTTTCTCATTGTGTTACTGAAGGCAGGCATGTTATCCACCACAGGCAATTAGGGCAAATGCTCTGGAATAAAAGCATTCTGAGACCTAGGTGCTGAGTTCCAGCAACAAACAGGATGACCTACTGCCACCGTGCCGCTTCCCTATCATAATTCCACATACTTGGAAACTTCAGCTACAATGTCAAGAGGAGAAGAGGGGGAGAAAGGCAAAGGCCGATTGCCACAGCACTCACGAAAACGATGGTTTCTCAAGGAGAAGGTCCTGAGACGCGCCTCAATTCTCAGAAGGGAAGCGTCCTACTGGCTACCTTGCACAGTGTATCCAAAAGTCGTATGCGCCTCAAAATAAACAAAAGCCGCAGCTGCTGGAGTTGTGAGATCGGCAGGCATTTGTTCCTCCTCCCTTCCTAAAGTACATCACGGAACACGTTCTCGCTTTAAACCGGCATGTATCTTAAGCAACTAGAAAAACAAGCCCACGTCTGTCTCTCTCACACCCACTACCCCCCACCTTCCCACAGCAGCAACCCCGAGAAACACCAACAAAGACAGCGGAGTAAATGAACAGTTGTTCAAGAGCGAACTCACAAATACACACGCAGTGAGGCAATCGAATCCGGTAAAGGGAAAGGAATGAGACGACACTTGGGAGACGCACGGGGTGTAGGCGGAAGAGAGGGGGGGAAAAAAAAATTACGCGCCGCCGCCAAGCCTTTGAATAAATTAGAGGGAATTTCGGTGCGAACTTTCCTTGACCTCGACCCCCAAGAGGCTCGTTGGGGCAGAGAAAGGAGCCCGTCCGGGATGCGGAGGGTGCAGGGCACCGGGTGTCCCCCTCGCGCCAGACCCGCTCCGCGAGTCGCCGACCGCGTAGAGGGCAGCGCCTGCGGCCGCCCTCCAACTCCCGCAAGGGTCGCTCCGGCCGGCGCGGGACACAATGGGCCCGCGGGCCGCGCGCACTGGCCCCGGCCCGGCTGCGGAAAGGGAAAGAGAAACGGGGAGCGGGGGGAGGGGAGGGC
>NW_027528818.1:980768-1032862 GCF_008692635.1 Crocuta crocuta
CAGGCTCGGAGCCGAGGAGCGCGGCTTCCCCACCGCAGACCCAACAAAGACGCGAAGGGAACCCCGGCCGAGCCCTGCCTGGCTGCCTGGGCGCCAGGGCAGGAGGAGGTGGCAGGTTCGCTCNCGCCCGCCCGCTCGCTCGCTCGCTCGCTCACACGCGCACCCGCGCGCGCCGCCGCCGCCGCCGCGCGACCAGGGATCCTCTCCAAATTCCCGGCCGGTTAGCGCGAGCGCGGGGCCAGCCACCTCCCCCCGCCTCCGGCCCCACGTCCCATTTATTCCGAGGAGAAAAACACAACTTTCCTCCCCCTGCTTCCTTTAGTCCAGGTGGAGCGGACTTGGTGCATTATCCTTGGTGAAGTTTGGTGTTCAGTATTTATTTCCTGAAATGTTCATCACTCGTCCGCCGCGCCCTCCGAACCGTACCGTAAACGAGGAGTGCATTTTTGACCATTATCTTTCAAAGCTCTCCTTTTCCTGTCTAGTTTCCATGGCCCTTCACTAACTTTCGTATGTTTTGCAAGCCCCAGAAGTTGCTTGTACCCAGAATTGGATAGCCTAGTTCTATTGCGTGTTCTTATACCAAACCCGGAATCAATACTTCGGGATCTAATGATTAGAGTAGGTAACCTAATTGTTTGACAGCTGCCACAATAAAACTCAATTTTTGATCCAATTTCTACAATCTTTAAGATGACACCAATCCCCTAAAATGAAAACAAACTGGCTCTCATCTACCTGATCTGCAAAGACGTTGAACATATCTTTTTATAAGAATTAATTTTTCCCTTGGCTAGCTCTCTGGAAGCTGGCATGAAATCTTGGATAATTATCATAATGTTGAGTTATGTTTAGAGAGGAATAATTACTCTGAGGAATAAACTTCACATGAACCAAAAGAATCGCTACCACCAATATAAAGAAAATACCAAAGACCAAAGTAAGTTAATGGTACTCGTGTGATTACACGTTCACATTCTATTTAAAATTCTTATGTATTTATTTCTGCATTCCATGTTTAATTATTCAAAGGATATACAATAAATCCCATGAAACACATAAAATAGCATCTATAAATTATAGATCAGAATGTTCCAACTAATTTCTTTGTTAAACTATTTGAGCACTTACTGGTCAGTTCTTGGGCCTCAACTCATTTTCCCTAAAAGCAGCATTTGACAGAATTCGTCTTTCTCCGCTCCTTGGAACAACAGCTGGAGTGAGCCTTGTTAAATGCCACTCAGATCAGGTCACTCCTCTGCTCAAAACTCTTCCTTGATAGATAAATAAATAGGATGTGCTATATATACAATGGAACATTATTCAGCCATTAAAAAGAATGAAACACTGACACATGCTATATGGACAAACCTTAAAAACATTATGCTATGTGAAAGAAACCAGACACAAAAGACCATATATTGTATACTTCCATTTATATGAAATATCCAGAATAGGCATGTGTATAGGGATAGAACGTACAATGGTAGTTGCCTATGTTTGGGGAAATAGGTTGTGGAGGAATGATAGCTGAAAGTTTTAAGTTTCTTTTGGGGGGGTGTGTTTGAAAAAATGCTCTAAAGTTAGTGTGTGATAACTATACAGCTCTGTGGATGTACTAAAAGCCATTGAACTGTACATTTTAAGTGGGTAAATTATATAGTGTGGGAATTTTATTTCAATAAAGCTATTTAAAGAGCCATGACAGCTAAGTGCAGTGTATGATCCTTGACGGATCCAGGATTGGGGGGGAAGCTACAAAATGACCTGATAAAACTTATTTTTTATGTTATAAAAATTATAGAATTATTAAATTTTAAGCTATAGATGACCTTTCCTCAGGCAGTCCTACCTAGCAGCTGCAAATTATTATTAATACTGCACATGCCATGCAATTTGATTTTGCCCTTTATGCAAGTTATTTCTTTAAATGGTAATAAAACATTAGATACTTTTTTTTAAAAGGTTATTGTTGGCACAATTGTCAAAGCTTGAATATGGCTTGTGTATTAGTATCATTGTATCAAAAAAAAAAACCTTCCTGTGCTCCCCATTTCACTCAAAGCTTATCACAATGTGTACAACCTCCTACCTGATCTTGCCCCCTCAGGTCTCCTTTACCACCCCCGCCTGGTCTCCTATTCTCTCCGTGGCTTACTTCCCCAAGTCAACCTGACCTACTCACAAGTCCTGAAACAACCTGGGTGCAGTCTACCCCAGGGCCTCTGCACCAGCCCTTTCCTCCTTGGAAAGCCCTTCCCACTGCAGGCCACTCCCTCATCCACCTCAGGTCTTCACCCAGGTGTTCCCCTCTCAATTAAACCCACCCTGGCCACTCTGTAAAATTTTGCCCGACCCTCCTAAACACACGCATCCTACAATCCTCTTTCCCTGCATGGATGTTTTACTTATCACTACCTAACTACTTACTTAACCAAAAGAGCAGGATTTTTTTTTTAATCTGTTCTGTTCATTGCTATTGTCTCTGAGCCTAAGACCAGTATCTGTCACCGAATAGGAGTTTATTAAACACCTGTTGAACAAATGAATGAATGAATGAATGAATGAACCAAAGAGTGGAGCACTGTGCTAATTACAGGGCATATAATGGCAAACTATGCAGATAAAAATGCCTGCCCTTATCAAAGAAGACAAATAATTAATAAAACACACAAATATGCTAGGTCGGGGGCGGTACATGGGATGGAAGAAGCAAGGTAGGGAGGGATTGGGAATGGGCGAGGTTGCTATTTCTATAGGGATAGAGCAAACTCCCTAACCAGAGGTCATGTAGGAAAAGACGGGGCATGCCACTGACCTAGGAGGCGGGTCTCCAGACTCCCAAACAGAGTGAAGAGCAAGTAAAGGGCCCCTGAACCAGAATCGGCTTCACCCATTCGCATAAGAGCCAGGGGGCCAGTGCACTGACCAAAGGAGAAGCTAGACATCGGAGGGAAGACAGTGTGTGGGCCTAGCTATACCTGGGCTGGTGGCTGGAGGTGGGAACATAGGGAAGTTCTCTTCTACTGCTTCTCTTACCTTAGTAAAATAGCCACAGACCCTGCTTTCTGAGAATGGACAGGGTGGGAGAGACTCTGGAGTTTGGAAGACAGAGAAGCAGATGTGAGTTACCTTCTGGGAGAGTTTGAGAGCAAATGAACTATGGAAATCTGGTAGGATTGCCAGGCAGTGCTATTAAGTGCCCATTTGAGGTTAGTGGTCATGAATTTAAAGCAAGACCGGTCAGCATGGCTGTGGATTTTTCTCCAGCCTCATCAGCTGCCTTACGGGGCAGTGCTAGGGTTTTGCAAGTGGGGATAATGGGGGGAAAAAGGGTTAGAGAGAAGAAGGTGTGGGAAGGAGGGGGGCGGGGACATATAGGAGTAGAAGACAATGGAAAGGTAATAGGATCAATGGATTGGAGGTCCCAGTGGAGTCCAAGAATTGCTGAAGTTGGGAACACTCTCAAGTGCTGGGGAACAGTCTGAGAATGGGATGCTTGAAATGATGGAGCTGGAGCAGCTTGGGGTAATGCCAAGGCCTGGCGGTGTAAGCAGAGAAAGTGAGTGGCTGAGGAGGACAAGCTCCTCAGAGAAAAGGAGGTATCAAGGAACTGAAGGCAAACTAATTATGCTATTGAACTAGCTTCCTTAAAACCAAAAACAACTACTAATTAGTTGACAATAAGGGTGAGGCCTTAAAATTGGCTGCAAATATTAAATATACAAAATATGAACCCAAAAATTTATTTTAAGAGATACGGGTCTACTCAATAGAAAAAATATAATGTAGGTTTTGTGTCCCAGCACCTTAAGTGAATTTAAATGAATCTATTTCCCTGGAATGAGCCCACAAGGGATGCCTGGTGTGGCATCCTGTACATTAAAAAGGAATGTTCCAGTGATAAGTATAGTTGGGGGTGGGGGGAGTGCAAATATTGAATTAAAAAACTGTTATAATGTTTATTTATTTTTGAAAGAGAGACAGACAGACAGAGCATGGAGCAGTGAAGGGGCAGAGAGAGAGAGGGAAACACAGAATCCGAAGCAGGCTCCAGGCTCTGAACTGTCAGCACAGAGCTCAATGTAGGGCTTGAACCCAGGAACCCTGAGATCATGACTTGAGCCAAAGTCGGACGCTTAACTGACTAAGCCACCCAGGTGCCCCACAAGTTATGAATTTTTGATGTTGAAATCCCTCTATTCTCTCATTGCACCTTTTCCTCCAGAGAGTTTTTGGCTGCTTGTAAGTTGGAATGTGTTTAGGCATGCTGTTGAATACCCGTGGGAAGACCCTACTTGCCTTCTAAGTAATATGAGGGTGAGAACTGTGTTTAGTTGTTTCCCCACTGCATGCCCAAAGTTTGCACAGACCTATCACAGTAGACACTCAAATATTTGCTGAAGGAATAAATATCTAATTGAACTGCTGTGAAAATTCCAATGGGTGTTTTTCTTAAAGTAGAGCATACATTTTGCAGCAATGGTTCTTTCTCATGATTGCCTTCACTCTCAAGTCTGAATTTCTAATTTATTTATTTAAATACATATTTATTTTATTTATTTAAATTTCTAATTTCTAATTATAAATTCCAGGAATTTGCAAAAAGCTATTAGCCCCTTTTCTAAGAGTTTCAGAAAAGTATATACACTACAAGTTCTATGTGAACATTTTATAGTAATTATCGTGACAGTAGAATTTTATATGAATTCTCAGTTTTTGAAGTTTGTGGGGTGTTCTATAAGCTTTGCTTAGCAGAATTGTTCTCTGGGACCCCATGTCCAGGCGGAGTAGTGCAGTATTTATAGACTCTAGACACAAGCCTTTAAAGACTGTTTCTTCCTCCATTTCCCTGCCAACACAGAACTTCAATGTTGTTATTGCCCAAAACCTCACGGTGAATATCAATACTATTAAACTCCTAAAATGTAATATATCCACAGCATTTTCTGTTTATCTGACCTCTACTAACTCAGCTATTATTAACCAAGACTGATCCTAATGTTATGAGTTTACGGTCTATTGTTCAAGCTATTGTTTCTAAATTCACCTAACAAATGTTCAGCCCCAAGTTTGTGCCTGATACTAAACTGCTGAATTGTCACATCTACTCCTTGCCAGTTAAATCATATGGGGAGAAGTTTCTATGGGTTCATTCCTTTCCTAAGATGTCCACATCTTTCTTCCAACTCTCTCACAGCCTTCCTTTTCCATGCCCCCAGGTACTCTGATCTCATGCCTAGACCTCTGTGGTCATCTTCAACTCTCCTCCACACTTTGAGCAACACTCATATCATTCTAATTGCTGAATAATCTCCCAAAGGGAGTTGTTTGTCCATGTCATTCCCCCTACCACAAAGTTCAATGGGTCAGCAGTGCCTCCCAACAGACTTCTAACTCTGAGGCCTGGTACCCAAGGTCCCTTAAAGTATGATCCTGACCCGTGTTTCCCGCCTGGTCTCCTTCATTCTCCCACACAAGATGCATCATTTTGCCGCCTGAGAACCTCCCTATGAAATAAATACCATTCTTCTCATCTGCTGCTAATATCAGTGCCTACCGAATAGGGTTAGTGGGGCATAACTACTACTACCACGACATCTGCTTACTTCTCCTTAGTAAATATTGTCACATGGCCTCCTCTCTTTCAAAGATGGCTGGGAAGTGTCTATTTTTTTTTGTTGTTCTTAATCCTAGATAATTGCCCCACAGATAGTATTTCTGCTGGTGATGGAGAAGGAGAGGATGAATGCAGTGATGTGCTCTGAAAGGCTCCGACTGGCTTGTGAAAGCTGATGGTTAAATTTTCAGGATTTCTACAAGCTGGTTGTTAAACACCTTGGTAGCCTAAAAATGGTCACAGAGGGAGTCTTTGCACCACAAAAAATTGGCAAACACCGTAAATTAAGGCCTTAAAAAAAAAAACCAGTTGTTAAACATTTACCAGCAGACCACTAAATGTAGGATAAATGACTAGGAGTTGCGGAAAGTTTTTTATTTTGCCTTATTATATTTGTCATTTATTTCCAACTAGAATAGCTGAGACCCATGAATACTTAGGCAGGCAATCTTCTGAAGTTCTTGGTATGTTAATAATCCTTCTCTCTTTATTCCACAAAAATATTAGGCATATGCATTTATATTGTGTTTTGGTATTTCCTCAGAGAATGTACAAGTTGTTCTTTGATAGTAAGTCAGGCATGTCATGAAAATCTTGTAAATGTCTATTCAGGAACTTAATAAGTTTTGTGTACAAAATCATCTGTTCTAGTAATATGTGCAGAAATATGTGTAGAAACAGCCTCTGTGTTCGTATTTGAGGCAATCGCTCTGCCTAAGACAGAGCAGCTTTTCCAAACTAAGGTATAACTTCACTGAGGTATGAATAATCCTTTAAAATAATTTCTTCTTTCAAAATTTCTTCCAGGGAAAATAGTAAAGCGGAACATTTTTTCCCGATGGTATGAGAAAGAATCTATAGTTTTTCACTATTAAGGAGGCGACTCCCTAGGTAGGTCTTTTTTGCTTTTTTTTTTTTTTTTTTACACAAACAAGAACTTAAAAACACAGCACTGATAGGGGCAAAGAATGCCTTCCTTTTGGTTTGGAGGGAGGTGATAAGAAGAATGATTTCAGGAGCTGAACAAAAATATGAGAAGAAAATCTCATGGGCTTGTGAACATGACCCTACCCAAGGGGTCTTACCTGCAAAATAGAATTTAGGTTATTTAGAAATGAATACCAGAAACAAAGTCACATATGATTTGGAGTTGCAAAATGTATCTTAGATTTTTCTTTTGCTATTATTGTGATAAATGGACAAGAAAAAGCCTTTGAAATTTTGCATTAAACTTTCCTTTAAGTTTTTATTTCTTTGGATACTGCCTTTTAGGACAGGAATTTTCAGCACTGTTTTGTCACCTCTAAAGTTCATTACATAACTGTAGATAGTAAATTTTTTTTGTTTAAAAGATTTTTCTTTTAAAAATCTTGCTTTGTAGGATTTACCTTAGTTAATGTTATCCAACCATAGCAATTGTGTGAGGAGTCTAATTTGAAAATGAAAACAATGATCAATAAGTGATCGATCTGGAAGGCTTGTGTATCCGACTGAACCAACCACCTTTGAACTCTGTCTGTTCAGGATTTTTTGGAAGATGGTCAATAAATAACACTGCTTCCTATTCTGAGTATTGAGGCAAACCAGAACCAAACCCAGAAGCCAGACAGATGGAACTCAAAATGTGATCTTTATTAATTAGAAAGTATATTGCAGGGCACCTGGGTGGCTCAGTTGGTTAAGCGTCGACTTCGTCTCAGGTCATGATCTCATGGTTTGTGGGTTCGACCCCGCGTCGGGCTCTGTACTCACTGCCACTCAGAGCCTGGAGCCTGTTTCAGATTCTGTAATCTCCCTCCCTCTCTGCCCCTCCCCTGCTCGCTCTCTTTCTCTCTCAGAAATAAGTAAAATATTTTTAAAAAATTTAAAAAAAAAAGTGTATTGTAACGTGCAGCCATAGATCTGTGGCCAAATTGACTTGCTAATATTTTACCTCCAGATCAGAAAGTCTCGTGCATTAGCATAGTAGAACAGCCACAGACTGCAGTTTGTTTGTACACCTGTGAATCAAAAGGGTCATTCCCTCACAGAGAATGCTCTTCTTCTGGTTTCCTTGAGCATTCTCCCACTCTGCATGTGCCCAGTTAGCTCATCTTTCAAAAGAAAACATAACGTGGCCCTTTTCCACCTAAAACCAGGTGACTAGGGTTTTTCTTTTTTTGTTTTTTTGTTTTGTTTTGTTTTCCCTATTAACCCAAGAATGGTCTACTTGGCTGAAATAAAGTTGTCTAAAGTTTGCAGCTTGTTTTTATGGAGTCCAAACTCAAATTTTATCCATTTCAAAGTTTCTGCAGTTATATTGGCCCCCGAAACTGTAAATGTTAAACTGAAATACCTTGTGTAAAACCAAAGGAGAGAAAAGAATAGGTAATAGATGGGAAGACTACTATAGAAGGACCTGGAAAAAGTCAAAGAACAATGTTAATTCAGTCAGGAAATGTTTATTGAGTGCCTGCTGTATGCTGGGTACAGTTTTAGGCACCAGGATCTCAACAGTGAACAAGTAGCTTTTACTTTTGGTTGGCACATATTTTAATTGGAGAGACAGACAATGAACAAAGGAAGACTAGGTAAGTTAAGATATGATCATTTAAGCTGTTAGGACATGAAACAAGGTAATGTGACAGTGATCTTCAGGGAGTGGACAGCGTTATATTTTACATAGGGTGGCCAGAGAAGGCCTACCTGAGGGAAAATTTTTAAGCTGAGATGTGGACAGTGAAAAGGAAGCTGGAAAGGAGTTACAGATCCTTTGTAGGCCCTCATGAGGATTTTGGATTCTACCCAAAGTGCAACAGGAAGTCATTGAATAGTTTTAAGCAGGGAAGAGACACGATTTGGGATACGTTTTCCTGGCTTCTCTATAGAAAAGTCAGAACAACAGAAGAATCAAAAGGGAAATTACAGTGGTCACAAGAGAAAGCAGTAGCGTGGACTAGGGGTGAGTGATATTGATGGACCAACGAGGAGAGAATATTGTGAAAAGGATAAACACTTCTTGTACTATGAGCTTCAAGAGGACAGGATTGGGCCAGGGAAAGTTATCTTTCCATGATGACCTGAGTTCCTGTAAATTTCAGGGTGTATATATAGATATACATACATATACATATATATGTATATAATACTGGTCACACATTTATATTTTCCAGCCACACTCTCAACAACCTCAAGAGTCTTCTCTTCACAAATAAAGAATTCTAGAATTTCTCCACCAGCACACCTTTTCTTTTCCTCTTGTTTTAACTTTTCCTCTTTATTGTCCCTTCCCCCAGACAATAAACATGTTCTAATGTCTACCATCCTATAAACACATCTGCATAAACATTCATAGACATACAAAAGAGAGCCACTAAAATAAAGCCCCTCCTGCTTCCAAATATTTCTCTAGTTGTATGTATTATATATGTCCCTTCTCATTCGACCTTCCTGAGAGAGCGGTTTATACTTCCTGCTGTCTCTATTTTCTTATATCGCATTTACTCTGTGACCCGCTGAGATCTGATTTCAGTTTGCACCATGGCATTGAGGCGATTCTTGCTAAGCTAGGGCCATTGTACATTGCTGGCTATGTTGTGCGTATACTACTGAGCCCTGGTTAAGTTTTCAATGACATTCATATTGCCAAATCCATTAAATACTTGTCTGTCTTCTGTCAGATGGTTCAGATTAAATTGGATTCGACTCACCATTTGTTCATTCGCAAAAACTTTGGCTTTGTGAAAGCCTGGAAACGATGCTAACATCCATTCCTGGAGAACAAGTTGAATCAACATGATGGAGTACTTTGGAACGGTAATAAGGAATTAGGACGGTTTTCTATATGCTGTATGAACATATCTCCAAATATATTGTTAAGTGAAAAAAGTAAGGTGGAGAAAAGTATGTATAGTTTTCATCTATGTAGGTATTTTGAGAAAACAGACGGATAGAGGAACCTGGGTGGCTAGTCTGTAAGTGTCCAACTCTTGATTTGGGCTCAGGTCATGATCTCACGGTTCATGAGTTGAGCTCCGCATCAGGCTCTGCGCTAACAGCATAGAGCCTGCTTGGGATTCTCTCTCCTCTCTCTACCCCTTCCTATTTGCATTTTCTCTCTCTCTCAAAATAAATAAATAAACTTTAAAAAAAGAAAATGGAGGGATATGAATATATCTCTCTCTATATTTGCTCATATCAAAAAAAAGGATAAACCAAAACTTTAGAAAAAAAAGTTACATATAGGGGAAAGAGAGAATAAAGTAGAGAAAACAGGGATGGCAACTAGATTTCTCTGAATATACTGTGTTTGTGGATTTGACTTTGGAACCATGAAAATGTTTTACCTAATTATAAAACAAAGGCAATTTTTAAAAAGAAACGAAAAACAAAAACGAAAATGTACAAACGAACTGAACTGTAAATCAAGCCTGTGACATAAAGAGAGGAAATATTTCAAGTGACAAAAAATACTGTAATCTGACAGTAAATACCTAGTGGGATATAATCTAAGGACAAAAAGAACTAAAAAAAAAAAATCAAACTATTTTCAGAAGTCATATTGTTAGTAAGAGTATTTGGCATTTTTATTCCGAAATGGTAATAAAAATATATAATAAAAATAAGTATTTTAACATTGTTGCAAACCAGGACTTTCAGCATAGGGTTAATAGGCCCTGTACTGTAAGATTGTGAGAACTGTGTACAGTGCTGGCTGGCACTTGTAAGAGCTCCTATTTAAAAAAAATTTTTTTAGGTTTATTTACTTATTTTGAGAGAGAGAGAGAGAAAAGCAGAGAGAGGGAGAGAGAGAGAATCCCAAGCAGTCTCCACACAGTCAGCACAGAACTTGATGGGGGGGCTTGAACACATGAACTGTAAGATCATGACCTGAGCCAAGTCAGACGCTCAAACGACAGCCACCCAGGTGCCCCTGTACTACCTATTTGTATGAATTAACTTTGTGTGTGCGTCTCCTCAGTAGATTATGAGCTGCTTAGGGCAAGTGCCTGGGGGCTATTCAGCTATGTGTTCAAAACACCTAGCATAGGATCTGCCACATAAGTGCTCATATATATTTGTAAATGAAGAGTTTCCTTGGTGTTAATTTCAATTTGGACAGAAGACTCAATAAATGGGCTCTAAGCCTCTGCTGCTAAGTGATCAGTATAGTGTTTATGGTGAAACATTTATTAATAGAGCGCTACACTGAATCAAAACTGGAAAGTATGACAAATACATCGTATAATTCAGTTGACGTTATTCTCAATAGGTTTTTTAAATGTCAGTAATGCTAAATGTGTAAAACAGTCTCACCACCAGTTTATTCTTTTGGCAAAATTGTTTTCACACATTTAAATCATCCTTTCCCTAACAAGGAAATGTGTTATAAATTATAAAATGTTATTGCCTACTAAGTTATATCTCTACTTTCACAGTAGTGAGAATCCAGGCCTGCATGAGCCCTAAATGTGTTTGTTTTCCCTGCTCAAGATTTCTGAAGGCTGTTGTTCTTCTAGGCTTTCAGACTCCTAGGCTTTGACATTCCCAATTTTGCAGAAAGCCTTTCCATTTTGTCTGAATGAGGTATAAACTTTTCAGGCCAGAGAGATCCTGTGCCTTTACAAGATTCTACCTTTCAAAACCTCTTCCCACACTAAATCAACAGTAGTTGATTTACTGCATGATGATTTAGATCATTCTCAATAGTAACATAAAGAAAAAAAATATTGTACAAAGTTCCAGAAAAATGGCAGCAATAGAGTTTTCTGACAGTGTAACCAAATTTTTTTTTTTATCAAAGAGAAAATATTCTTCTTTCCCAGAAGTAGAAGCTATCCTGACCCTTTCAGTTACTCTTTGAAGAAATCAACTACTAGTAGTAACTGCTTAGCCAGAAGAATCCTTGGATAAGGTATGTCTTCTCATCTTCTCATTTCTTCTCACTCATTTTGGGCATTGCAGTCTGCCTTAAGACCTCAAGTCTTCCTGACAGTTTGGTTCCTAAAATTACAGAGAAAGAAACTTCTTTCTAACATCCTCTATTACTTCCCGGACACACATTATTCAATGCCACCTAACCCACAGAGGGAGGGAAATACACAACTTGGAATAGATCTTAAGGTGTTGTCTCCTTTGTCATCTCTAATGTGCTAGAATATCTGGCATCAGGCCCAGAAAATCAAGACTTACTTCCCTTTCCCTAAAGCAATTTCCTCTAGGTAGGGATACTGTTCAGTAAGGAAATGGTCCTTGGCTCAATTAGGCTTAAAGAAACCTGGGCTGAAGCCCTCCATCACACAGGGTTTCTCCCCAATGTATTTGTATTAATGTGTTCCTTCCTCTCTCTCCAATCCTTTCACAGAAAATGTCTCCCTTCCTAGGAGTGGTTTTTTTTTTAATGTTTTATTTATTTCTAGGAGAGAGAGAGAGACAGCGTGAGCAGGAGAGGGTCAGAGAGAGAGGGAGATACAGACTCTGAAATAGGCTCCAGGCTCTGAGCTGGCAGTCAGTACAGAGCCCGATGCGGGGCTCGAACCCACCAACCGCGAGATCATGACCTAAGCGAAAGTCGGACGCTTAACCAACTAAGCCACCCAGACACCCTCCCTAGGAGTGTTTTCAATAGACAAAAATTAACCCTCATGAATCTTCAACCCTACGTTGTAATGTTTGGATGTTTTCATGTCTGTTAGCTTATTAGATACGTTTGTTTGTCCCGTGAATATTTCCTGAGCATCCACCAGGCCCTCTTGCAGGTTGATAAGCAATACAGAACTCTTGGTTTCATGGAACGGTCGTCATAGTGGATCCTGCAAATGTCCTGTGAGGTGCCTTCCAACAGGCAGCATGCTAGTTGTAAGAAGAGGCACAAAGAACCAGGCTAGTACATGCAGATTTCCTGTTCTCAAAGCTCTCACTGCTCCCCTGTAGGTCCATTTTTCTCATAGATAGACTGCTTGTTTTGCTTCTTATATTCCCAGAAACACTGGGCTTAACTGCAGGTGTTGTAGGAATACATTGAAGAAATTTAAGAAAGACCATAAGGGAAATGATTCATTTTGCAGAAATTCATGTCAAGTAGTGTATCTGGAATGATCATTTTTACTAGCTTGGAGTACAAACATAACGGCCTCACTTTTATTTACTCAATTTATTGCTTGGGCACCCACCTGCCCTTCATGACGGGAAGTCCACTTATTTCCCAAAGCCCCCTCCAACCACCTTACTTGGGCAGGAACATGAGGCCCTAACTCAGTTCAAAGGAGATGGGTTCTGCAGCAAAAAGCCAGGAAGAAGGAGAAAACCAGGAAGTGTGACCAATGGCTTGGGTCACAGGTGGGTCCTGCACATTCTGATGTCAGGAAATTCATTTGCAGTTGCTACAATCTGCCTATTGATTCAGCTCTTTTCTTCCCATCACCCAGCAGTGTCCCCCCTGAGCTCTGAGGCCACATCTCTTTTAGATCACACTCACGTGCTCAGCCATTTCCCCCTAATGCTCAGCACAGTGCCAGGTGGGCCATGGCTGGGGAACCCTGCGTCAGCCTCCCGTCATACTGGAAAGGTCTTCCTCAGGAAGCCTTGTTCGGTCTGCTTGTGGCATCTTTCACTGCTGTGGGACCACATCAGCATCTCCCAACAAGGGATCTCCCTGTTGCACATAAAAAGGAAAGACAGATGTTGTTAAACAACAAAAACACACGCATTTAGCACAAACATTTTACACACAAACTTTCACAAACAAGGATTGCTTGTTTGCCTTATATTTTCATAACTTGGAGGGTCTTTGAAATCATTCACTATGATGAAGCTGTATCCTCTAAGGGACAGTTCTTAGCCATACAGCAGAAGGGGCACCTCATTACGACACTAACTTTTCATTGAAAATATCTGTCTCTAGGACTATGGCTATTGAAAGGGTCCCAGGGCCCCTGATTGCATATTGAGAACCACCGCTAAGCTCTTCTCTCTCACTGCTCTTCAACCAAATCTCATATTCCCATTAAACTAGACTATTCTTTATCTCCCAAACATGGGTTGGGACTTAGGTCTTAGAAGTTACTTTGCATTATGTCCTATGTCTTTCCTTTCCTTGTGCCCAGTACTAAACTTTGAACACCATAGAATACAACACCCAACATCTGTTCTTCTTTTTTGTGACAATATTTGAAATTCTTAAAATTTTTAATTATAAAAAAGTTTATGCACAATAAGAAATCCTGAAGTATACACACGTAGAGTAACGAGTGAGAGAGACCTGCTTTTTGCTTTCCCGTTCCACAGGGACAGATTGTTTAAAATTGAGACCTTGGCACAGATTGTTAAAAATTGTGACTATTTTTAATTATTAAAGAAACACAGGCTCATGATTTTAAAAATAGAAAACTTTCCAATTATACAGCAGAGTAAATACAAAAATAAAGTCTCTTTAAGTCCTACTTTTTGGAAGAAACTGCTCTTGAAAGTTTAATATTCGAATACCTCCAGAAGGTTTCTAAACCTATAATTTCTTGTGTTTTGTTTTTGTTTTTGAGGGAATAGAGACCTGGCACACCATGTGACCCTGTGACCCTGACCTCCCCCCAGTCAGGTGTTGCTAGGCTTCCATCTTTGACACTGTTACCCATTCTTCTTTTCCTACCCTAGCCACTCTCGTTTTCTAGACACTAGCTAATCCTGTTCCTCTTTCTAACTCTAGCAGTACATTTATCCGGGATGTCTGTCCTTTCTCCAGATACCTTCACCCTCAGAGAGTTTATCCATCCCTAGTTGTTCCTATCTTCAGTGATTCACCTAACCTTCAAACTCTAGAACTACTTTGGTCTGGACCACATGTTTAGAACATGGCCTATGCTGACCTGTATTGCTATGTATTTTTTTTTTAATATTTTGTTTGTCAGTTAGCATTTAAGGAAAGGATAACGTCTCATTCATCTCCTTATCCTTGACACATTTGCAGGCATTGTGTTTTCAATAAACATTTATTAGTAGTGAATTTGTATATTCATGTTATATTACCATTAGCATGCATAATTGGGAGTACACTGTAAATATTAATTGAATCCTCAGAGGCCCAAGGTTACTATTCATATTTATATTTTATGATATAATAGATAGAAATGTAACTTGATAAGCAATAATAACAACTAATATTTATTGAGTGCCAACTATGGCTCCCTGCTAAACACTTTACGTGCGGCATCGTAATTAATCCTCGTAAAACTCTATGTAGCAAATATTATACTAATCCCCATTTAAGGTTAAGCAATTTGCCTAAGACTATACAACACGAAAGAGATGAAGCCAGGACTCACAGCTAAGCATTCAGGCTCCAGAGCGCATGTCCCCAGCCACCTCACTATAAAGTGCTTTTTGTCCCAGCGATGGCTTTGCGTGAGGAGTCTACACTTGATGCCTCTTCTTCATTACCATTTAGCCTTTCCTTCTAAAATCAGGTGTCCCCAGTAGCCCACTGACACTGTTCCTGAAACTTTCTTTTTTTAAAAAAATTTTTAAGCTTCTTTAAAAATTTTTTTAATGTTTTTTTAATTTGTTTTTGAGAGAGAGAGAGAGAGAGAGTGAGACAGCGTGAACAAGGGAGGGTCAGAGAGAGAGGGAGACGCAGAATCTGAAACAGCCTCCAGGCTCTGAGCTGGCTGTCAGCACAGAGCCCGATGCGGGGCTCGAACCCACGAACCGCGAGATCATGACCCAAGGTAAAGTCGGACACTTAACCGACTGAGCCACCCAGGTGCACCCTGAAAGTTTCAAATTACTTTTTTCTTATTAGTTCCAGTGGCCTTATACTATTTTACCTCAGGGTTAACACGTCAGAGCACAAAGTCAAACCACCTTAAAATACTCCTTCAGCCTCGCTTCCCTATTTCCCTTTAATGGTATGACCACTCTCTAGTCAGCTTGGCATTTTCTTCTCCCCTGCCCCTTGAGTCCCCTTAAATGCTTCTCCCACAAATTCTACTGCTGTATCTTTTTTTTTTTTTTTTTTGGGTTTTTTTTATTTTNAATCTCAAGTAGGCTCTGTGTGGTCAGCACCTCACAAACCCACAAGTCACAAACCATGAGATCATGACCTGAGCCGAAACCAGGAGTCAATTGCTTAACTGACTGAGCCACCCAGCCACCCCTCTAGTGCTGTATCTTTTAACTTGCTTCTCCTTTCTGGTCCTACCATCTCACTGCTTCTCAATTGCACTAGCACAGCCTTCTGATTGTTTTATCTTCACTCCCCGCCCCACCTCCCGTGTCTATCTTGCCACCAGTTGCCAGGTTGAGTCTTTCCAAAAGCCTGACTCTAATCTTGCACTTTCTTGCTCAAAACGTCTTCATGACAAGCTACTACATGTGAATGAAAGACAAATTCTTCAACATAGTTTCAGAAATCCTGCATCACAGGGGTGCCTGGGTGGCTCAGTTTGTTGAACATCAGACTCTTGATTTCGGCTCAGGTCATGATCTCGTGGTCTGTGAGATCGAGCCCTGTGTTGGGCTCTGTGCTGACAATGCAAAGCCTGCTTGGGATTCTCTCTCTCTCTCAGAGTAAATGAATATGTAAAAAGAAAAAAAGAAAGAAATCCTCCATAACAATGATTCTCAATCATTTTTGTTTTAGGATTCCTTTTCATTTGTAAAAATTATCAAGGACCCCAAAGAACTTTCATTAATATGGGCTATATCACTATTTACTATATTAGAAATTAAAAGTGAAGAAAGTTTTAAAATATTTATGTATTTTAAATGACAATAATAAGCTCATCACAGGTTAACACAGATACCACATTTTATGAAAAACAACTATTTTCTAAAACAAAAAAAGAGCGACATTGTTTCACATTTTAGCAAATCTCTCAATACAGACAGCTGTATTCTCTCTGCTCTTGCAGGCAATCGATTGTGATATCATAGGTCATGGAGCCTCTGGAAAATTCCATTGTATACCTAGGAGAGTGAAAAGGCAAATAACATCTCAGTATGGATGTGGAAATAGCTTTGACCTCATAGACCCTTTGGAAGGGTCGTAGGTCTTCAGATTGTGCATTGAGAACTACTGCCCTGTGCACTTCTATCATCGCTCCTCAACCAAACCGCATTTCCCATTAAACCAGACTATTCTTTATCCCCTAAGCACAGCCGCATTTCCAGGGCTATTCTCTGAAGTAAGTATTTTGGTTAAACAATTTGTTTACTTATTGAGAGTATTAAATGGTTCCAGGGTACAGAGATTCAGAGAGGAAAAAACCACGGGATTTTTCACCCGATTTACTGGAAAGCACTCTACACTGTGAACCAAGGAACTTAAATGCTAGTGACAATTCTGTAACATAGTTGATATCACCTTGGACAAGTCGTTTAACTTGGTTACTTTCTTCATTCTCAGTTCTAACATTTATAAACACAGGAAATGGATAAAGGTGAATGTGGTTCCAGTTCTAAAATCATCAGTCATTTGGAATTAAATCACTGAAGTCTATTCTGAGAAGATAGGAAACTTCCAATATTTTGTATACTTTTCTCTCTTCCTCTTTCAACTACAAACTGATGTCTTTTTATGAGAGTATGAAAAATCAGTTTCCCTGAGTTTGAGGTTTCTATTGACTGGAAGGGTTTCAAGAAAGAACTGCTTGAAAACTTTGTTGAATTTCTTTTGTTTTTAATTGAGATATAATTGACATACAACATTATGTTAGTTTCAGGTGTATCATATAATGATTCAATACTTTTGTATATTGTGAAATGATCACCACAGTAAGTCTGGGTAACATCCACTATCACAGATAGTTACAATTTTTCTTTCTTGTGATGAGAACTTTTTAAATTTTGGGGGGGGAGGGACAGAAAGTGTGTGTGTGTGTGTGTGTGTGTGTACACAGTATTTTTGTTATCCATTCACCCATCATTGGATACTTAGTGAGTGTCTTGAATTGCTGATAGTTTTTTTTAGCATGTTTTCTTTTTTTTCTATTATGTATGTATGTATTTTAAATTCAAGTTAGTTAACATACAATGTTGTCATGGCTTCAGGAGTAGAACCCAGTGATTTATCTCTTGCATATGACATCCAGTGCTCATGAGAACAAGTGCCCTCCTTAATGCTCATCACCCATTTAGCCCATCCCCCCCCACCCACTTTCCCTCCAGCAACTCTCTGTTCTCTATATTTAAGAGTCTCTTATGGTTTGCCTCCCTCTGTGTTTTTATCTTATTTTTCCTTTCCTTCTCCTATGTTCAACTGTTGTGTTTCTCAAATTCCACCTATGAGTAAAATCATATGATATCTTTCTTTCTGAGTTATTTCACATAGCATAGTACACTCTAGTCCCATTCACATTGTTGCAAATGGCAAGATTTCATTCTTTTTCATTGCCAACTAGTATTCTTTTATAGATATATGAAAAGATGCTCAACATCACTCATCATCAAGGAAATACAAATCAAAACCATGATGAGATACCACCTCACACCTGTCAGAATGGCTAAAATTAACAACACAGGAAACAACAGATGTTGGCGAGCATGTGGAGAAAGGGGAACCCTCTTGCACTGTTGGTGTGAATGCAAACTGGTGCAGATACTCTGGAAAACAATATGAAAGTTCTTTAAAAAAATTAAAAACAGAACTATCATATGATCTAGCAATTGCACTCCGAGATATTAACCCAAAGGATACAAAAATGTTGATTCAAAGGGGCACAAGGACTCCAATGTTTATAGCAGTCCTATCAACAACAGCCAAATTATGGAAAGAACCCAAATGTCCAGCTTCTAATGAATGGAGAAAGAAGATGTGGTATATATATACAATGGAATTGCTGGTAGTTTTAAGTAGAATTGGAATAAATTTCTAATATATTTCATAAAATATGGAACAATTTCAGCCATTATTTCCTCAATTCCTTTTATGTTCCCTTTTCTCTCCTTTCCTATGGGGATTCCAATTACACATTGTCACACACCCATGATGATCTGGCCTTTTGTCTCCCTCTTTTTTTTTTCTTCGTTTTCTCTCTTTGTTTCATTTTGGATAGTTTCTGTTGCTATGTCTTCAAATGTCTTCAATTTTACCAGTCTTTTCTTAAAAATGTCTACTCTAGGGGCACCTGGGTGGCTCAGTCGGTTAAGCATTCGACTTCAACCCAGGTCATGATCTCACAGTTCGTGGGTTGGAGCCCCCGCGTCAGGCTCTGTGCTGACAGCTAGCTCAGAGCCTGGAGCCTGTTTCGGATTCTGTGTCTCCCTCTCTCTCTGACCCTTCCCTGATCATGCTGTCTCACTCTCTCTCAAAAATAAATAAAACATTAAGAAAAATTTTTTTAAATGTCTACTCTATTAAACCCATCCTGTATATCTTTTATCTCAGATGCTGTATTTTTCATCTCTAGCAGTTTTATTTGGTCTTTTAAAAATCTCTTTCATGTCTCTTTACATGCTCATGTCTTCCTCCACCTTCTAGAACATATGAAGTATATTTATGATAGCTATTTTAACATCCTTATTCACTAGTTCCATAATCATTTCATTAGGTCTGTTTTTGTTTATTGATTTTCCTCCTCATCAGAGATCGATCGTATTTTCCTCCTTCTTTGACATATTGTGTTTTTTCTTTGAATGCCTGGAAATTTCGATTGGATGCCGGGCATTGTGAATTTCATGTTGTGCATGCTGGATGTCTTTATTCCTTTAAGTAATCTTGCACTTTGTTCTCGGATGCAGTCAAGCTACTTGGAATCAGTTTGGTCTTTTCAAAGCTTGCTTTTAAGCTTGTTTAGGTGGGACAAGGGCAGCCTTTAGTCTAAGGCTAATTTGGCCCCATTTCTGAAGAAATACCCTTCAGAGAACTCTGTTGCTCTGTGTAGTGTGAGGTTTTTCCACTCTGGCTACATCAGACTTGTATGATCCCTGGGGATTTTTCCAACTGCTCTTTTGTGGTGATTCTTTCCCAGGCTCTCAGCACGTCCATGAGCAAATCAATAATCACCTAAAGATTCAAGGGGAAACCTCTGCAAATTTCTAGAACTCTCTTTTTGTAGGTCTTTCTTCTCTTTGCAGTAATCTTTCTGGTATTTATTTCCATTCCCTCAGGGACTGCTATCCTATGCTGCCTGATGTCCAATGTCTGAGAACTGCTGCTCCGTATCTTATGTTCACTTTCAGTGAGTTTTAAAGTTTTGTCCTTTGCACTTAAGTCCTTGATCATCTGGAATTGTGTCCCCTTCAAACTCATATATTAAAGCCCTAGCCCCCCAATGTGACCGTATTTGGAGATAGACTTCAAGGGGGTAATTAAAGTTAAATGAAGTTATAAGATGAGACCGTAATCCAATAGGATTAATGTCCTCATAAGGAGAAGAAGGAACACCAGGAAAGCATGCACACATGGAGGAATGGCTATGTGAAAATCCAGGGAGGAGGCGTCCTCTGCAAGCCAAGGAGGGTGGTCTCATCAGAAACCCACTCTGCCAACACCTTGATTTTGAACTTCCAAAACTGTCAGGAAGATAAATCTCTGTTGCTTAAGCCACCTAGTTTGGAGAATTTTTTATGGAAGGCTGAGAAGACAAATTCAGTAGAAGATAACCAGTTATGCTAACATGTTTACCGACGGTCTTATCTTTTCCCCACCGTTACTGCTCTATTATCTCTGCCAGACAACACATGTCAACTTCCTGAGCTCTCTATCCTATTCTACTCACCAACTTATCTCTTCTTGTACCAAGACAATAGTGTCTTAGTTATTAGAGTTTTAAGTTCTCTTAATAGCTGATGACCAAATATACTCACCTTACTCCTCTTCATCAGGACTGTTGGTGATATCCAGCACATAGGCATTTTAGAATTGTTTCGTCAAGTTCCACCAAAAGCATTACAGGGATTCTAATCGTGCTGCATTTAAACGGTTTATCAGCTTGGAGACTATTAATATATTTAGAGAATCAAGTTTTCCTATTCATGAATGTGGGATCTTTCTTATTTATTTAGTACTTTCGTGTTTTTCAATAGCATTTTATACTTTATCCATAAGGGTCTTGCATTTTTTTGGTGAGATTTGTTCTTAAGTATGTATTTCTTATTATTGCCGTTGCAAGTGAAAATTGTAGAGTCTATTTGCTCTTTGTGTCTGATACATATCAAAGCAACTGATTTTGTACGTTGATCTCTTGGCCAAACACCGTAACAAATTGCAATAATTTGTCTATAGTGTCATTTGAGTTTTTTTAATGTATGTATACCATCTGTGGAAAATGGCTGTTCCCCCACCCCCACTTCCTTTCCATTCCTTGTATCTCTTATTTCTTTTTACAGACCTATTGCACTGCTTTAGGGTATCTCGCACAATGTTCAACGACAGAGGATCTTTTTGTGTTTTTCCTGATTTGAAAGGAAATATTTTCTTTTTAAAAACATTTTTAATGTTTATTTTTTAAAGAGAGAGAGAGAAAGAGAGAGAGAGAGAATGACTGAGGGAGGGACAGACAGAGAGGGAGACATAGAATCTGAAGCTGTTTCCAGGCTCTGAGCTGTCAGCAGAGAGCCTGACACGGAGTTCGAACTCATGAACCACATGATTATGACCTGAGCCAAAGTCAGACCCTTACCCGACTCAGGCTCTTCATTAAGTATTTTCAGAGAACCGACTTTGATTTTATTGCTTTTTTCTTTTGTAATCGTTTTTCTAATTTGTTAAGTTCCACTCTTATCTTTATTATTTCTTTCCCCTTAACTTATTAGTGGGACATTTAACACATTAATTTTCAATGTCTGTTCTTTTATATAACATTCCTTTAGAGTGCCATTTACACCTCATTCCACAAGTTTTGAAATGTTCAGGTTTCATTCATTTCTAAGTGTTTTTAAAAGTGATTTTTTGAACCATGACTTAGTAGTCTATTTTTAATTTCTGAATATATGTGATTTTATTGATTTTCACTTTTGATCCTATCTCCAATTTCTAGGATTATTGTCTAATTCGGGAAAACCTCAATCCAGTTTCTTTTATGTATGGGTTATAAGGTTTCAGGGCATTTCAATTAAATTCTAGCTCATTAGTCAGTTAGTTAGTCAGTTAGTTAGTTAACATACAGTGCAATACTGGTTTCAGGAGTAGCATCCAGTGATTCATCACTAACATACAACACCCAGTACGCATCATAACAAGTCCCCTCCTTATGACCCATCACCCATCTAGCCCATCCCCTACCCACCTCCCTCCATCAACCCTCATTGTGTTCTCTATTGTTAAGAGTCTTTTATTGTGGCACCTGGGTAGCTCAGTAGGTTAAGTGTCTGTCTTTTGATCTCAGCTCAGGTCTTGACCTTAGAGTCATGTGTTCAAGCCCTGCATTGGGCTCTGCATTGGGCATGAGACCTACATTAAAAAAATAAGAAAAGAGTCTCTTATGGTTTGTTTCCCTCTCTCTCTTTTTCTCCCCTTCCCATATATTCATCTGTTTTGTTTCCTAAATTCCACATATGAGTGAAAACACATGGTATTTGTCTTTCTCTTACCGACTTATTTTGCTTAGCATAATACTCTCTAGCCTTATCCATGATGTTGCAAATGGCAAGATTTCATTTTTGATGGCAGAGTAATATTCCATTGTGTGTATCTTATATCTTCTTTATCCATTCATCAGTCATTAAGGATCTTTCCATAGTTTGGCTATTGTTGATAATGCCTATAAACACCAAGATGCATGAATGCCTTTGAATTTATATTTTTGTATGCTTTGGATAAGTACTTAGCAATGCAATTTGT
This sequence comes from Crocuta crocuta, assembly GCF_008692635.1. Classification (NCBI taxonomy): domain Eukaryota; kingdom Metazoa; phylum Chordata; class Mammalia; order Carnivora; family Hyaenidae; genus Crocuta; species Crocuta crocuta. The sequence continues at coordinate 1,003,142 of NW_027528818.1, forward strand.
GGATCATGGGGCAGTTCTATTTTTAACTTTTTGAAGAATCTCCATACTGTTTTCCAGAGTGGCTGCACTAGTTTGCATTCCTCCCAACAGTGCAAGAGTGTTCTCCTTTCTCCACATCTTCGCTAGCACCTGTTGTTTCTTGTATTGTTAATTTTAGCTCTTCTGACAGGTGTGAGTGGTATCTCATTATGGTTTTGATTTGTATTTCCTTGATGATGAGTGATGTTGAGCATCCTTTCCTGTGCCTGTTGGCCACCTGGATGTCTTCTTTGGAAAAATGTCTATTCATGTCTTCTGCCCATTTTTTAACTGGATTATTTGTTTTGTGGGTGTTGAATTTGATAAGTTTTTTTTATAGATTTTGGACACTAACCTTTTATCAGACGTGTCATTTGCAAATTATCTTCTCCCATTCTGTAGGCTGCCTTTTAGTTTTGTTGATTGTTTCCTTTGCTGTGCAGATTTTTATCTCGAGGATATTCCAATAGTTCATTTTTACTTTTGTATCCTTTGCCTCCTGTAAAGTGTCTAGTAAGAAATTGCTATGTCCAAGGTCAAAGCGGTTGCTGCTTGCATTCCCCTCTACCTCATAGTGAGGACTTTCATCCATTTTGTATTTTTGTGTACGGTGTAAGAAAGTGGTCCAGTTGTATTCTTCTGCATGTTGCTGTCCAGTTTTCCCAACATCATTTGTTGGAAAGACTTTTTTCCCTTGGATATTCTTTCCTGCTTTTTCAAAGATTAGTTGGTATAGTTGTGGGTCCGTTTCTGATTCATTGATCTATGTGTCTGTTTTTGTGCCAGTACCATACTGTCTTGATTACTACGGCTTTTTAATATAGCTTGAAGTCTGGAATTGTGATGTCTCCAGCCTTTGCTTTTCTTTTTCAGGATTGCTTTGGCTACTTGGGGTCTTTCGTGGTTCCATACAAATTTTAGGATTCTTTTTTCTAGCTCTGTGAAAAATGCTGGTGTATTTTGATAGGAATTACATTAAATGTGTATATTCCTTTGGGTAGTCTAAACATTTTAACAATGTTCTTCCAATCCATAAGCATGGAATGTTTTTCCATGTCTTTGTGTCCTCTTCAATTTCTTTCATAAGTGTTCTATAGTTCTCAGAGCACAGGACTTCTACCTCTTTAATTAGGTTTATTCCTAGGTATCTTATGTTTTTTGGTGCAATTATAAATGGGATCAATTTCTTGATTTCTTTTTCTGCTGCTTCATTATTGGTGTATAGAAATGTGACAGATTTCTGTATGTTGATTTTATATCATGTGACTTTGCTGAATTTATGTATTAGTTCTAACAATTTTTCTGGTGGAGAGCTTCAGCTCTTCCACATACAGTATCACAAATTATGAAAATTTGACTTCTTCCTGCTGATTTGGATGCCTTTTATCTATTTTTGTTGTCTGATTGCTGAGGCTAAGATCTCCAGTGTTATATTTTTTTAATTAAAAAATTATTTCTTTTTGAGACACAGAGTGAGACAGAGCGTGAATGGTGGAGAGGCAGAGAGAGAAGAAGACACAGAATCTGAAATAGGCTCCAGGCTCTGAGCAAGCATTCAGCACAGAGCCCGGCGTGGGGCTTGAAGCCACAAACCATGAGATCATGACCTGAGCTGGAAGTCAGACACTTAACCAACTAAGCCACCCAGGTGCCCCCTTCCAGTACTATTACATAGTAATGGTGAAAGTGGACATCCCTGTCTTGTTCCTGACAATAGAGGAAAAGCTCTCTGTTTTTCTCCATTGAGAATATTAGTTGTGGGTCTCTCATATATGGCCTTTATGATGTTGAGATATGTTCCATCTATCCCTACTTTGTTGAGGGTTTTATCAAGAATGGATGCAACTTAACAGAGGACCATAGGGGAGGGGAAGGGGAGAAAAAATAGTTAAGGAGAATGAGGGAGGCAAACCATAAGAGGCTCTTAAATACTGAGAACAAACTGAGGATTGATGGGGGGTGGGGGAGAGGGGCAAATGGGTGATGGGTATGGAGGAGGGCACTTGTTGGGATGATCACTGGGTGTTATATGGAAACCAACTTGACAGTAAATTATATTTTTAAAAAAAGAATGGATGCTGTATTTTGTCAAATGCATTTTCTGCATCTATTGAGAGGGTCACATGGTAACTATCCTTTGGTTTCTTAATGTGGTGTATCACACTGACTGATTTACAAATAATGAACCACACCTGCTGCCCAGGAATAAATCCCATGTGATCATGGTGAACAGTTCTTTCAATGTACTGTTGGATTCAATTTGCTAGTATCTTGTTGAGAATTTTTGCATCCCTGTTCATTAAGGATATTGGCCTGTAATTCTCCTTTTTAGGTGGGGTCTTTGTCTGGTTTTGGAATCAAGATAATTCTGGTCTCACAGAATGAGTTTGGAAGTTTTCCTTTTATTTCTATTTTTTGGATAAATTTGAGAATAATAGGTAACTCTTCTTTAAATGTCTGGTAGAATTCCCCTGGGAAGTCATCTGGCCCTCGGCTTTTGTTTGTTGGGAGATTTTTGATTACTGATTCAATTTATTTGCTGGTTAGAGGTCTGTTCAAATTTTCATTTCTTCCTATTTCAGTTTTGGTAGTTTGTAGATTTCTAGGAATTTGTCCATTTCTTCCAGATCACCCAGTTTGTTGGGATATAATTTCTCATAATATTCCTTTACAATTGTTTTTATTTCTGTATTGTTGGTGTGATTTCCTTTCTTTCATTTGTGATTTCATTTATTTGGGTCCTTTCTCTTTTCTTTTTGATAAGTCTGACTAGGGAGTTATCAATTTTATTAATTCTTTCAAAGAACCAGCTCTTAATTTCACTGATTTGTTCTACTGTGTTCTGTTTGTTTCTATATATTTATTTCTGTTCTAATCTTTGTTATTTCCCTTCTGCTTGCTTTAGGCTTTATGTACTGTTCCTTTTCTAGCTCCTTTAGGTGCAAGGTCATGTTGTGTGTTTGAGATTTTTCTAACTTCTTGAGCTAGGCCTGTATTGCAATATATTTTCCTCTTAGGACTGCCTTTGCTGCATTCCAAAGGTTTTGGACTCTCATGTTTTCATTTTCATTTGCTTCCATGTATTTTTTTGTTTCTTCTTTAATCCTGATTAACCCATTTATTATTTAGTAGGATATTCTTTAATCTCCGTGTATTTGTGGTCTTTCCAAATGTTTTCTTATGGTTGACTTCAAGTTTCACAGTGTTGTGGTATAAATATAAGCATGGTATTTTCTCAATATTTTTGTACATGTTGCAGACTGATTTGTGACTCAGTACGTGATCTATTCTGGAGAATGTTCTGTGTGCACTTGAAAAGAATGTTCTGTGATTTGTGCTGCTTTAGGATGAAATGTTCTGAATATATCTGCTAGGTCCATCTGGTCCAGCGTGTCACTCAGTTATTGTTTCCTTGTTGATTTTCTGCTTACGTGATCTGTTCATTGCTGTAAATGGAGTGTTAACATCCCCACTACTATTACTGTATTACTATCAATGAGTTTCTTTATGTTTGTTATTAATTGATTTGTATAGTCAGGTGTTTCACGTTGGGGGCACCAATATTTATAATTGTTAGATCTTCCTGATGGATAGACCCCTTAATTATAATGTAATACTCTTCATAACCTCTTGTTACGGTCCTTGGTTTAAAATCTGGTTTGTCTGATATAAGTATGTCTACTCCAGCTTTCTTTTGACATCCATGAGGATGATAGATGGTTCTTCATTCCCTCACTTTCAATATGCAGGTGTTTTTAGGTCTAAAATGAGTCTCTTATAGGAAGCATATAGATGGGTCTTGTTTTGTTGTTGTTGTTGTTGTTGTTTTATCCATTCCGATACCCTATGTCTTTTGATTGGAGCATTTAGTCCATTTACATTACAGTGATTATTGATAGGTATGAGCTTAGTGCCATGGTGTTACCTGTAGAGCTGATGTTTCTGGTGATGTTCTCTGTTCCTTTCTAGTCTTTGTTGCTTTTGGTCTTTATATCTCCACTCAAAGAGTCCACTTTAATATATTTTTCAGGCCTGGTTTAGCGTTCACAAACTCCTTTAGTTTTTGCTTGTCTGGGTAACCCTTTATCTCTCTTATATTCTGGATGACAACCTTGCTGGATAAAGTATTCTTAACTGCATATTTTCCCCATTCAGCACATTGAATATAACATGCTACTCCCTTCTGGGCTGCCAAGTTTCTGTGGACAGATCTTCTGTGAACCTGATGTGTGTTCCCTTGTAGTTAAAGGGCTTGTTTCCCTTGCTGCTTTTGGGATTCTTTCCTTGTCTGTGTATTTTGTGAATTTGTCTATGATATGTCATGATGATGGCTGGCTTTCACTGAATTTAATGGGAGTTCTCTGTGCTTCTTGGATTTCCATGTCTTTTTCCTTTCCCAGATTAGGGAAGTTTTCAGTTAATTTTGCTCAAATAAACTTTCTTCCCCTTTTTCTCTCTCTTCGCTTCTGAGACTCCTATGGTATGAATGTTACTATGTTTTAAGGAGTTACTGAGTTCCCTAAGTTTACATTTGTGATCCAATTCCTTTTTTCTTCTCTACTTTTCAGCTTCATTATTTTCCATAATTTTATCTTCTATGTCACTGATTCAGTCCTCTGATTTATCCATCCCCATTGTTATGGCATTCATTCAGGTTTACATCTCAGTTATAGCATTTTCAATTTCAGCCTGCCTAGTTATGAGTTCTTTCATCTCTGCCTGACTAGTTTTGAGTTCTTTTATCTCCACAAGAAGAAATTCTCTAGTGTCTTCTAAGCTTTTTTCAATCCTAGATAGTATCCTTATAATTATTGTCTTAAATTCTAGTTCAGAAATATTACTTTTGGCTGTATTAATTAAATCTTTGGCAATGACTTCTTCCTGTTCTTTTTCAGGTGGATGAATTTCTCCATCTTGTCCTCTTGGAGATTAAAAAAAAAAAAAAAGGAAACTAGATCTTAGGTGTGTTTTGGCCTGCTTGTTAACAGAAGCTTGATCCAAAAAATTAAAAAAAATTTTTAAAAATTAAAAATTAAAATTAAAAAACTAAAAAACTGCTTTTTCTGTATCCAAAGCAAAATGAAACAAACCCAAAGGAAGCTAGATCTTATTTACCCTAGAGCTGAAGGTTTGCAAGACTCTATGATCAGTAGACTTGTAGGCTTGGTATGTGCAAGGGATTTGTACTGGTCTGGGGAAGGGGCCTGCTGCTCTGATTCTCAGGATGACTTGCCCTAGTGGAAATACACCTGCAGGGCACAGGGACACTGGGCTTGGTGTAAACCGCTCTGGCTTCCACTTGGTGGCACTGTTTTTCTCGCCAAAGTGGGTCAGTGTTGATGAAGTGGGGGTAGAAATGACATTGCCTCCCTCTCTAGTCTCCAGATCAGGGAGCTTGCGCCCACTGCTCCTCAGGAAGCTCTCACAAAAGAGCTTCTGTCAGAACCCCGCATGTGCCTTGTATGTCTCCAGGCTGTCCTGCTGCCAGATAGCAAAGTACTCCCATGTTTTATCTTAGGCATGTCTGGGTTTCAAAACTCCAGAGAGAGACAACTATAGAGAACCCTGTAGTACAGACCCACACTGATCCTCTGGCCTGGTATCAGTTTGTCCCAGAAGATGGTTGTGTGACTGTGCAGTGGCTTGGAGTTTATTGTACAATGAAGCAGAAAGCTGGGATCAAGGCTATGCCGGACTCAGCTGGCATCTTTATTCCTATGTAGGTGAATGGGCCAGCTCAATGGTGCCTGCATGGTCTTTTGTTTATGGAGAGGCCGTGCCACCTCTCCCAAATGCACTCCAAGCAGGGGAAATGCTTCTCCCTGCATGACCCAGGGGATCCTCACACCATGCTGTCCACTCCCAGGTCTCTGCTCTCCTTCCCCACAGGAGCACTGCTAAGCTTGCCAGATGCAATCTTGGCAACAGCATGGACCTCTAAAACTTCAGACTTTGCTCTCTGCTACTTATAAAAAACATGTGATATTTAATCCCTCTCTCTTTCCCAGTCAATGGTTTGGGGGAATTTTGGGTTTTCTTGTTCAATTTCTTGTGTGTATTTTCACTCTTTCTTCATTGTTTCTCTCTCACTCCTTTCCGTGATCAAAGCTCCCTTCCTTCTGCAGTGCCCACGGCTCTTTTCTCTCCCAAATCAACTCTCTGCAGCTCTTATCTTCCACAAGATGGTCGTTTTTCTGCTTGTAGAAGTGCAGCTTTGTTCTCTCAGTCTTCATATCTATTTCTTGGGTGTTCAGAATGATTTGATATTTATCTAGCTGTGTGTGAGGAAGGAGGAAAGTTTAGGAATACCCTACTCCTCTGCCATCTTAACTGCTCTCCTTTTATAGGAATAATTTTCTTTTTCTTTTTTCTTTTTTCTCCCTTTTACAGTTCATTGTCAAGTTAGTTTCCATATAGTACCCAGTGCTCATCCCACCAAGCGTCCTCCTCCATGCCTATCACCCCCCTTCCCCTTTCCTCTTCTCCCATCAGCCCTCAGTTTGTTCTCAGTATTCAAGAGTCTCTCATGGTTTGCCTCCCTCCCTCTCCCCACCTATTTTTTCCCCTTCTCCTCCCCCAAGGTCCTCTGTTAAGTTTCTCCTGTTCCACTTATAAGTGAAAACATATGGTATCTGTCTTTCTCTGCCTGACTTATTTCAGTCAGCACAACACCCCTGAGTTCCATCCACATTGCTACACATGGCCAGATTTCATTCTTTCTCATTGCCATGTAGTATTTCATTGTATAGATAAACCACATCTTCTCGATCCATTCGTCAGTTGATGGACACTTAGGTTCTTTCCATGATTTGGCTATTGTTGAGAGCGCTGCTATGAATATTGGAGTACGTGTGCCCCTATGCATCAGCACTCCTGTATCCCATGGGTAAATTTCTAGCAGTGCTATTGCTTGGTCATAGGGGAGTTCTATTGTTAATTTTTTGAGGAACTTCCACACTTTTCCAGAGGGGTTGCACCAGTTTACATTCCTACCAACAGTGTAGGAGGGTGCCTGTTTCTCCACATTCTCGCCAGCATCTACAGTCTCCTGATTTGTTCATTTTAGCCACTCTGACCAGCGTGAGGTGATATCTCAGTGTGGTTTGATTTGTATTTCCCTGATGAGGAGGGATGCTGAGCATCGTTCCATGTGCCTGTTGACCATCTGGATGTCCTCTTTGGAGAAGTGTCTGTTCATATCTTCTGCCCATTTCTTCACTGGATTATTTGTTGTTAGGGTGTGGAGTTTGATGAGTTCCTTATATATTTTGGATACTAGCCCTTTATCCGATTGTCATTTGCAACTATCTTTTCCCATTCTGTCGGTTGTCTCTTAGTTTTATTGGTTGTTTCCTTTGCCATACAGAAGCTTTTTATCTTGATGAGGTCCCAATAGTTTATTTTTGCTCTTGATTCCCTTGCCTTTGGGAATGTGTGAAGTAAGAAATTGCTGCGGTGGAGGTCAAGGAGGTTGTTTCCTGCTTTCTCCTCTAGGGTTTTGATGGTTTCCTGTCTCGCATTCAGGTCCTTCATCCATTTTGAGTTTATTTTTGTGTATGGTGTGAGAAAGAGATCTAGTTTCATTCTTTTGCATGTTGCTGTCCAGTTCTTCCAGCAGCATCTGTTAAAGAGGCTGTCTTTTTTCCATTGGATATTCTTTCCTGCTTTGTCAAAGATTATTGGCCATTCATTTGTGGGCCCAATTCTGAGTTCTCTATTCTATTCCATTGGTCTAGGTGTCTGTTTTTGTGCCAATACCATACTGTCTTCATGATTACAGCTTTGTAATAGAGGCTAATGTGTGGGATGGTGATGCCTCCTGTTTTGGTTTTATTTTTCAGTATTACTTTGGCTATTCGGGGTCTTTGTGATTCCATACAAATTTTAGGATAGTTTGTTCTAGTTTTGAGAAGAATGCTGGTGCAATTTTGATTGGGATTGCATTGAATGTGTAGATTGTTTTGGGTAGTAATGACATTTTAACAATATTTATTCTTCGGATCCATGAGCATGGAATGTTTTTCCATTTCTTTGTGTCTTCTTTCTTCAATTTCCTTCATAAGTTTTCTATAGTTTTCATCATACAGCTCTTTTATATCTTTGGTTAGGTTTATTGAATAGGAATGATTTTAAATGGTTTTTGAACTGACAACACTCAATGAATAGTTTGTCATTGAAGACTGATGTGCTTATTTATCAGAACATTATGAATTTATGTTATCTTGGATGATATCAAAATTTTGCCAATTCAACTAGGAATTTCTATTTTTCCTATGTTTTTGAATGCATCCATCTTTCCATTAATTGCATTACTGAACAATGGAAGAAACTATTCATTATTTCTGTTTGAAATGGATCCGTTTTTCTTAATGATTTATGGTTTTTAGTAAGACCTGAAAGTGTTTTTCGTTGTTGTGTTACAATTTGCTTTACACCAAATAACTCCTATTGATTTATCAATCAGCATTATCACGTTCACATTCTAGTGATTTTAATAGAGTTTTCCTTCTGTTGTTGAATATATAAACTTAAGGATGGCCAAAGAGAATACCCTTTATGTATGTTCACAGTGGCTATTGTTAACATTCCAAACATCTGTGGAAATTGCCGTTAAAATGGCATCATTTGCTGTATCAAGTTTTTGAATAAATACTTTTCAGAAATGAAAATGGATTCAGATTTAGGTTCCTCTTTCAAATCTTTGAAAACACAGGTTATCTTTAAAATGGAAGACTTGAACAGTATGATTCAGAGTGGACCATCTGAAAACATTTAGTTTTTTTAAAGAAAAATCCAAGTTAGCCAATGTGTTAGTTTTCTAGGGCTACCATCACAAAATACCAGAGAGCAGGTAGCTTAAACAACAGAAATTTATTTTCTCATGTTTTGGAGTCCAACATTAAGGTGCTGGCAGGTTGGTTTCTTCTCAGGCCTCTCTCTTTGGCTTGCAAATGGTGGCCTTCTCTCTGTGTCCTCATGTGATCTCTCACCTGTGCATGTCCCCATACCTTTTTATGTGTTAATCTTTTCTTATAAGGACATGAGTCAGGTTGGATTAAGACCCATCCTAACTGACAGCCTCATTTTAACTTTGTTACCTCCTTAAAGCCCAATCTTTAAATAGAGTCCCATTCTGAAGTACTGGGGTTATGGCTTTAACACATGAAATTTCGGGGCCCACAATTCAGCCCACAACAGCCTATATATTTAAAACAGTTCATCAATGGGCAAACTGGAAAGATACATAACTTTGCAAAACTTAGATGAGATGAAAAGAGTGGCCCTTACACAGCACATATGCAAACTCATTAATGTTTTAAGGCATGCTTGCAATGCTTTGTCCTCAAGATCACACAGGAGTGTTGTCCGAAGATTTACCATGGCTGTTTTTCAATGGCAGATTATAACCATCCAGAGCTTCACTTTGTTGAATAAAATAACAGAAAGATGAAAGATGATTTTTGGTTGGCAAAAAGAAATTAAAGAAAAATTTTAATGTTTATTTCTTTTTGAAAGAGACAGAAACAGAATGTGAGTGAGGGAAAGGCAGAGAGAGAGAGAGAGGGAGACACAGAATCCTTAACAGGCTCCAGGCTCTGGGCTGTCAGCGCAGAACCCAACACAGGGCTTGACACAGGGCCTGGACCCACAGACTGTGAGATCATGACCTGAGCTGAAGTCAGAAGCTTAACTGACTGAACCACTCAGGCATCCTGAAAAAGATATCAAAAATAGCTCTCTTAGAATTCTCTGTGTCACACACAATTGCCATCTGATTACAACTTGTTATATCTGGTGTGTAACATCGACAAGAACAGAATAGTATCTACTGCCTGGTTTATTTACTGAATTTTCTGTTCCATTATATACATATTTTCCACATTGTTTTTATTAATTTTTCCATAAACTATCCTGGATAAATAAGCCACATTGAGTCTTTTATTTTGACTATTTCCATGTACCTATGGAATAAAAAAAGATCAGATTCAGCAATTGGTTTGATAATAGTAGTCCATGAAATTTTTACTGCTTGAAGTGCACAGTATTACACTATGGTCTCTAAAAGGCAAACTCCTTTCTCTTAAATAACCATGGGGTGTCTGGTGGCTCAGTCGATTAAGTGTCTGACTTTGGCTCAGGTAATGATCTCACGGGATTGTGGGTTTGAGGCCACATCGGACTCTCTGCTCTCAGTATAGAGCCTGCTTTGGATCTTGTGTTTCCTCCTCTCTCTCTCTGTCCCTCCACCACCTCAAAAATAAATAAACATTAAAAAAAGAAAAATCCTGGGGCACTTGGGTGTCTCAGTCGGTTAAGCCTTTGACTTTTGGTTTCAGCTCAGGTCAGGATTCATGGTCTTGTGGTTTTTGAGATCAAGCCCCACATCAGGCTCTGCGTTAACAGTGCAGAGCCTGCTTGGGATTCTCTTTCTCTTCTCTCTGCCCCTCCCCTGCTCATGTGTTCTGTCTCTCTCTCTCTCTCTCTCTCTCTCAAAATAAATAAATAAACTTAAAAATATCTTTGTAAATATATAATAAAAAAAGAAAAATCTTTTTAGAAAATAAATAACCAGACTACTCTTTTTACTTTAAAATAGAACTGGATATTCTTCCTGGTTTACTATCTGTCCAGTGCATCTTTATTTGATTTATGTGTAATTCAGGTAAACTTGCTTTCTTTTGCTCTGCGGCACCCAAATGACCTTTGAAGAGGTTCTCAATACAACATTCAGTCAGAAAATCTATCTGATATAAGTACATCCATTGCACAAGAAGTTTGCAGACAAAACAAAATATGTAACTTTCAGTCTTAGAGTAAGCCAGGATCTCATAACAGTTTTACCACTTCTTGGGCAATGTGATTGTCCTTAAGCTAACAGACAGGACCAAAGTTAAAGTCTTTCCTGTTATGCTGAACTGTTACTGTTACTGTTGAAACAAACTGATCTCCACCCCCAAGCCCCTTTCCTCCCTGCCCCCCGCCTCCCACTTAATGCCATATAGGAAGGATCTTTCCCATAAGTGAATGGGAAGCTTTGAGAAGTATTATTTCTAGAAACTTAAATGGACTACATTCTTATTATGTAGTTGAGTATGAATGTATCTATTTTCATTGTAATAAGGGTTCTCTCTTCTCTCTTTCCCAGGTCCCTTCTCAGATATTTTCCATGTTGTAAAATCAAATGTCAAATCATTAGAATACAAATTCATGTGTTCTAATGCATGTGAGAAAGTTGAATATATAGAAAAGACAAGGCTGTATGAAGAAAAGTGCATTGTTACTGTGTAGTTAAAATTTCAGCTTCTGGCTTTCTTTAGTTTGAACTTCTTATCTATACTGATAGTCAGAGATGTCATCTTTCCAACAGAAACAGTGGTGATAGCAAAATTTCTAGAATGTAAAAGAAAAACAAACAAACCACACCCATGTGCCTTTTTAAACTTCTATAAAGTGTCTCTGGTTATTTCAAAGTTTTGTTGTAAGAAGTGATGTAGGTAACGCTGGGGCACCTGGGTGGCTCAGTCAGTTGAGTGTCCGACTTCGGCTCAGGTCATGATCTCACGGTTTGTGGGTTCGAGCCCCGCATCGGGCTCTGTGCTGACAGCTCAGAGCCTGGAACCTGCTTCAGATTCTGTGTCTCCCTCTCTCTGACCCTCCCCTACTCACGCTGTCTCTCTCTCTCAGAAATAAATAAAACATTAAAAAAAAAAGAAGTGTTGTAGGTGATGGTATAGTAGTTTATGTTTTTGCTTCCAATGGCAACTAGAAATTCTTTTTCTTGGTAACTTAAGTTAGGTTGAGACATTTCATTTAATGGCAATTGAAGGGCCATTTCTATTTGGAAAAATTCATTCATATCTGTGGTAAACTTTTTTTGATGAAAAGTTCCACTAGTATTTTACCACTAGATGAAAAAAAGAGGAGCATCATTTAAAAATTAATCTATTTAAAATAAAGTACTGAGAAAACCATGTATGTATCAAGCTTTGTTTTGAATGAATTTTTTCTCCTGATCCTTAATGTAAAGATCTTGTGCTATAACTTTTAAAGCCATACAAATAAGAGTGCTAAACGTGGACTTAAAAGTAGGTGTGTAAATATTTTTATTCAGCATTACTTGGAAAATAAAATACAAAAAAACCGCATAAAGTAAAACAATATGCTATTTTCTTTACCTGTTAAATATTGGTAGATATTTACATTTTTAAAGTTAAAAAAAAACAGTTTTACCATTTCTAAAATTGTTCAAATACCCGCTTGAGAAGCACCTCTTTTGTCCATTGTATGTTCTATTCAATTGTCTATAAATACTACTAGAATCTTGATTTTAGAAAAAAAAAACAAACCTCTCATTAATCAGTAGTGAATGAGGGGCACCTGGGTGGCTCAGTTGGTTAAGCGTCTGACTTTGGCTCAGGTCATGATCTCACAGTTTGTGGTTCGAGCCCCATAACGGGGTCTGTGCTGACAGCGTGGACCCTGGAGCCTGCTTCGGATTCTGTGTCTCCCTCTTTCTCTGCCCTTCCTCTGCTCATGCTCTGTCTCTCTCTCTCTCTTTTGAAAATAAATAAACATTTAAAAAATAGCAAATAAAAATATTCCTCACTAAATCACCATAATGAAAGGTTCTCATCACCATTTACATCAAAATAAAATTCACATTTTGGTATGATTAAGAATTCTGAAAACTGTAAAAATCAGAAATGAAGGCATACATAAGAGCGTTTAAAAATACACTTAAAATTTTATAATCAAATTACCTTTATAATATAGACATTGACCTATTATGGATACAGGAAGATGTTTTATCATTGGCATACTTGCATCTTCGGGCCATATGAGTACGGTAGTGGTGGTTTACATCTGTAACAGGACTAGATGTGTCAGGAAAACTACAACAGTGTGCATAGAACACACAGCTTCACAGTCTGTAGAGTTCCTTACGAGTATAGGATTCCTGATCAACTTTATTTCATTGTGTGTAGTTTAGGTCCACTGAGAAACAGATGCCAGGTAGATGTGACGGGGAATTATTTAGGGAGGGGAGGAGAACGCAGGGAAGGTCTTAGCCTGCGATGTAGGTCTGGAAGAAGAGAGGGAAGGAAGGAAAATAGAAAGATTCTCAGACTCCAGGGCAATTCCAAGGATTTTCGGCGAGGCTACGTCACCAGCTGAAAGAGTCCCTTACCTCACCAGAATTGGCTGCTTTGGGGCCCATGTGCTCAGTCACCGTCTGTGCATGACCTGCAGTAAGTGTAGCCTCAGCACAAACACAGTGCTGAGTCCAGAGGGGCAGGCACTGGGCCGTCCAGTTACGCTCGTGCAGCAAAATTCTCAGGGTTGCGCTGCCACGCCTGTGCCACACAGATCTACTTCTCCATGCAGGTTCAGCAAGGAACACCTCCATGGTTTCTGTGCACCTCTCTCTGGGGCAAACTCAGAAGTGATAGTCAGTGGGATAAACTCCAGCCTCCACTAATGCCGCGGGTCTACGGCTGAGCTTGTCCTTTCCCTCCTTCACTATGCACCCTTCACATTCAATACCTCATTCTCTACCACCCACACTAGGCCAAATCCCACTTTTGAAACTTGGCTCTGCATTCTCTTTCCTGGAACGCCAACACTTTCCTGTTCTAGCTCTTCATACAATTCATCCTATAAAGAACATGACACCTTCCAGCCCCTGACTGAGGCTTTCCCCAAATGTTCTAGGACACACTAGTACCTAGTTGGCTTCTCCAAACTGCCCTTTTCATTCAGTATGAGCATCTTTCTACTTATTCATTCTCTCTTTATTTTGTCCCTGGGTGTGTTGGTCTTAGCTCACTGAGGGCAGCAACCAGATCTTCCTTTTGTTGTGTCTCCACCCCCCACAGCATTTTCACCTTTCATGAGAGGCTTCCATCAGGGACTCCAAAAATTGCTCTAGACTGTGAAGCAAGGTTTCATAGACTTTCTGATCAGAAGACTTAATGAGAAAGCTTGTTAAATACAGATCCTTGGAACCCCAATATATTTTCTGAAACTCTCCAGAGTAGAAAAGTAGGAATCCCATTACATGGTTGTGGTTGACCCTTGGGAACAGAAGATCCAGCTAAACCCTAGTCTATGCAAGGTCCTACCCCTGCTGTTTATCCTCTCTCATGTGCACACGCCATTTCCCTTCCTCTCCTGACCTCGTACACATCAATTTTAATGTTAATAGTGTTTTACCTTTTTGTTTTTATGTGTTTTTGCATTATGGTATTATTGTCTTATATGCACATATTTTAAAATTTATGTAAATGTTGTGTTATGTATACCTCTGCTTCTTTCTTTTCCCATGAAATATTATGTGAGTCCATTCATATTGCTATGTGTACACTCAAGTCACTGTTTCTCACCACTGTATAGGATTCCTTGGCATGCATTCTCAACCCAGCAATAGATCTTGGGTTACCTTCATCTCCCACTGCTGCAAATACCACTACAACAACCAACCTAATTCTCTTCCTAGGAGCCTAAATCATGCGACTCACTTGGTGAGATTATTATTTACTTAGTGAAGTTTGAGTAAACAAGTACAGAAAAAAGAAGGGACAATCTCATGCTCTCCAAATAGCTGTTGGATACCAGCCCTGAAAGAAGACTAGAAATCAACTTATTTTTTAACCAAGGATGATAACACTAAAACAATACTTATTTTCAAGCTACAGACTTTAGTAAAATTGGTAGTCTCAACAAATCTCGGGTATATTATCAAAAGGCTTATAAAAAGGCTGAAGGTTCTTAGCATTAAGCTTCCATTTATTTGGAGTCAATTATGGGAACACCCTTGTTATATTCTTGAGATAACCCTGACTCGAAAGGAAGTTTTGCAAACAACAGTGGTCTCCCCAAAGCACTCTTGAGGACAACTTACCTTGAATATCAAGCAGGCCCAGTTTGGAGTCATCGAATGCACTTTAGCAGAAGCCAGTTGTCATGCACTGTAGTGCAGGTATTTTTAAAAGCTGAGCATAGCAGAGGCTCCCCCATCAATTCTGGCTGGCCTCAATTTGTTGCCCGGAGCTATACTGCAGAACCTCTGATGTATTGCCAGAGGGGTCACTGGAGGATTGTGTATCTGCTCAAAGGTACTCTAACCCTCTTGTCTATGCCCATAAGTCATAGCGCTGAAATGCATGTATTGGCAGAAACTACTTCAGCTGCCCAGGGCTTCTTATGACAAGCCCTTCAGATCTTCTGCCATCATAGCTAACAATATGAGGGAAAAAACAGAGATACCTCTATCTCTTGAAATACTAAGCATAGCACCAGGCCCGGCGAATCTGAAGAAATCCAGGAGGTTAATCCAAAGTCGGAGCCACCACTTGAGGCAACAGAGTTTCACATCTATAGGAGTGTCCCTTATTTACCTAGCTCAAAGAAGTAGGACAGCTTCTTAGAAATTATAATGGGCAAAGAAAGGGAATAAAGTGCAGTTTCCTCACGTAGATTGTACCACTGGGGGTGCAAATAAAATCCAAATTTCAGCCTACCATTTGCTTAGGCCCTGGCTATAAGAGAAAGGGCACATTTTTCTAATTAGTCTAACCAAAGCAGCACCTTTTCCTAATTGGTCAGTCCAAAGGGGACACATTTTTATAAAGCCCCACCCAGAGGGATTTGGATGAGATTTCCGTCTCCTCTGTTAGAAGGCACTTTATGTTCTGGCAGCAGCTCTGTGGGGAGGGGCGTTGTGCCATTCATAGTTTAACAACCTCAGTGACAGGTGCAGTGAATGACATGGTGATGGGCAATAAAACACAAGTCTGTTGAACTGAATGTTTGTCAGACTGGGATTTGTGGCTTTAAAATCCTGGCATCTGCCTCCAGGAGTATTCTCACAATAAAACTGATAAATCCATTTACCTGCCTCCTGGACACAAGGGGGAGTTGGCTTCTTAAGGAAGGAAATTATGTGTCTACTTCCTTTATGTGCCCCCTACCCAAAGCAGCATGTATATAGTACATGTTCATAAACTTTGGTGAATGGTTCATACAAATGAAATAGGGAGTTTGTTTTAAAATCTGTATTGTAAGGCCTATGCCATTTGAGAACTACCAGAGCTGATTCACTAACACGTTCCCCTTTCAAGTAACTTTTGACACAGAACTTTGGAACCCTAAAGGAAAATTTTAATTTATACAAGCGTTCAAAAGAGACTATCCTGAAGGTATACAGGTGTCTCTTAACAGGGGTGAGTCAAGCCTGGCAATGGGAACAAAATAGTTCCTGAATTTCTTAAAGGGGCAGTATTTCTCAATACAGGCAAAGAAGTAGAATCATTCTTCCTAGTGCTTGACTAAAACACAGACTTACCACGTTTACGGGCAAATAGTGTCTAATTGGTTTCCACTTCCATCTAACGTTTCGCAGAAGGAATGAAACCAGGAAGTCACAAATAGGAACTAAAATAACACGCTATAAGACTTGCTGTTCCTGCAACCTCTCCTCCATTTTCTAAGAGAAATTATTCATAAAAGGTTAATATTGTCTCTCTTGGATGACACAACATTTGTATTCTTTTATCTACTGTCTAAAATTTCCACAATTTTTATAAATGATAGATATCTTAATGGAAAAAAATGCTTTGTTAAAAAATAATGCAGTATCCTGCTCTCCCTGGGTACCAGGGTGGGCATATAATCCAATCTGGGCTTGTTAGGGTCCTTTCCTAGACTTTTATCCATTTGGAGCTAGAGGAAAAGTGGGTCTCACTCTAGAGTCATCTAGATGAAAAGATGTGAAAATGTAGCTGTTTGGAAATGTCATCCCTGATACATGGAGAAAGCCTGGCTGTATAAAGAAGACTAAAAGTCAAGCACACACAAAGCGAGAGAATCCAGAAGTCAGTCAGGCAACAGCTAAATATACTGTCCCTCCAATATGTTTTGCATTTTACGTTGTTCATGATTCATTTAAAAGCTTTATTAAGCAGCTACCATGGGCTATGTGATTGATCTTTAAGTATGCAGGAGTGAATAAGGCATAACTGCAAAGGTTTACATATCCATCTTGGGCATCTCTTTGCTGCTTTGGTATATTAAATCAAATCTACACACGTTGGTGAGGCCTCCTGCAATCTTGCTGTAACAAGATTTAAAGCACAATGAAACTAGATTTCTATTCTTGGTTAAAATGGAGAAATAGGGACCAAATTTAACTTCCCTTTAGAAACAACAACAAAAAATAGGCCAAATATATGAAACAATGATTGTCAGAACACTAGAGATGACCCTTAAGGAATGGGAAATAAAAAGGTAGGCCCTGCAATTGCCCCAGTTTACTGATTTCAGATAAATTCCAGACTGCAGTTCAGGAAGGGCAAACCCGTGTGGTGCTCCGCAGACTCTCTAAGTTGAGGACATGGAAGTTGAAAGTTCAGATAGATCAAGATGGTTAGAATTCATAGAGAAACAGAGAAGAAAGAACACTACAAAAAGAAAGCTCCAGAGACTTGCATGAATACCCATGAGGAAAACATCAAAGTCTGGGAAAAGAACCACCTGAAAAGGTTAGAGGCAACATTGCCTGGTGGTCACATGGGGCTGGGAGAGTGCCTATTTCCACCAGCCAGACTAGAAAATTTCATAATTCATGGGTCAGAAAGGGCTTACCTGAGAGGTGAGGAATAGTTATTCCTGGACTCAACACGGCTTTGGACATGCCTGGCAAATCTTCAGAGCAAGACTCTTTCCCCTGCAAAACAAACTATCTCTAACTAATATAAATGTATAACAGGAAAAAGATCAAGTATACATACAGAAAAATTTTAAATATCCAGCGCCCAACAAGGTTAAACTCATACTGCCTGGCATTCAACCAAAAACTACCAGAAGTGCAAAGAAGTGGAAAATATGATCCACCATGAGAACAGTTAACCAATCAAAACCAATCCAGATCTGACATAAATGTTAGGATCAACAAAGACATTAAAATAGCTATTATAACTACATTCCATATGTTTAAAAATTGGACTAGATGGGGTGCATGGGTGGCTTAGCAGGTGAAGTGTCTGACTTCAGTTCAGATCCTGATCTACAGTTTGTGAGTTTGAGCTCCACGTTGGGCTCTATGCTGACAGCTCAGAACTTGGAGCCCGTTTCAGATTCTGTGTCTCCTTCTCTCTCTGCCTTCCCTGGCTCTCTCTGTCTCTCAATAATAAATAAACATTAAAAATTTTTAATTAAAAAATAAAAATTGGACTAGAGACAAGATTAAAAAAAAATAAACTTGTAGAGATAAAAACTACAAGGTCTGAAATGAAAAATACACTGAACAGGATTAATGATGACCTGGACATTACAGAAGAAAAGAATAGTGAACTTGAAGCTATAGCAGTACAAACTACCTAAAGTAAACAGAACAAAAATAAGAAGAAAATAAACAGCACCAGTGCCTAACGGACAATTTCAAATGATCTAATATAGGTATAATCAGAGTTCCAGGGGAGGGAGGAGACAGAAAATGTATTTGAAGAAATAATGACTGAAAACTTTCCAAAGTTACTGAAAACTATAAACTCACACCTGTAACTAAAAAAAATCCCAAGTACAAGAAATATGAAGAAAAGAACAACAAAGCACATCATGTGGAGAGAAAGCACAAATTAAAAATATCAGGAATGAGAGTAGTATCACTTCAGATTCTATAGACATTAAAAGGATAATAAGAGAACATTATGAGCAAAGTTATACCAATGAATTGACAACTCCAAAGACTTGGACAAATTCTTTAAAAGATACAAACTTCCAAATCTCATTTAAGAAGGCATAGATAATCCAAACAGCCTTTTAACTAATAAATAAATTGAATATATATTTAACTCCTTCTCTTGCTAAAGTAAACTCCAAGTCTCAGGACACCTGGGTGGCTCAGCTGGCTGAGAGCCTGATTCTAGATTTCATCTCAGGTCACAATCTCATGGCTCATGGGATTGAGACCTGCATAGGGATCTGTGCTGACACTGTGGAGCCTGCTTGGGATTCCCTCTCCCTCTCTTTCTGCCCCTCCCCTGCATGTACTCTTGCTTTCTCTCTCTCAAAAATAAATAAATAAACTTAAAAAACAAAAAAAACAAACACCTCCAAGCCTCTCTGGTGAGTAATACTCATTCTATACAAATTCTTCTAGAAACTGAAGGAGAGAGAACGCTTTCCAACTCATTCTATGAAGCCAGGTTTTGTTTTGTTTTGTTTTTTAAGTGAAACAAATGTGAGTTTATTAACTTGCTGCAGCAAGGAAAACTGTATGCCATGAGGAAAATAATCTCAGTGATATAGAATTAGAATTGTCTTGTATAGAGTTTGGGTTTTTTTTTTAATTTTTTATAGATTATTGTCAAGTTGGTTTCCACCAACTCATTCTATGAAGCCAGTTTTATCCTGACACCAAAACCAAATAAAGAACTTACAAGAAAATTATAGACCTATATTCCTCCTGAAATGAAATACAAGAATTATAAACAAAATTCTATTAAATTGAATCCAACAATATGTAAAAAGTATAATGCATATTTATGCAAATGCAAATGCAAAATGAGGTTTGTCCCAATAATGCAAGCTGGTTTAATATTAGATAAATCAGTCAAATTAATTTACCACATTAAAAAACTAAAGAAAAATAAAAAACAACATATGATCATCTCAATAAACACCCAAAAAATATTTGTCAAATCTGATCTCTTTTTCTGATAAAAACTCTCAGCAAATTGGAAATGGAAATGAATTTTTTAAATCTGGTAAGAGCATTTATGAAAAATCTACAGCTAATATCATTCTTTTTTAATGTTTTATTTTATTTTTGAGAGAGAGTGCAAGCAAGGGAGGGGCAGAGAGAGAGAAGNTCATATCTGGCTCCATGCACACAGTGCAGAACCTGCTTAGGATTCTCTCTGTCCCTCTCTCTCTGCCCATCCCCTACTCTCTCTCTTTCAGAAATAAATAAATAGACATTAAAAGAAAAAAAAAGAACTTACAAATTTGGAGATCATGACTTGAGCTGAAGTGGGACTCTCAACCAGCTGAGCCGCCTAGGGGCCCCTCATTCTTTTTTAACATTTTTATTTTAATTTTTTTTCAGCTAGTATTCTTAATGGACTGAATGCTTTTGCCCTAGGACCAGGAGCAAGTCAAGGATACCTGCTCTTATCATTTAATTCAACATTGTATTGGAGGTTCTAGTTCATGCAATAAGGCCATAAAAAGACTTCCAAATTGTAAGAGAAGAAGCCATCTGCTCTCCCTTGGGGAAGACATCAGTGTTTACCTAGAACTAATGAGTGAGTTTGCCAAGATTGCAAGATAGAAGATCAATATTGTAAATCAATTGTTTCTATCTATAGCAATGAACAATTGACAATTGAAATATTTAAAATATAGTATTTACAATAACATCAAAATATGAAATACTTAGGGTTTAATTTGACAAGTGATATGCAAGTCCTGTACACTAAAAGTTATAAAACTTTGCTGGAAAAAAGTAAATATAACCTAAAAAAATCGAAAGACATACCATGTTCAGGAATCAAAAAAAGCTAATATTACTAACATGCCAGTTTTCTCAAAATGTATCTATAGATTCATTACAATTCCAAGCAAAATCACAGAGGCTCTTTTTATACAAATTGAAAGGCTGATTCTAAAATTCATGTGAAAATGTTAAGGTTTTAGAAAAGCCCAAACTGATTTGAAAGAAAGAACAAAGTTGGAAGACTAACAATATCTGACTTCAAGACTTATTAAGGTCTTAGGGTAAATAAGACAAAATGCCGTTGCCGTAAAGATAGGTATATAGATTAGTGCAACTGAGTATAGGTTCCACAGACTGACTCACATATATGTGGACAACTAATTTAGTGACAAGATACAGAGGCAGGTCAGTGGAAAAAGATAGTCTTTTCAACAAAAGATAGTCTTTTCAATGGAAATAATTGGATATCTATATGCCAGAAAGTGTGCTTTTATCCATATCTCATACCATATACAAATATAATAGACTCAAAAGTATAATAGACTTGACAAGAAATAACATGTGTTGGCAAAGCTGTGGAAGAAAATGAATCGTCATACACTCTTGGTGGGAATATAAATTGGCTCAGCCACTCTGGAAAACAGTACAGAAATTCCTCAAAAAATTAAAAATAGAATTATAATATGACCCAATAATTCTACTACTGGGTATTTGCCCCAAGAAAAAGGAAAACACAAATTTTTAAAAACACCTGTATCTCTATTTTGTTTATTGCAGCATTATTTATAATAGCCAAGATATGGAAGCAATCTGTGTCTATTGATAGATGAATGGATAAGGAAGGTGTGGTATATATATAATCATACTATCACACATATACATAATATATATTATCATATTATCATACATATATATGGATAAGGAAGATGTAGTATGTGTGTGTATATATCATGCAGCCATAAAAATGAGATTGTGCCATTTGCAACAACACTCATGGACCTGGAGGCTATTATGCTAAGTGAAATAAGTCAGACTGAGAAAGACAAATGCCATATGATTTCACTCATCTGTGGACTCTAACCAAAAACCCAAATGAATAAATAAACACAAAGCTGAATCCAACCTAAAAATACTAGAACAAACTGATAGTTGCCAGGGCAGGGGGATGTTAAGAGTATGGGCAAAGTGGGTGAAGGGGAGTGGGAGACACAGGTTTCCAGTTATGGAATGAATAAATCACAAGAATAAAAGGTACAGCATAAGGAATATAGTCAGTGATAATGTAATAGCCTCATATGGTGACAGATGGCAGCTACACTTGTGGTGAGCACAGCACAATGTAGACACTTGTCGAATCACAATGCTGTACACCTGAAACTATAACGATCATTTCATTTCATAATATATGTGAATCAAACCATTGTGTGGTACACCTTCAACTTAGCTGAGTGTGTCAACTACACTCAAATTAAAAAAATAAATTGAGTATAATAGACAAACACAAAACTATAAAACTTTACAGAAATATAGAAAAAATTCTGTGACCTTGGTTAGATAAAGATGTCCTAGATATGATACCTAAAACACTACTTTAAAATTTGATAAAATAGGGGCGCCTGGGTGGCTTAGTCAGTTAAGCGTCCAACTTTCGCTTAGGTCATGATCTTGTGGTTCGTGGGTTCGAGCCCCATGTCGGGCTCTGTGCTGGTTGCCAGCTCAGAGCCTGGAGCCTGTTTCAGTCTGTGACTCCCTCTCTCTCTGATCCTCCCCTGCTCACGCTGTCTCTCTCTCTCTCTCCTAGAAATGAGTGAAACATTTAAAAAAAATAATAATAAAAAAATAAAATTTGATAAAATAGACTTTATTTTTTTAAAAAAGTAATTTATATACTCAATACAACCCCTATGAAGATTCTAATTGCATTTTTTTAACAGAAGTAGGAAAAACGCTCCTAAAATTTATACGAACGCGTAAAAGAACCTGAATAACCAAAGAAACCCTGACAAAGAACAAAGCGGGAAGTATCATACTTCCTGATTCCAAGCTACAGTAGAAAGTTACGGTAATTTTTAAAGTATGGTACTGACATAAAACCTGATGTATAGACCCATGAGACAGATTTGAGAGCCCAGAAATAAACTCAAGTATATATGGTCAGTGAGTATTTGACAAGGGAGACAAGAATATTCGTTGGAGAAAAGACAGTCTCTTCAATAAAATGATTCTGGGAAGAATGGATATGTAAAGGAAGGAAACTCGACCCCTACCTTACACCACTCACAAAAATTAACTCAAAATGAATTAAACACTTAAATACAAAGCCTAAAATCTATCAAACTTCTAAAAGAAAACATAGAAAGAAACTCCTTGACATGGGTCTTGGTAATAAGTTTTTGGAAATCATTTCTAAAGCACAGCAACAAAATTAAAAATAAAGAAGTGGAACTATATCAAACTGAAAATGTTCTGCATAGCAAAAGAAACCATCAAAAAGCGAAAAAAACAGCCACAGAATGGGAAAACATATTTATTTATAAACCATATGCCTGATAAGGGTTTAATATTTAAAACATATGAAGAACTCATACAACTCAATAGCAAAAAACCCCAAATAATCCAATTTAAAAAATGAGCAAAGACCCTGAGAAGATTATTTTTCCAAAGAAGATATATGAAGGGCCAACAGGTACATGAACAGATGCTCAATATCACTAGCCATTAGCCGAATGCAAATCAAAACCACAATAAGGTATCACCTCATGCCTAAATGACCATCAGGAAAAAGACAAAACACAACAAATGTTGTGGGCGTGGAGGAAAGGGATCTCTTGTGCACTGCTGGTGGGACTGTGAATTGGTACAGCCACTGTGGAAAACAGTATGCAGGTCCCTCAAAAAATTAAAAATAGAACTACCATATGATCCAGTAATTCCACTTCTAGATACATATTGGAAGGAAATGAAATCATTATCTTTTTTTAAATGTTTTTTAAAACTATTATTTCTGAGACAGAGAGAGACAGTGTGAGCAGGGGAGGGTCAGAGAGGGAGGGAGATACAGAATCTGAAGCAGGCTCCAGGCTCTGAGCTAGCCGTCAGCACAGAGCCCGACGGGGGCCATGATATCATGACCTGAGCTGAAGGTGGACGCTTAACCGACTGAGCCACCCGGGTGCCCCATGAAATCATTATCTTAAAGAGATATCCACACTCCCACATTCACTGTAGCATTATTTACAATAGCTAAAACATGGAAACAACTTAAGTGCCCATTAATGGATGAATGGATAAAGAAGATGCGGTATATATATGCACTGAAATATTATTCGGCCTTAAACAAACAAACAAACAAACACAAGGAAATCCTACCACTGGTGACAATATAGACCTTAGAAGTATTATGCTAAGTGAAATAAGGCAGACAGAGAGAGACACAAATACCATATGATCTCACCTATATGTGGAATCTAAAGCAACAACAATAACAACAACAAAAACACCAAACGCATAGAAAAAGAGATCAGATTTGTGATTACCAGAGGTGAGGGGAGGGGATGGAAGGAAAGGGAATTGGAGGAAGGTAGTCACAAGGCATAAACTTCTAGTTATAACTGAGTACTAGGGATTTAATGTACAATAGGATGAGTAAGCCTAACACCGCTGTATGGTATGTGAGAAAGTTGTTAAGAGAGTAGCTCCCAAAAATTGTCATCACGAGGATAAATATTTTTTCCCTTTTCTTTTTATCATATGTATGAGATGATGCATATTAACTACAGCTATCACAGTGATCATTTCATAATATATGTGAATCAAACCATCGTGCGGTACACCTTCAACGTATACGATGTTTGTTGATTATTTCTCAATAAAACTGGGAAAACTTAAGCACTGCTTCAGTTTTGAAAGACACCATTAAGAATGAAGAGACTAGGGAAAATATTTGCAAAGCAGTTATCTGATACATTAGCTTCTGCTTTTCTATAACAAAGTATCACAATCTTAGGGGTTTAAAATAACACAAATGATACTTTTACATTTCTGGAGGTCAGAACTCCAAAATGAGTGTTTGGGGGGTTAGATTAACGTCACAGCAGGGCTGATTCCTTCTGGATGGTGCAAGGGAAATTTTATTCCATGTCCTTTCTAGCTTTTGGAGGCTGTCAGAGTCTTTCTCCTGACCACATCATACCAATCTCTGCTGCTGTGGTCACACCCCTGCCTTCTCCTGTCCTGACTCCCTTTGATAAGAATTCCTGTGATTACACGTAGGACCCCTCTCCCCCCAGATAATCCAGGTAAGCTCCCCATTTCAAGGTCCTTAACCTTAATCAGATCTGCAGAGTGGCTTTTGCCATACAAGGCAGGACGTGGACATCTTTGTGGGGCTATTATCCAGACTAGCACATCTAATAAATGACTTGTATCCAGAACATATAAAGAACCATAAAGACTCAATAATAAGAAAACAAACAACCAAATTAAGAATTAGGCAAAAGATTCAAACAGATTTGAAGCAGACACACTTAGCCAAAAAAAGATAGCCAAATGACAAGTGTGTAAAAGACGCTCCTCATTATTAGTCTTACAACTATTAGAATGGCTAAAACTAAGGAGTTTGACCATATCAAGTATTGGTGGGAATAGGAAATAAGTAGACCTCTCATACACTTCCACGGGAGTGTAAAGTTGTACAACTACTTTGGAAAGCAGCGTAAGAACAAAACATCTACCATGATTTGACCCACCTCTTCTGCTCCTAAGTATTTATCTAAGAAAAAAGAAATCACGTGTCCACACTAAAATGAGTAGACATTCTGAAATGGCCACTGGCACAGAAATGTTCATTGCAGCTTTACCTGTAATAACCCCAAACTGAAAAGACCACAATGTCTGTTAAAGGGGAAACGGATAAACAAATTACCGCAGAGTCCAGCAATGGAGTACTACTCTGCAACAAAAAGGAATACACAGTCAATACGTGCAATGACATGAATGCATCCCCATTCTCTCCCCAAAAGGAATATATATAATACACATATGGAATATGTATGTAAGTTCAGAAGATGCAAACTGATCTAAAATGACAGAAAGAAAATCAGTGTTTGCCTGTGGAAAGACTGTGGAAAGTTTGCCTGTAGGGAGAGCAGGAAGGAGGAAAAGGAGTGGAAGAAACTGTTGATGGTGACCGGGGTAAAGACTACACTTATGGGGCACCTGGGAGGCTTGGCTGGTTCAACTCCGACTTTAGCTCAGGTGATGATCTCATGGTTCATGGGTTCGGGCCTCACATGGGCTCTGCACTGGTGGTGAGAAGCCTGCTTGGGATTCTCTCTCTCTCTCTCTCTCTCTCTCTCTCTCTCCCCATTCCCCACTTGTTTTCTCTCTCTCTCTCACAAAATAAATAAATAAACTTAAAAAAAAGTAAAAAAAAAAAACTTACGATGAGCACTGAGTGATGTGTAGAAATTATTGAACCACTACTTGGTACACCTGAAATTAATATAACAGTGTATGTTAACTATACTGGAATTAAAATAAAAAAGCTAAAAAAAGAAGAAACTGTTGATGGTGATGGATGCACGTTCATTAATCTTAACTGTGCAAATGGCTCCACGGGTGTCCATATGTGTCAAAACTTAAAAAAACATTAAACAGATACAGTTTCTTGTACATCAACTACACTTCAATAAAGCTGTCTTAAAAAAGAAAAAAAATACAAGGCAATAAAAATGAAGTCAATTGTGTATGGTATTTAAGAGGCTCTAGTTACGTACTGATGTAGCAGGAGAAACTTGCTCCCCATCGGTTTTATTAACTAGCCCAGTGACAAGGCCCTTCCAGAGGAAGTGCTTTATTATTTTTTTTTAAATTTTTTAAATGTTTTATTTATTTCTAGGAGAGAGAGGGAGAGACAGCGTGAGCAGGGGAGGGTCAGAGAGAGAGGGAGTCACAGACTGAAACAGGCTCCAGGCTCTGAGCTGGCAGGCAGCACAGAGCCCCAGGCGGGGCTCAAACCCACGAACCGCGAGATCATGACCTAAGCGAAAGTCGGACGTTTAACTGACTAAGCCACCCAGGCGCCCCAAGAGGAAGTGCTTTAATACAAAGTCGTATCTAGGTACCTGGTCCAACATGATAACAATGACTTAATCTTTTTGTTTAACAAGCTAAGTACATTTCATCCCAAGCAATCTTCCTCCTCCTACACCCAGCTTTTTGTACAAGAAACAAAACTAAATCTCACCCTCTTGAATGCTGACAAAAACTGAGGACTGACGGATGTGGGGGGAGGGGGGATGGGCATGGAGGAGGACACTTGTGGGGATGAGCACTGAGTGTTATGTGGAAACTAATTTGACAATAAACTATTAAAAAAAAAAACAACTAAATCTCACCTCTGCTACAGCATGTAGAGATGCTAAAGAGCATCAAAAACAAAATAAGATAATAGCTCAATTGGAAAGAGAAAAATCAAGGGACAAATAGATAATGTAGCTTTGAATAATTAGGAGATTGACAGTCTGTTTTTGTGCCATAAACCCAGTTTCTATATTTTCAGGAATTGTGTTTTTAAAGATTCTGAGCATCATAAGGAAGATCAGAGCCTTTTACTCCTGTGACGCCCACAGAAGCATGCATCAGTTGGGGTGGGGGTAGTGATTAAACACAATTGATTTGATTGTTGGCTGGAAACTTGAACATATTACTTAATCTCTCTGGCACCCAGTTTTGTTATCTATAAAATGGAGATACTGGTACTTACCTAAAAAGGGTTGTTTTGAAGCTAACATGAGATGCCTTCTTAAATAAACTATCCTATAATACATTTTGAGCTCTAGATGCTTTTGGGTAATTAATCTTCATGACAACCTTACAAAATGGGTATCATCAGCCCCCATTTTTTAATTTAAGAAACTGAAACTCAAAAGTTAAATAATTTATCAAGATAGCAGAATAGGTGGTAAAGTAGATTACCCTAACTCAAAAGGCCAAATTCTTTTCACTATGCCGTGTTATTTTTGTAGCATAGTTAATAAAGATATGCTGATTGATTGGTATTCAAGATATGATTTTAAAACATACTTTAATATAAATATCCAAAGTGGAGTGTGCATGGTGGAGAGCTCTCCCCATCAAAGATGATTACTTATTCTGTCTGGTCCAAGCTTTTTAAATAGAAATTTCTTCAGAACCTGTAGTTCATTCTTTCTAATGTGCCCAATGGCAGAAAAATGTTAAGATGAATAGAATTAAGGAAAATAGCCAAATATATTAAATACATGCATGTGAATGACTAACATTTCATATATAGTTTATATTTATATATATTTGTGGTGAAAGCAAGATGGTAGTACCCGTTCTGCCTTTTTAAAAATAGTTTTAAAAGACAACTTCAAAGGAAGAGCACCAAAAATGTATCAAATAATGGCGATATTAATTGAAATAAGTATGTAGCCTTTTGATGGTGCCCACTTTATTTGTGTATTTTTATTTCTTTTCAAATTTTATTTCAATTCTAGTTAGTTAAGACACAACGAAATACTGGTTTCAGGAGCAGCATTCAGTGACTCATCACTTACCTACAAACAACTTCCTTATTCCCCATCACCCATCTAGCCCACCCTCCACCCTCCTCCATCCATTAGCCCTCAGTTTGTTCTCTATCATCACTAAGAGTCTCTTATGCTTTGTTTCCCTCTCTCTCTCTCTTTTATCCCTCCCCATATGTTCATCTGTTTTGTTTCTTAAATTCCATATATGAGTGAAATCATATGGTATTTACTTTTCTCTGACTGACTTATTTCACTTAGAATAACACACTCTAGTTCCATCTATATTATTACAGTGGGAAACACGAGCTCTACTAAAATCAAACTCATGTCGTGGTGATAGCTCATTTAGCCTTCATCCTGCCTCTGTTTGAGGGAATGACTCGAGGGAGAATCATTTAAACTTCTCCTCAGCCAGCTTTGCCTATGCAAACATAGTGTAGTGCATCATTGAGTTATTAAGTGGTGAGTTGTCTTTGAACACTAATTTGAAAGTCTGTTAAGTAAGTACTATCTATGTTTGGATGTTACAGACTTTACCCTAATGCAACTCTCTAACATTGGAAAAGGAGAAGTAACTATTTGTTGCATTGTTAATCCAATGATTAAAGTGCAAAATCTGGGTTTATGAATTAATTATAAGAACAATTCACAGGGGCATCTGGGTGGCTCAGTCGGTTAAGTGACCGATTCTTGGTTTCAGCTGAGGTCATGATCTCATGGTTCGTGGGATCAAGCCCCCCGCATGTGGCTCCGTGCTAAGTGTGGAGTCTGCTTAAAATTCTCTCTCTCCTCGCTCTCTGCCTCTCCTCCCTCTCAAAATAAATAAATAAACATTAAAAATTAAGAACAATTCATATTTATTGCTATTAGAGGAGAAAAAGGCTGAGTGTCAAGACGCCTGGTTTTAGTTCCGGTTGGAGCTGCTGCTGTGCCTGTGAACAAAGAGTCATTCCCTCTGATCTATCTTTCCTTAATTTTAAAACATTAAGTGATACATTGCATAACTTATTGATGGCAGCACCTCAGTGTTTGTTGATAGACGGCTAGTTTAAACTGCTTTTTTGTTTCTAAATGCAATTTTCACTGAAGCTGTAAGAAAGTAATTATTGAAGTCATGCCATTTGCAGCATGTGGATGGCACCGGAAGGTATTATGCTGAGTGAAATAAGTCAGTCAGAGAAAGACAAATATCATATGTTTTCACTCATATGTGGATCTTGAGAAACTTAACAGAAGACCATGGGGGAAGGGAAGGGGAAAAACAGTTACAAACACAGAGGGAGGAAGGCAAACCATAAGAGACTCTTAAATACAGAGAAACTGAGGGTGCATAGGTGGTGAGGAAGAGGGGATATGGGTGATGGACACTGAGGAGAGCACTTGTTGGGATGAGCACCGGGTGTTGTATAAAAGCAATGAACCGTGGGAATCTACCCCAAAATCCAAGAGCACACTTTACACACTATATGTTAGTAAATTTTACAATAAATTCTATTTCAAAAAGAAAGTAATTATATATTTTGAAGGCAAGGATTTATTCTTTACCTAATGTTTGATATAAGGAATATATATATATATACACACAAATATATAAATGCTACCTTATATATAAATATGTATTTAATATACATTTATAAAAATATATATGTA